>NC_139034.1:68097812-68457677 GCF_964662115.1 Mustela nivalis
TCATTGATCTTAACATGTGCTTATTATTGCCATATTAAATGAGTTTACTATTGTCATGTTAAATGAACTAATAATTTTCAAATTTGATTTCTTAGATGTAAATAGATGTAGCATAACCCACACAAACAAAAGTGCTTTGGTATTCTCAATTAATTTTAAGAGTGTGTACGGAGGACAGTTTGAGAACTACTATTCTAGGTGAAGGTTGGCAAGCCTTTTTTCCAGCGAAAGGACAGATAGTGTATATTGTATGCTTTTCAGGCTGTAAATCTCTGTTGCAATTATTCAGTCCTGCAGTTGCTGTGCAAAAACAGCCATAGACAACACTAGTCGGATGAATATGGCTGAGTTCCAATAAGAACTTCTTTACAAAAACAGGTGATAGGTCAAAATTTGGCCCACAAATTATAGTTTGCCAGGGCTTGCTCTATATGAATAGACTTCAGAGAAGATGTAGAGGTAAATAAAGACATTCTGAAAACATGCAAACTTATTATGCTTCACAGAGCATTAAGAGAGATTTATTGGTAAAACTGGGTTGAAGAAATCTTTGACAAATGATAGAAGACAGAGTTACTTGATGCTTATTTAGTCAGTTATTCAACAGTTAATTGTGAAGAATCTCCTGCATTCCTCAGTTTGGTCCCAAGGTTGACCCTCCCTTCTCCTGGAGGCATATGTGTAGCAGTATCAATTCTAAAATGTATATTACACTTCCATCAGAAAGGATGAATACCCAACTTTTGTATCTCCATGGGTGGGACTCAAGGAGATTATGCTGAGTTGAAATAAGTCCAGCAAAGAAAGTTAATTATCATATGGTCTCACTTACTTGTGGAGCACAATTGTTTTAAGGGATTCTTTAGATTTTGCATGTAGAGTACATAAGTATGTTGGTTTATAAGCACACTACATGATAACCACTTCTATCTCTGCTGTTTACTATTCTTCTTATTATTAATACAATTATTATTTAAATTTTTAATATGACTTTAACTTCTTAATTTAAAACTTAGCTAGGAAGTCTGAATGATTTGAACCAAGAATTAGATAAAATCACAAGATAAATATGTGCCTCTGCATGAGATATGAGAGGAAGGTGATTTGAAGCAATTTGGTAGGTAAAACACTTGAAAGATTATTTAAATATTAAACCTCACAAGTATGTTTGATGTATATTATGAAATATCAAGAGACATTTTATGGCAAACACGAATTTTCAAAGCTATCTTGTTTACCATAGACAGTTTCAGACTGTAGCCTGCACAATCCACATCCTTTTTTTCTTTTCTTTTTTTTTAATGTGTGCAATGCCAGTGTTTTCGCTGCTAAGGCAAGGCTCTGATCAAGTTGCTTTCTTACTTGGATAGTATTTTCTCTGACTTCAACTTTCCATAGAACAAAACCAAATTCCTCTGTGCAGAGCTTGATTTCCTCCAGCTCAACTAGCTTTTAGTGCCATTTCTTTCAGTATACTTAACTCTACATGTCTTTTGCTCCATTATAAAAGCCCTGTAGGCCTTGGCTAACATGATTGCCTCCCAAAATACCAGCACATCCTCCTAATCTTTGCTTGTCAAAATCTTACTTGCTCTTCAATATCCAGATCAAATGCTGCTTCCTCTGCCAGACAGTCCCAGATTTCCCCACTGTGGGAATAAATGTCCCTAAATTCCAATGGTCTTTTTTATTTGCCTGTTGCGATGTGTATTGCATACCTGTTTTACCTTAACAAAGGTACACTCATTCTTTAACTTCATTCTAAGCTACTTAAAGGTGCCCTTCCCACCCAGTGCAAACATGCGTGCTTTTTACATATTTAGTCCCACATTTAGAGTTTGTTAAATTCTCTTCATAAGTGATTTACCCACTTACTCTATCAGAGTAAATTCTTTCATCTTCATAATGAGGGAGTTGGAGATTATCTCTAATGCTCCTTCCAAATTTAGTGTAACATCATGGAAACAGTGAGCTGTCCTCTCTCGGAACAAGAACTGGGTAATAAGATTGCCTCTGAGAGCTAAATCACCACACAATAGATGTAATTAGCCATCTGTTGGGAGTAACTCAAACTGTCTCTAAATGTATTACCGAAAAGTTTGGGAATTCCTAAATCCCCCATCAAAGTGGCCTGTAATCATCTCAGGATGCAGTACTGGAATGGAGCAGTAATTTAAGTAGAAACCTAATCGACTATTGAAATCTGTGTGCAGAAAGGCAGTGGATGCTTTTTGCAACTAGATGCTTAGAAAAGGTAAACCCAAAGAGTCAAATCTGGACAAAGGGGATAGGATTTTTGAGAACAAGCCCATGAAATAAACTCATTTGATTCTAAAGGCTGTTATTATTAACATGGGAATTTTTTTCCATTCTTCTCTTTTTAAAATTTTATTCTCACCAATGCAGTTGGATTCTCATATAGACTTTCATTAAAGATGCAATATGATGGCAGTACTCCTGCAACCATTTCAGGTAGGGAATGAATATTTATATTGCAGAAGTTTAATTTGGAATTAGAATGGAAGTAAACCTCTGCTTGAAAATTCAGGAAAACATTTGAAATCTCTCTCCTGCATCTCTTAAAGCATGTACACACTGGCATTTACCAGATGGCAGAATAGTCTTGAATGGCCAGGCAGTTGCTCTAAAATAATTATCTTGGGTTCTGCTTTATCCAGGTAGTTACTTTTAGCTAGATTTCCATAATTTTCTTCAATCAAAATGCTGAAAGTATACCTAAAATTCTCAGAGAGTCTCCAAAAGTGGAAATTGTAACTGACTCTACAATTTGAGTATGAAGAGAAAAAAGATAATTTTCTAGAAGACCGACATTGAAATCTGCCCTCTTACTATTCACTATTTCTAAGGGCTGTATACACAAGTTCAATGTGAGTTTAAAATACAGTTTTTTAAGAAAAGCTTGAGATCATACATTTTTCTTGGCTGAACAAGCAAGCTAATGACACTCAAAAATGCCAGAAAACCTGATTGATCTATATAGCTCCTGCCTGGGAAAATACTCTAAAATCTGTAGCATTGTACATGTTACAACAAAAATTTGTGACAATGTTTCTTGTGTTAAATAAACAGCATTCTGACCTATATGTTTGCTATAAATGTATAATAACACTAGAAATATATGAAATCAATATCCTGTACTTCCTGTCAATAGTTTTAGGGGGAAAAAATTGTTTGAGGACTAGTGTCTGAGGCATTGTAATGACAGTATTTGCTGATGTAGGGATAAATGTGAGATTTTTTTCCCTATCACATGCTCATACAATGAGATAATAAAATTACCGCCTTAAAAAAAATATTTCACACAGATGAGGAAACTGAATTTTAAGAAGAAAAAGTTTGAGTAGCCAGCCCTAGGAAAACCAAGTATGAAAGGGCAGAATGGAGACTCAACCCCAGGTTGGCTGAATTCAAAGCCTACCTTCTTTTCCCAAAACCTATGTGCCCAAATTTCCTTTTTCCCTTCCAAATACTTATTTCAATGTTGTTTTAAATAAAACTGCTACTAGAGAATAGAAGCTAACAAATATTTGTATACCTATTCAAGCTGCACTATAGATTATAATAAATTCACTTTGCTAGCAATACAAGATTTTTGGAATGAAGGCGGAATTAAGACACATCCAACTTAAGTCTCTTCTGACATAATTTTTGAGCACTGATTTATGACATACATAGCCATATAAATGTCTTATTTCGTCTTATCTTTATCATCATTATCACCAATGCATCTTACATGTATTAATTCTATACATTTATAAGTTATAAGCATACATATGTATGTACACACACACACACACAAACACGCACACACACACACACATATATAATAATTTTATTTTTATTTTTTATTTTTTTAGTGTGGAGTCCAGTGTTGGTCTTGAACTCACAAACCTGAGATCAAGACCTGAGCTGAGATCAAGAGGTAGACACTTAATTGACTAAGCCACCCAGGTGCCCCATTTTTTACAGCTCATGGAATAATTTCACAGACATTTGACATAATCCTTACAATAATCATGGCTCAAAAATATAATCCTTAATTTCTGGATAAGTTTTGAGATTCAGAGAATTTAAGATGCTTGACTAAGATTTAAATTAGGTTCTATAGGGTTTTAGAAACTCAGTTTCCCCCATATCTACTTCTCCATTTGTGATTCAAGAAAGACAGAAAGGTACCATTTTTTAATCTTTCTCAAAAGACCAGCAATTAAAATCTCAACATTCACTTTTTTATGCAAAGGTGGATTTGGATACTAGATAGAATATTTAAAGGATTAGCCATTTCATAAAAGCATGAAAAATCTCCCAGGCCTGTTATGAATGACCTTTCTTAATTCTCTTTATCCTTTGCCTAGTCTTGTCCAAGTTCTAGCTATATTTTGAATTATTACATGCCCTATTTCTTACTCGGAATTTTAAAATTCTGTTACCTTTGAATTTTAGATGTCACAAAGTCAAACCAAGTTATAATTGGTTTCATTTTGAGTCTTGACCCACTCATATGTGAGTGCAATAATGCAAACCTATCTGACAAATATCACTATTATTGCTAAGCCACATCAAAAATGATACTGAAGAAATTTAATCTACAAACAGTTATTAAGTACCTATTGAGATAAATGATTTGTGGTAGATGTTTTGAGAGAACAAAATTAATGACTTCATTTGAAGGGTAGCAAAATACGCCACCCTGAAATATGTTTGTTTTGGTGTAAGGGTTATTTTGAGCTGAAGGTGATTGAGAAGAAGCAGATATAAGAAAAGTTCTCTACCTTCCCCTATTTGTCTAAACGTGGCACATAAATTTATAAGGATGTCCCTCATCCTCACTCTACCAGAAAGAACAAATGTTAACACCTGGAGACAACTTTAGACCATTATCTGTGAAGAAGTCACTCATTTAAATCTGCGTAGCACACCTTAGTCTTCCTTGCCATGCTTTTCCTAGGAATCATACCATAACTGGCCTTTGCCACCCCTTTCTTTCTATTGTCTTTAGTTGAACATGGTATTTAAGCCAGAGTTCCTAGCCACTTCTGAGCATTACTCATTTCCCCCAGGATATTTACCTAAACTATACGTGTTAATGAACTTATTTTTCTTTTGTTATTCTGTCTTTTATGTTAGGAATCTCAACAAAGAACTAGGAGTACGGGGAAGGTTACATCTTCTACACCATCTTCAGAAAGTATCTTTTACTTGGAGATTTGATAGAGGGGTGTATCTCTTGCTGGAACAACATACTAATGAGAGAATGGGCTGGCAGTTGCTATATTCCTACAGAGAATGTTACCAACTATTCAGACTTAAGTCATGAGTTAATCACTAATGGGTATGGCTATATGAAAGGATTTGCATAGACATTTCTCCAGAAAAGACATACAAATGGGCAACAAGTACATGAGAAGATCTTGGATGTCACTAATCATCAGGGAAATGCAAATCAAAACCAATTGGATCACCTCACACCCATCAGAATAGCTATTAGCAATAAAATAAAAGACAACAATGTTGGAGAGGAAGTGGTAAGATTGGGCTCCTTGTGCGATGTTGGTGGAAATGCAAAATGCTGCGACCACTGTGGAAGACAATATGAAGGTTCCTCAAAAATTTAAAAATGGAACCACCATTATTCTAGCAATTCTAGAACTTCTGGGTATTTATCCAAAAGAATTGAAAGCAGGATCCTGAAGAGATACTAGCTCTCTCATGTTCCTAGAAGGATTATTTGCAATAGCCAAGGTAAAAACAAGCTAAATGGATGTCAACAGATGCATATATATAAAGAAAATGTGGTGCATATATATAAAGAGATATTATTCAACCATTAAAAAGAAACACCTGCTTTATTTACAACAATATAGATGAACACAAAAGTTATTATGTGAAGTGAAATGCATCAGACAGAGAAAAGACAAACTCTACATGGTATCACTTATATGTAAAATCAAAGCAGACAAACAAAAGAGTCAAAGTCAGAAGTAGAGATTAGAATGATGGTTTCCAGTGGTTGGGGTATGGAGGAAATGAAAAGATATTATTAAAGGAAAACAAACATTTAGTTAAGCAAGATGAACAAGTACTTAGAGATCTGCTTACAACACTGTAAGTACAGTTGATACACGGTATAATACACTTAAAATAGTTGAAAGGATAAATACCATATTAAGTGCTCTTACCACAATAAAAATAAAAAAAAAAAAAAGAAAGAAAGAAAAGAAAAAACCATCAGGGCAGAAAGTAGAACAGTGCTTAGGAAAAGGGCATAGGGCATTACTGTTAAGGGGTATAGACTTTCAGTTTTGCAGGATAAAAAGTTTTCATAGGTAGATGGTATTGATGGTTGCACAACAATATGAATGTACTTAATATCAATGAACTATAAAATCAAAAATGGTTAAGATAGTGCCTTTTATGGTATATGTATTTTATCACCTTAAAAAGTGGGGAGAAATTTGAAAAATAGTGCAAATTTGGCCTTCTCCACCATAACGTATGATCTGTTTTAAATAAAATTGTTTTATTTCTTAAAAAATAACCAAACAAGCGCACACACACATACACACACAGCAGCTTCGTTGGTTCAGATCCATGAAGTCAGCTTTAATGGGTAAAGTAGCAACAAAGTCAAAGATCCGATGAACTGAAGGAACCAGAGAATTCTAGCAATCACCTTTAAACTTGAAAACTTGCACTTACGAAGCCTAACATCAGCTATATGACACAATGCCAAAGATTAGGGAAAGAGTGAAAATTAATGAATGACACAGATTTTCCCAAATTGACCTAATGTTCATTGACATGAACTGATACTCTTTAAATATACTGTGAATGTCCTAAGAAATATAAGGTATTTTATGACCATGATTTCATTATACTATTATATAAATTGTTATACTATCTTAAAATGCATGCTATGTCATTCATTAAAGCTTGAATATTTTATTCTTTTTTTTATAACTTAGATATTTTGTTCTTTTTTTCTAATCATGTCAAATTTAATATTATTTACAAATACACTTTTATAAACATATATTTTTATCCCCAGGTGTACAGGTCTGTGAATCACCAGGTTTACACACTTCACAGCACTCACCAAAGCACATACCCTCCCCAATGTCCATAATCCCACCCCCTTCTCCCAAACCCCCTCCCCCCAGCAACCCTCAGTTTGCTTTGTGAGATTAAGAGTCACTTATGGTTTGTCTCCCTCCCATTCCCATCTTGTTTCATTTATTCTTCTCCTACCCACTTAAGCCCCCAAATAAATACATAACGGGAAGGAAAGTTTCAGAACCCACTCTAATCTCTCTCTCATCATATATCAGTGTGATTTTACCAGTATAAATTATAAATATTTTATTGCCCATTTGAATAGAAGTAGGAAGTATTTCATAGTCTCAAAGAGATGACTTTCTTATTAAGAATGCCTAGTTAAGAATATTAAATGTATTATAACATTAGCAAATTAATTTAACCTAGTTGTGATTAATAAACCATGTATTTATCACACTCACAAACTATCCATAATAAAATTACATTTTGCCAGTACCTAAGAATTACAGATATCAAGTAATAGTTTTCTTTACCTTAATGCACAAGAACAATGCTTCCCTTTCTTCCAGCCTATGGGAAGGTGGCAAAAGAGCTAGATCTGGGGTTGTCTGTTACTGTTTCTCATGTTGCCAGAGGGTTTTCTCCATAAAATATATCTGACCATGATGAAGGGGCACAGAGAGGGTGAAAAGGTACAAGGGCAGGGAAGCAAGAAATTAAAGCTCTATTAGACAGATGTTTATATTCTTTCTCCACGAAAAGCAGATGTTATACACTTTAGGGGCAGGGTTCTATTACCGTGTTAATACTTAGCTTTCTTATATTTATAGGTGGTCTCTTCTCAGTCTTGTTTCCTTTCTGATGTCTATGAAAACTTTTTCAAAGTATTTATTGAACTTGGATTCAACAAATTTATATACAAGAGACAAGATAGGGAAACAACCGACACTTTTTCCCTAAGCTTTTGAGTGCCTTCCCCTACATTAAACAAGGCTAGTAGAGCATTTCCTATTCACCTGCTAGGTCCATCTTTTGGTTCACATTTCAGCAAACAACCAAATAAACTCCCTAAGCTGCAACATTACAGACAGTATCTTCACTTACTGAGCACTTATCAATAAATTCAAAGTGATCTAAATCATGCTCCTTCCACCACTACTCTACCCTCTTAATATCCATTCCCACCCGTCTTCCCTAGATTTCCATCTCTATAAATTATAAAACTCAAGTAGTTCTTTTGAAGTGTAGTGCATGTCCTTACGGTCAGTACAATATCTCACATTTATACACCTACTGCGATGTGAGTCTAGTTATCTGGAAGCAAAGAGGGATGTGAGGCTGTGTCCTCACGAATGTCAGTACCCTCTTTCTTGCCTGACAACTGCCTCAGGAAGGGTATTACAATCCTGGTTAATGCAGAGTAATCATCTCAGATGAGAGTGGGGAGGGCTCTCTCATTGGCAAATAATTCTCATCAGAATTTCGGGACTCAGGTTCCCCCATCAGTGTCTTCCCCATCATACCCACTAAAACTTTCAGGATCCTATTTCTTAATCTGTGCTCTTACTTTAACAAGGCACCCTGTGAGACAGGAAGTTCAATATACATTATAACTCATCCAATCACAGGTAAGATTTGGGTTTTCATTTTTCCCAAACGCATGCCTGAGATTATGGGAGATAAGGGTCTTTTTCTTCAGGGAACACACACACACACACACACAGCTTTCAGATCATTTATGTCAGACATGAGCTGGGGATTTGAATCCCTTTGCTCATCCCTTTTTTTCTCCATTTTGTCCAGAGACATGAGGAAAAACTAAACAATCTTATTGTATTTATTAGTTTGCCAAAAATGTTTGAAAGTATCACCCACAGCTTGCTTCTGGTAAGAGAATATTTTAGTCAGGGTATTTTGTCTCCCCAGTAGTCACCCTGTTTACATATGACAATAGAGTCATATGCACTCTTTCTGTGTAACAGCTTCTTTTCAAATGTCATTTTCAAAGACTGTTGAGACCCACGAAGCCTTACATGCAGTTTGACAAGGCCAGTAGGGGAGAGCTCTCTCTCCCTGGGAAGCTTCTTTGCAAAGCCCTTTTATCTGAACCAGTTGTCTTTTCTCATGCATTGTGTATTGCAGTGTTTCTTTGCACAGGAGTAGAGGAAATTCATCACACACTTGCCACCAACTATGTATCGGCATATAAAAAATTTAAATTCTCCGGAGTTATGTATACATAGTCCTACAGGGATATCTGTCAGATGCTATGTTCATTCAGCAGGAGAGTTGTGATATGCAATAGAGCAGGGGTTCAACAGTCTGTAAGTAAGAGGTTAGAGACAAGCTTAAAATGAAAAAAGCCAAAGAGTTTCTTTCATTTGCTGGAAATCATTATGAATTTGTGTCATCAATACAAAAAAAAAAAAAAAAAAAAAAAAGCAGTGCCACTTCAGTAATAGAGTTACTTTAGAGTTTCCCATATAAAAAGATCCACTAGGTGAACATGGGATAATGGTGGATCTTTTTAAAAATATTGTGAGACAATTTTTATGTTAAATATCAGTTCCCACTGTCATCATTTAGTATTAACAATTCTTAATTCTTTCAACTACATTGCCAGAATATAAAAAGTGAGTTGCAAATACTAGTTTAGGTTGTCAAACCAAGGTTTTACAAAAATTCTCCTGTGTAAACTAATGATCTATTTTTAGCTGTGTATTCAAAAACAAGATGAAATGATGTTTTTCTTCACTGTGCAAAATCTTATTATTTGATGTAGTCCCAATAGTTTATTTTCGCTTTTGTTTCCCTTGCCCTACGAGACATATATAGAAAATTATGTCGCTATGACTGATGTCAAAGAAATAACTGCCTATGTTTTCTTCTAAGATTGTTTCGGTTTCAGGTCTCACTTTCAGGTCTTTAATCCATTGTCAGTTTATTTTCCTGTATGGTGTAAGAAGTGGCCCAGTTCCATTCTCTTACATGTAGCTGTCCAATTTCCCAGCACCATTTATTGAATAAAATGTCTTTTCCTCATTGTATATTCTTGCTTCTTTTATCATAGATTAATTGACATGGGTTTATTTCTGGGCTCTCTATTCTAGTCCAGTGATCTATGTGCCTATTTTTGTGTCAGTACCATACTGATTTTATTACTGCAGGTTTGTAA
The DNA here is from genome assembly GCF_964662115.1 of Mustela nivalis. NCBI lineage: Eukaryota > Metazoa > Chordata > Mammalia > Carnivora > Mustelidae > Mustela > Mustela nivalis. The sequence goes on from NC_139034.1 coordinate 68,108,065, forward strand.
TATATCTTGAAATCTGGAATTTTAATATCTTTGGCTTTGTTCTTGTTTCACAAGATTGCTTTGGCTATTCAGGGTCTTTTTTGGTTCCATACAAATTTTAGGATTATTTGTTTTGATTCTGTGAAAAATGCTGTTGGTGTTTTGATAGGGATTGTATTACAGCTGTACATGGCTTTGGGTATTATAGAGATCATCAACAAAACAAAAAGACAACCAACTGAATGGAAGAATATATTTGCAAATGATATATCCAATAAGAGTTTAATATCCAAAATATATAAAGAACTTACATGACTCAACACAAAAAGACCAATCTGATTAAAAAATGGGCAGAGGACTGGAATAAAAATTTTTCCAGGGGCTCCTGGGTGGCTCAGTGGGTTAAGCCTCTGCCTTCGGCTCAGGTCATGATCCCAGGGGCCTGGGATCGAGTCCCGCATAGGGCTCTCTGCTCAGTAGGGATCCTGCTTCTCCTCATCTCTCTCTCTGTCTGTCTCTCTCCTATTTGTGATCTCTCTCTCTCTGTCAAATAAGTAAATAAAATCTTTAAAAAAAAATTTTTTTTCCAAAGATGTACAGGTGGCCAACAGATTCATGAAATGAAGCTCAACACTATTCATCATCATGGAAATGCAAATCAAAACCACGATGATATTTCACTTCACACCTGTCAGAATTGCTACAATTAAACAACAACAACAACTGAAAAAAAAAAAAAAGCTAAAAGAAAACAAGAAATAACAAGCATTGGTGAGGATGTGGAGAAAAAGGAACTCTCACACACTGTTGGGAAAATAAATTGGTAGAGTCCCTTTGGAAATTAGTATAAAATTTCCTCAAAAATTTAAAAATAGAAACACCATATGACCCAACAATTCTAATATTGGGATAGTTACCCAAAGAAAACAAAAACACTGATTCAAAAAGTTACATGAGCCTCTATGTTTATTCCAGCATTTCTTACAATAGCCAACATATGGAAGTAACAGAAGTGTCCATTAACATATGAATGGATAAAGAAGATGTGGCTTATATACAACAATAGAAAATTACAGGACCATAAAAAGTATGAGATCTTGCCATTTGTGACAACATGGATAGATCTAGAAGGTAATATACTAAGCAAAATAAATCTGAGAAAGTTGAATATTATATCATTTCACTCATACATGGAATAAAAAATAAACAAATAAGCAAACAAACATAAAGCAGTTAGACCTATAAACACAGAGAACAAACTGAAAGTTGTCAGAGGAAAGGGGGGGTAAACAAAAGGGGGAAGAGGTATGGGAGATACAGGATCCCAGTTATGGAATAAATACATCATGGCAATAAAAGGCATAGCATGGGGAATATAATATAACATGACTATGTGGTAACAGATGGTAGCTACACTTATAGTGAGCATAGCATAATGTACAGAGATGTTGAGTCACTACATTGTACACTTGAAACAAATGTAACATTGTATGTCAAATGCATTCATAATTTTAAAAGCCCACCAAAACAAAATAAAATGAATACAGCAGGAGTAGTGGAAAAATGATTAACTTGTATACAGAAGAAATCAAAGTAAAGTGATGATCCAAATTATAGAATGTTTTGAGGATATAGGAAATTTTTTAAAATACTGTCGTAGAAGTGTGTGTTGGTATAATCTTTATGGAAAACCATTTTATTTTTAAAAAATTGACAAATACACCTGAAAACTAATATAACCCTGTATCTTAACTGCACTGGAATTAAAATTTAAAACTTAATAAAAATAAATTATAAAAAATAAAATAAAAAATAGTCTGACAAAATGTTCATCTTTTCTCTCCAGATGCTAAATGTTAAAATTTAAATGCTAAAATTTACTGTAAAAGAATAATTAGGATTATATCCAAATTTTATGAATGATAATGTACTTCTCAGAACTATGGATAATAACAGAGAAGGAGAACCAATGTAAATGTCAAAAAGTAGAAAAATGATTGAATAAATGATATAATAATTATATAAACTACGAGGCAAACATTATATTTCAAAAATATTTAATGACACGGGGAAACATAATAATAAGGGAAGGATGTTTTGAAGTGACATTTTGAAAATTATTATTTCTAAAACATGCATCCATTATACATATAAATGAGCTGTCATGTCTACTTCTGTAGACATGTAGAATCATGAATAAGTTCAATTTTCTATGTTTTCCCTATTTTCCAAATTTCTATAATGGAATGTGTTACTGGTAGAAATCATCAACACATGGTATTTCTAGATCACTTTTATAAGAGCTGGTTGTAGTACTCATAGGAATGACTCCAAGATGCAAGTAACTGGAAATATCAACCAAAGCTCACCAACTTCAGGACAAACATCTAAGAAACCTACATTCTCACCAATATTCTTTAGTGTTGATCTTGTTAAAAGAAATGCAAGATATTCCTCTGGTTATTACCTTGTTATAATTTTTTATTTTTCACTATCCAGTAACCTCAAATCTTGAACAAGTCACACTGTTGAATTGTTCATGCGCTGTTCTTTAAGTGAGGCAAACAAATTCAGGACACTAACACTATTAAACTTGAGCAGATCTTGAATTTCCTACAACCTTTCAAAGCAAACTTTTGATTTATTCTGGTTTCATTCAAAACATTTGATTTATTCTGTGTCATTTGAAAGGCGAACACTTAGTTTAGGTAACATAGATTGAAAAAGGGGCCCAGTGTGCCTTCAGAATAATTACAATTTGGTCATGTTTTTATAAGGATGGAATGAATTGAGTATTAAAACCAATTTGAGGTAGGATCATTAAACCTAAAGTTAGAACCGAAGTGAGGTAAAAGCTGATATATTTTTAGATATTAGAAATAAGATTACATGGAAAACCAGCTCCATTAGTTTGGATTCATTTCTAGAATGACATTTTTCAATGTCTTGTATAGTAATACAAATCTTTCTATTATACTCACTTTCAGGGTGGTGACTAAGAGGCAAAGGGAATGTAACATAATGAAATACACAAGTATATGGGAATATACACACATGTGTCATAGGTATTGCATTATTCTGGATAGTACTATATTAGTCTGGACAATAGTGTTTGTTCTGGGTAACATGGCTAATGATTACTGTACTATTCTGTCTGGATAATGTGTATTATAGTGAATAACATATGTAGAAATTTGTTTTTATGAGAAAGACATATTGACAGGGTAGCTAGGTGGCCCATTCTGTTAAGTGTCTGGCTCATGGTTTCCACTCAGGTCCTGATCTTGAGGGTCCTGAGATGGAGCCCAGCCATTGGCTCACCACTCAGTGTGGTATCTGCTTAAGACTCTTTCTCTCTGCCCCTCTCCACCACCACTCCCAACCCCTGTGCACCTTCTCTCTCTCCCTCAAATAAATTAATTAAAAAAAAAAAGACATATTGACTGTAATTGTTAGTAACCAGGCTTTCCTTATATTTGAAAGTATAAAATAACATGGGGCTCTTATTTTTAGTTAGGTAAAAGTAAATAGTACAAGATAAAATTTTATCAACATTGTGCTAACTATAATTAAAATATTAAAGACAAAGTTCTTTATATTTATTTCCTTTTTAAGGGGTAAATATGTGTTTGTGCATGTGTGTATTTGTGTGTAGGACACTAAATTATAGCCAATAATTAGTTACAGTTGCTGTAATGGCTGAATGCGTGTGTGCTTCCAATCTCCAAACTCCTTTTTTTTAATAATTTTTTTTATTAATATGTAATGTATTATTAGCATGGGGTACAGGTCTGTGAATACCAGGTCTACATACTTCACAGCACTAACCATATCACATGCCTTTCCCAATGTCCATAATCAACCACCCTCTCCTTACCTCCCCTCGGCAACCCTCAGTTTGTTTTGTGCACTCTCCAAAGTGCACTAAAAGTTGAAAACTAATCCCTGAAGTGACGGTATTTGGAGGTAGGCCTCTTTGGAAAGGGATTAGGTCATGAGTTTGTGTCCTTAGAAGAGGCTGAAGAGACCAGAGTTCTCTGCTTCTACCATGTGAGGGTGCAACTAGAAGGGGGTTATGAACCAGGAAGTGATCCCTCACCAGACAATGAATATGCAAGACCCTTGATCTTGGACTTCTCAGCCCCCACAAGTGAGAAATAAATTTCTGTTGTTTATAAGCACCCCCACCTGTGGGCTTTGGTACAACAGCCCAAACAGGCTGAGATGGTTACTCATTGTAATAGTCATTCTCAAAGGTGGAGACAGCATAGGAAGTTGTATGAAAGTCTCCAATGGAGAGGAAGAGAATTCAACTTGGAAACACAAAAACATTGAAGATCATTTTGATACATCACATATAAATGTATTCTGTTGCCCCTGGAGAGTGGTGTTTTAAATAAGAAATCTGAACTGCTGAGAAAGAAGAAAACAGTATTTTTTTAGAGTGACATTTAATATATGGATGTGTTTTAAATACACATACAAATATAAAAGAATAGAATTATATTTTAAAATTAATGCACTCTATATCTAATGTAAATAAAAATATTTAGTTTTCTTTTTTACTGTGATTATATATGCATATATTTTTATGTAAGTATATATGCACATACATGAAATACGTACACTGTGATTATATATGTATATATGTTTATGTAAGTATATATGCACATACATGAAATACGTACATTGATACAGACACACACAGACATACAATGAGAGACATAGGCAGAGAGTGAGAAGGCAGAGATTAAGGGAAAAAGATACAAATAAAGACAGAAGAAAATATTTCCTTGTGTTGAATAAATAAGAAGAAAAGACCCTTTTATTTATTCTTCCATATTCATATATTCATTGATTCACTCACTTATTCATTGTTACTTTAATTATTTATTTTATGGCCAGTGATGCTTTATGCTTTGTAAATATAATGATAAATAAAATTTTATTATTCTTGCAGTCAATACATCAGTTGTGGTTCTGAAAATCAATGTGCAAATTAAAATTTCAAATATTGACTGAAGCTTTAAATCATGCAAATAAAATAGGTCATAATTTAAGTATTTAAGTATTATTTAAGGATTATTAACTTACATAAAATATTCAGCATATACATATGTATGCAAAATATCTGAACTTCAACGGAATTTCTTATCTATTTTGTCATTTCTAATTGTCATAATTTTCCTTAAGTTTATATATAGTTAAGACTTTTATATATATATATTTTTGGTTAAGTGCAAAGATAAATGATCATTTTAGTTTGGTCAAAGAAATGTTGGAAGTCTAAAAAAGCTAACCCAAGGAAGAATTTTGACAAAAAACAATGGAATGGATCACAAATTTATATGCCTACTAGTGCTAGTTATCAATTTATTACCTCTCATCTCAAAATCCAAATTAGATCGCTTATTCTGCAAAAAAGAGACAGCCTTTCAAGGATTTTCCTTTTCCCATCTGGCGTGATGTTAAGTTTTTTTCAGAAGAGAAAGGCTGGAGCAAGGTCGCAGGATCATCTTTTCTGGTTCCCGTATATTCTCCTTAACAGGCTTCTTCAGGGGGAGACGTCACTAGTGTCCAGGTCCTTCACTGCATTGGGCTTTTGCAGCTCTTTGGCCTACCAGCTCCAGGCTCCTGAAGTGGGGCAGGAGTCCTCAGCAGAGACTCCTAAACTCCACAGTTTCTCCAGCACTAGTCTCTTGAGGAGTGGATACCTTGTTCCAGGTGTGACATCAGCAGTGTGCATGGTTTCTCCAGCACTAGGGCCTGCAGAACAGGTAGTTTCTCCAGACCCTGCTTCCTTCTTGGCATGGGTTTCTGCAGTGCCACGGCTCACCCAGCACATAGGTCTTAGAATCCAGAGTGGTCAGCAAAGTTCAGAGGCCAACACATGGTCCTGGCATTCTCCTTTGGGTGGTTTTGTAGTAATGTGCTAGCAGTGAGACACTTTCCTATGAATGGCTTTTTCTGGCTTCCAGAGCGCAGATTTCCAGCAGGTTCTGCCAGAATAGGTCTAGATCCTGGGGCATAAGTGCGGAGACTTCCCTTTGAGTGCTCCTGCCCAGTCCTAGAGATCGTGCCTACATGTTATGCCTGTTCTCATATTCTTTAGAGTTCTGTATGTTATTCTGCACTTCTCACCAGCCAATACTTCTTTACTCCAATTTCTTGTTATGATCATTCTTATATTAAACATCTTTTGTTCAAATAATTGTGTGGTTTCTCTCTCCCTCCTGGATACTAAGGATACACTAATGAATAATTACATTGACCACAATAACCAGACAAAAAATGTTGTTCTGGTTAATATCTAGTTATTTTTTTTTTTAAAGATTTTATTTATTTATTTGAAAGACGGAGATCACAAGTAGGCAGAGAGGCAGGCAGAGAGAGAGAGAGAGGGAAGCAGGCTTCCTGCGGAGCAGGGAGCCCGATGCGGGGCTCGATCCCAGGACCCTGAGATCATGACCCGAGCCAAAGGCAGCAGCCCAAACCACTGAGCCACCCAGGCGCCCCTAATATCTAGTTATTAATTTCATTTCATATCTCTTACACTGGGTAAGTAAGGAAACACTGAGAATGATACAATCAATTCTGTGTCTCGTATTTCTGTAAGATCATTGACAAAGTAAATAAGTCACTAAGATAGTGGTCAGGATGATGAAATATCCCAAACCATGATAGATGTTTATGTGAACTCAGATTCTTTCACTGGACAATTTAGGCGGAGATAGCTGCCTTTAAAAATGTGATGGTTTGTTATGTGACTGAAAAATTAGATATGCTGTATAGTCAACTGAAAAAAAAATGAGCATAATTTATAGGAAGACAAAAGCTACTACAATAATAAGGAAGGATTTCTAGCAACTGGCTGGGTTAAAATGGAGTACTATTTTCTCTGTCACTAGAGCTGTTTCAAGCAAGCTCAGGTACCTGATTTTCTTAGATATTAGTGAAGGATAATTTGTATCATAAAGTAGATGCCATCTATAATCACTTTCAATGCTGAAAGTCATGCATCCATGTATCTCTGACCATAATGTGAATGATAACTATGTTATTCAAAATAGTTTGCGAAGGATTTTTAATTTCTTTTCAAAGAGTTTGTGTATTATTTTGCAATCTTGGTTAAAATTTACATATTTCTTCTGATCAAAATTTATGTAGGTCAGTGATGAAAAAGCAGGGTGTTCACTCAAATGTAGTTTCATTAACTGAACTTACTTCACCTGAAATATGCAGGCTTTCAATTGCAACATTAAACTAGAACAAAAAAATCATATTGGATTTGAATAATAGGATTTTGTTCTATAAATGCAAAGCTTCTCTCCCTGAATATTATGATTTCAGTATAATCTCATATATACAGTTGTTTTTCTTTAATTACTCTACATTATTCTGCTAACTTTATTGGAAAAATAGGCTCATGAGACATGGAAGTTATTTCTTAAAGTGTTAGCTAACAATTCAAGCACAAGAATATTTGACTAAACTTTAGAAGTAATTTAAGGATACTGAATAAAAAGTACTAAACTGGCATGAGTCCCAAGTACTGGAGTGACACAAAGTTTCAATGAACACAATCAGTCAGAAATCATCTCACTTCTCATCCTTGCTACATGTATCATTTTGAATCCTTGTATTATTCTTGGGTATTGATGCATTTCTAACTTTTATGGAAATGTACTATCCTACAATTCATGAACACTGTAATGTATTGCCCTCAAATGTCCTTTAAAGTTCTTTTCTATTTTATTATCGAATTCAGAAGTTTAGCACTTTTTCAGTTTTATATATCTGTTTTCTTAAGGAGACCTACACTCAACTAGACAGGTAGAAACATTTGAATTTACTTGTCAAGTTATTCAATATCAATACCCAACTTCATAAGTCAGGGCCCCCAAAATATTACTAAGCAATATTATATGAATCTATTCATATTTTTGCTTATCTGTGAATATTCAAATAACTTTTATTTAATGTTTGTGAGTTATATAAAGTACTGATTATATTAAAGTCAGAACAATGTTTGTTGTCTTTTCTCAAATGGAAGATCTCATCTAGTTTGAAAAACTGACTTGAAAAATTGAAAAATGGGAACATAGTGGTAGATATGACCAGTGTCAGTAGGCCAGTGTCCTTTTTAGGCAGACTTTATATAGGTTGCCAGGAAAAAAAATAGGTGAGAAGAAATCTTAAATATTGTGCCTGCAAAAAGTATGGCTACATTTCACCTGATCCAGTTGGAGGCTGAGGTAGACATGGGAAAGTGAGACGAGATGAATTTGGGAATGCAGGAGTAAAGCAGCATCCACCCTGAATAAGACTTGAGTCTGCATTAATTTCCCATGTTTTTATACAAGGGCAAACCAGTATTTTATTTATGTAAAAAAAATCATCTTCAAGTCATTTTTTAAAATTTTACATGTGTCGTCATTATAGGAAAGAGATGGTATGCCTAAAGTGAATAATTTGAAAAGCATTCAATAAAGGGACCATTTCAAGTGAAAGACAAGGTATAAATGAAAACACAGAGATAGTGTCATACCCCAAGGCCAGTGCAATGTAGGGGTAAGCATGACAGGGACCAGTTAGCCCTAGGGATAATCTGGCAAATGCATAACCCAAACTCTCCCTCCAACTTTCCACTTACCTCATAACAGTATTACTCATCTACCAAATCCAAAAGGAAACCAAAAGTCCAAGGAATCTATAGACCACAGTAATTTTCTTCCACTGCATAAAGTGGGGTGGAAAATGATGGAGAATGATCTGGAGGGCCAAAGAGGATATCTAGTGCACGAACCTATGTAACGTTAAAGTCAACAGGAACTTTTAAATTAGACTTCTAAATTTCTCTATTTCTCTATTTTCTCTGTATATATATGTCTCTCTCTCTCTCTCTATACATACATATATATATATATATGTATGTATAGAGAGAGAGAGAGACATAGAGTTAAGAATTTGAATTTTAATCTACACATAAATGGGGTTCATTGGTAATTTTCTGGAAACAAAATGACATGTTTAGATTTATATTTTAAAGTCATCATTCATAACCTTTCTATGTGGAGGATAGATGAAGACATAAATCCATTGGTCATCAATAGTCCATGGAAATGGAAATAAGCATATGAATTACATGAATATTATGGAGGACAGAAGAGAAGGGATAGAAGATTATCAAGAGGTAAGTCAAAAAGTGTTTGCTAAACAGTTTTGTGTCTGCCTCTGAGTGAGAGTATGTCTGTGGGAGGGGTAATGGTGTTAGTAAACTATGAAATTAAAATTGATTTCAAAAATCCATTATGAAGTTATTGGTCATGACATTGACCTAAATACCTAGGGGAAGAAATACATTTAGTTCTTGGAGAGATAAAAGGAAATTCTGTTGGGATGATGAAATAGAGGTGGCTAAGAAATGTACAGATGGTGATTAGTGATAAGAGGTCAGAAATATGTGTGTAAAGCTCAAAATAATGGTTCGAATTAGAGATATAAATTGAAGTTGACACCATAAAAGTGGATGAGATTGCCTAGGAAGATCCACTGTAGAGACAATATTTTCAAATTTACTAGACACACACACACACACACAGAGAAATATATGACATAATGATTTAAAAGAAAAAAAATAAAAATTTCATTACTCTCACATGACACAATTACACAGACAGGAAATCCTAAAATTGCTAGAAGGAAAAGATGATCTACTAGATCTAATAAGTCAGTTTAATAATGTCTCAAAAGTCAAAATTAATTATGTAACTATATGGTAGCAATAAAAATTTGAAAATGAAATTTAAAGAATATTATTTAAAATAGTATCCATAGATATAAAGATACTTGGGATTACATCTTAAGAGAGTTGTTCAAGAACTCCACATTAAAAGTTATAAAATATGAGTGAGGTGAATTTTTATTTATTTATTTATTATATTTAATTTATTTATTTGTCAGGGAGAGGGAGAGAGAGAAAGAGAGAGCGCGCAAACAGGCAGAGAGGCTGGCAGAGGCAGAGAGAGAAGCAGGCTCCCTTCCCCACCCCCCGAGCAAGGAGCCCATGTGGGACTTGATCCCAGGACTCTGGGATCATGACCCAAGCCAAAGGCAGCGGCTTAACCCACTGAGCCACCCAGGCATCCCAAGTGAGGTGAATTTTTAAAGTCCTGAATAAATAAGAAATATACCACACTTATGGATTAAAAGACCCAAAATTATTAACATGGTAAAAGTCCCGAAAATAAAGTACAGATTCAACATAATCCTAAAATCACAGCACACTTTTTTTGTGTGAATAATGGCAAAGTGATTCTAAGACTTAAATGGAAATGAAAAATTTCTAGAAAAACCAAAGCAATCTTCACAAAGAAAAACAAAATAAGAAGACTTCTTCTATCTTCATGTTTTACTATTAAAAACATGGTGTGTTCACCAGAGGTTTTTGCGTAGTTCAGACAAAAGACAGAAAAGTAGGTGGAACAGAGTAGGTGGTTCAAAAAGAGGCCCTCATATACCTTTCTGATTATCAAATAATTTTTAAGGGTATTAAAACAATCCAGTGGGGAAAGAAAATTTTCTTCAATAAATACTATTGGAATTGCTAAATATAATATATATAAATTGCTGAATATTAAAAAGAAAACCACACAATCCTTGACATTTAACTCACATTAAACATAAAAAATTAATTCAAAATAGATCCTCTTGAATTCAAGACCTAACGTTCAACACATAGATGTTGAAGTTAAAAGCCAAAACTGCAAGTGTTCTGGAAGAAAACATAGAATATATTTGCAACTTTAATAGGCAGATATTTCATTCTTCCATCATAAAAATTATAAATATTTGTTCACCAAACTCCTATTAGAATATAAATTGGCTAGCCAGAGACTGGGAACAAATATTTTAACAAGCCTGACCAAGAACTTAATCTACACATATAAAGAGCTCTGACAACTGCTTAATAAAATTACTAACAATGCAACATAATTTGCAAAAGTCCGAGGTGGCAAAATAAAATTATCTGTATTTTGATATAGTTGTGAGTTACAAAATTGTACACATGTGGCAAAACTGATCTAACTATATTAAATACTTGTACATTAGGCTGTATGAAATCTATGAACCCAAAATGAAATTAACTGAACATGTCATAGTTTATTTGGGCAAAGGAGAGACATATTTTATATGTCCTCTAAAACCAACCTTACAAAAACCACAGAAAGCCTTCTTGTGTCTAGTAGGTGGTTTATTTTTCTATACAAAGAAATCAGTACTATTTTGCATTACAAAAGCAATGTAGTTGTCTTAAAGAAGATTTTTACATGGTAACTCAGGATATGCTAATTACCTAACAGTCATGAGCATATATGCTTAATATTATTGTTTGGTGTAATCATTCAAATGTAATTAGGTCATAAAATAGACACACAGGTAAGATCTAACTCCCTATCACTACTCTACTCGGGTCCCAGGAAAGCCACTGATGGCAGTGAAAAGAGAAGTGTGGCAGAAACTTAACTGATTATTCACACAGCAAAGATCCAAAGTAAGAGAAAAATCCCTAGTGTTCTTCTGGATATCATTTGAGTTTGCTCTGACATAGGTTAACTCACTATAACATCTCTTCCTCCAAAGTTACTTCCTATGAAATGTATTGAATGAGAGTGGCACTGACTTTTATCTAGCTTGAAATAGATCATATATCTTCATATCATGGGAGTGATATAAGAGTGGTGCCTGGGTGGTTCAATTGGTTAAGTGGCTGCCTTCTGCTCAGGTCATGACCTCAGAGTTTGGGGATCGAATGCCGAATCCAGCTCCCTACTCGGTGAAGAACCTGCTTCTACCTCTCCTTCTGCCTGCCTCTCTGCATACTTGTGCTCTCTCTGTCAAATAAATAAATAAAATCTTTCAAAAATGAAATAAGAGTTATAAACTCATGACTCAGATTAATAAGTGAAGTTTAAATCCATAATCCCTGTGTATTTCTCAAAGTTCTCCTTTCCCTTCTCCTCCACTCCCACGGCACGAAAGGCAATTATCATCTTGGAACTTGGCATACATCAGTTCCATAGGTGTTTGCAAATTTTGTTATAGATTTATAGGAAAACAACACTCAGTCTGGTTTGGGGTGTTTTTAATTCTTGAAATGAATTTTATTATATTGCGTCAATGCTTTTGCAACCTGCTGTTTTTCACTCCATACTGAATTAGTGAGATCTCTTTGTGTTGATAAAGGCTACGTTGGTTCACTCATTTCCTCACCTGGGTGTTTTTGGGTTTTTTTTTTTTGTTTGTTTGTTTTTTAATTTTTATTCTTGTGTTTTTGGTCCAACATTCTATAGGGATAAGCTGGTGAACTTCCATTTTGATCATGTTGCCTTTTTTTTCTTTTCTCCTTTGGTGAAATTGAAAGTACCCTGATGAGTATTTCAGGCATTTTCTGGGTGAGAGAACTGACTTTGGCAGGAGTTTGTATGCCACAGTTGTTTTCCCCTTTCAGAGCTGAGCTGAAGTGTTAATTACTTATTCCAACTGGCAGTCTTGCAAAAATTTCTTTGAAAGCAAGGGCTAAAATTGTGGAGATAGTAGCTGTGAAAGAGGAGCACGGCAGCCCACATTTATACCAAACAAGGTGACAAAAATGGATGAAAGCAGCATCCCTAAAACTGACCTAAAGTTTCCAACAGAACAAAAGGAAGTATATAGAGATCCCAAAATGATTGAAGTGAATAAGCTCCTATAGTTCCGCCATTATGTCTAAATAGAGAGATGACACTTTTCCCAGCTCACAGAATGTGAGATATTTTTGGAGATAATGCCAATGTATTTGAAGTGAGTCGAGAATTCTCTGCCTCCATCTGCATGCCTGGATAGGGTATGTTTTCTGTACATAAATGGGGTGATGATCATAATAATAACACTATTACTTGAGTGCTTATTCTGTGCCCAGCAGTATTCTAAAGACTTTACATTTAACTCATTAACTCCTCACAATAATCTTATGAAGGAGAAACCATTATTATTCTTATTTTTAAGTGATAACTTGAGCACAAGAAGATTCACTACCCAGTCCAAATATATAAATCTTAAAAAAAATTAAAATTTATGTAAAAATTTCCTCATTTTATTCAGTCATTATTGATCAACCTTCCTCTCCTTACCATTTCTGTTACTGTCTAGCAACTCCACCCTATAGCAATAATTTCATTGATATCCCTAAGCTTAGGTGTTCTGAAAGCTGAGCCAATGCTCCCAGCTATAACAAAAGTGAAAAGAGCTTAGGTTTGATTAGACTTGAATTTGTCTTAAATCTAGATCTATAACTTAGTAGTTGTAGAACTGACCATTGGTTTTCTTATTTCTCAAATGGAATAAGAATAGTTCTTTATGCATCATTGTGATGATTAAATGAGTTCATGCATACAGAGTTGCATTGGGTGGAGGTTCTGGAATTGGATGCAAGTCTCACAGCTGAGAACAAAAAGTATAAAGGGTCCAGTGCTGTAAACCTAGAGAATTGTCATCTGTTAAAACTAGCTAAAATCCCAAAGGCTATCTTCAAGGTACAATTTCAACAGAAATATCTCTACCACCACCACCCATGTTGCCACCTGGATGAATGAACAGAAGTATAAAAATGGAAGGTGGCGAGTGATGACCTTTGGGTTGGGCACAGTTCATAAGAAGAAACTCTCCCTTTACCTTTCCTTCCCTAGGGGAGAGAAACATCAAGATAATACCTCATGAGATCTGTGATTGCTTGCATAGTCGATGCTTATTTTCTGGTGGAATGTCTGTTTATTCATTGAATGTGCTGGTCTTCTCAGGGCTACCTGAAATGGACAAAACAATGGGTGAGATTTGGCAGGTGGGATTATGGTGAGAAGAGAAGACAAGGACACATGCCAAAACTCAATTCCAAAGAATCACAGATAGTTGATCCATGTCTTGTCTGCAAGGTTCAGGTCTGCAGGCCATAAAGAATAGCAGATACAAGTTTGTGAGGCACAAAAGCAGCATAGGACAAAAGGGCACTTGCCTAATTTGACATGGCACTTCCATTGGGGACAGCCAGAAATTTATCTGAATGGTCAGTGGACAAACATTATTACCTGGTCAGATAAGTAAGAATTCAGCTTTTATCAGCAGGGCCTTCTTATGCCACCATTAGTCCTAACTGAACAAATAGAAAAAGAACTAGAAAGTAATTATGAGTAGCCAAGGAAAGGACATCAAATTTACTACCGAGAACAGTAAAGGGAGATGACTTTTGTTTTCCCCTAATACACTGGCCTTCAGAATCTTAATGGCAAGCATAGGAAGAAGATGAGGGGGCAGATGAAAGAGCAGATTTTGGGGTCCCATTGAACCCCACTCTGCCCCAGCCATCAGTTTAGTTTGCACGGGTGGGAGGTTGGATCTGAGAAAGGAAAACTTTGAACAAGATGTGAAATTGAAAATATGAAACAAAAAGGAGGACGTTGTGAGATCTACAAATACATCTCAATGACTGTAAGTATCTAAAACATACAGAGTTAAACTGATACGCCATAAGGAAGTTAGCTCCCCCCAGTAGTAAAGGCGAGAGTATTAATAGAATATTACTGATAGCCATTATTGGAAAAGTTACATAACTGAGTCTTTAAACACCTGCAAGTTATAATTGCATACTTTATCAATGCACCAGTTGTTAAGTTCTTGCCCCTGTCTTCAAATCTAGCCTTCCATTCTCTGTGTTGCATGACCGCAACTAGGACTACAGACACAGAAGTTCCCACTTATCACTCTCTGTGGTGTTCTATCAAAAGGGGAAAACAGACCAAGAGACCAGAAGAGGGAAGAGACTTACCCTTCCTGTTTTGTTGGCTACAACTGTCAGCATTGTCTCACCAGTATGCCATCACCTTTTCATTAATTCTAGTTTCTAGCTTTCTTGGCCTTCTCTACCCCAGCTACACAATGCTGTCCCTTCACAGGTGTGAGCTACAGATGTACAGGACACCTCTTTCCCGCTTCTAGGTTCTGCTATACCCACTTTCTTCTCTTTCTTCTCTGAGTCTCTCAGGGAATATTTGTTTTTTAAAGATACTGTGTTAGCTCAATGTGCTCATTTTGTTTACTTGTTTCCTAATGCTATTTTAATCATTTTCTCATAATAACCTGTCTGTTAAAATAACCAGTGTTTCAAAAGTTTCCTTGCCTGAACTGTGAGTGATAGCATGAGCTATAGTAACTACAGGCTTAATACACAGTAGGTACTTAGTTAATAGTGTACCCAGAGATGGAAATAGAATTTGGAATTCTACTGTACTTTTCTCTCCCCAAGAGTACTTATTTGACTATTAGTAGGAGTGTTGTTTTTATAATAGGACCATGAGGACTTTTACCCAAGAAAGAACCTGGATATAATTATGACTATATATACTCATTATTTATCAGTATCATATTATAGATACAGTTGTACCCCCTTATCCATGTGGAATACGTTCCAAGACTCTCAGCAGATGGCTGAAACTATGATTAGTTCTGAATCCTATATACACTATGCTTTTCTCTATACATACATACCAATGATAAACTTTAATTTATAAATTAGGCACAGTAGGAAATTAATAACAATAACTAATAATTAAATAGCACAATTACATTATTCTTTAATAAAAGTTATATGAATGTGATCTCTCTCATAGAGTATTTTACTGTGTCATACCCACACTTTACCTTGTGATGATGTGAGACGATGAAGTGCCACGTGATGAGATGAAGTGGGGTGAAGGGTGCAGGCACTGGAGTGTAGCATTAGGCTACGACTGACCTCTGACAGTCAGAAGGAGCATCATGAGCGTCGGTTGACTGCAGGTAACTGAAACCTCAGAAAGTGAAACCATCTATAAGGGAGTACTTCTGTTTGTCATTATATATAGGTATATATATATTATATATATGTATGTCTGCCTGTATGTGTATGCATTTTACATATACAAACTATATAACATGCATAATATATAATGTATAACTACATGAAATATACAAATATTTATCTCACATATATGTGAAAAAGAGCAAAGAGAGGGAACATTACATTAATGATAATGAAAGTATTTTCAGGTTTAAGATTTTTTAAAGGATTTATTTATGTATTTGAGAGAGAGTGAGAGAGAATGTGTGTGTGCCCAGTTGGGGGGAGGGGCAAAGAGAGAGAATCTCCAGCAGACTCCCCACTGAGTGTGGATCCCAATGTGACATTCAGTCTCACAACACATGAGATCATGACCCATGAGATCATGACCTGAGCTGAAACCAAGAGTTGGATACTCAGCCGACTGAGTCACCCACGCTTTCTTCAGGTTTATGATTGTTATAGTGAGTTTGTGTAGACAAATGGTGTTCTAAAGGCATGTATATAATTTGATGATCAGGTATTTTAAAATCCCCATGTTTTAAAATCATATATCTGGTAACTGTAGAAATCTAAATTTCTTTTTATTGGAAGCTGCTACCTAGATCACTATATAAAAGTCTTAATCAATACATAATTAAGGAGTGTGTTTTACAATCTTGTCTCTGAGCTTTGTACTTTTTCCCTGTCACAACTGTTGGCCCACTGTTGTGTCACTGAGGAGCCAGATATGATATAACTAGATACAATCATTCTGGTTTTGAAATGTGAATTTTCAAATGTTATATTCTTATCTTCAGCAGTTTTAATTAGATTTTAGTTCCTGCTTTAATTTATTTTCAATTTTATTCATCATGATTATTCTTTTTATTCTGATGGTTTCACATTCCTTAAAGAAGAGCTCAGACATCTCCTGAGAATGACATGCTCTCCAGTTGTCCAGCAGGGATGAAACCTCATTCTGTGGTAAGGAGACAGATGCTGCTTATGTCACCTCCATGAATTTGAAGTCTGTAATCTTTGAGCATTTTAAATTTTTGCACCTGAACCCCCTGGGTTACAATTAGTTTCTAACAATGTTCTTTGATCTTCTTATAGCAATCTCTGATCACTCATAAATTTATCTATTCACCTAGAACAACACATAAAAATGAAACAGACGTTCTTTTTTACCACCTGTAACCTCCAAATCTCAATTTTTTTTTTTTCCTATCATCCTGGGGCTCTACACAATAGAAATAGATGTTTACTTAACTGGTTCCAGAGGACCATTTAGAAAAATGTGTCAATGAATGAAAGGAAAAAGGAAAAAGGAAACAATAAAGACAGTTTTAAGAACCTATACAACCAAAACCATTTGCAGTCACAGAAGTATACTCTTACTTCAGAAAGATTCACATATACCTGAGTGTATGTGTGTAAAAGATGAGATAGTTAGGTTCATTTCTATGCGCTATGTGCTCTAGCACATAACATCTATTATAACATCAACTACTAAAATCTACTTAACACTTAAAATGTGTTCGCATTTTCTATTCTGTGTCACCGCTAGGTACGGAGCTTCATGAAAACGACCTATTTTCTAAATTCTGCACACCTATGACCTGGCACATGGGAAGAGATTAGTGAACCCGTGTTGAATAAATGTACAACTTGTCCTTTAATCAGTTATTGATTTATTTGTCATGGATTTATTACATATCTAATTTATGACAGGCAAAATAAGCAAAGAAGGAGCAAAAAAAAAAAAAAAAAAAAAAAAAAACCCAGTAACAGCATAACAACAACAAAACCAAAAACACCAAACAAAACATACTGCCTTCATGGTCCTTATGTACTAATAGAATGATACACATACAGTATCAACTAAGTAGATAAAACAAATAGTGTATTAGATAGTAATGAGTGTCATGGAGATGAACAGGTGTATGTGTGTTTGTGTGTGATATGCTATTTTTAAAAGGGGTCAGGAAGACTTCCCAGAAAGAGACCTTTGAATAAGCACCTTAAGGAGATGGGGGGAAAAAACGAGTCTTGTAATGAAAAGTGAAGGAAAAGGTAAATAGAAAGACCTCAAGGCATCAGTGTGCCAAGAAGACTTAACGAATGAGAAGACATGTCCATTTGGACTGGAGGGAGTTGGACATATAAGGCTGCAAGTCAAATGGGGGGGGTTCAGGTTGCAGAAATGAAATTTGGTGTCACCAGACTATAGATGGTATTTAATAGACAAAACTCTCACAGGAAGTGAGTCTTACATAGATTGTTCTCTTGCTGGCTCAACTCTCCATTCCACCACTTTACTATTTTTTTTTTTTAAGACTAGAAAACAACAGCAAGAGCAGCAATTAGAAAAAAGGAGAAGAAACATCATTTGAAACATATTTTTATTTGATGTGGAAATGTTGGGGTTCGGAGCGAACAATCAAGAAAGATTTCTTGAAACATCTTTGGTGCAAAAAGTGTGGTTTTATCAAAGCATGGGGATAGGACCTGTGGGCAGAAAGAGCTGCACTCGAGTTGTAACCCGTGACTGATAATATACTTTTAAGTTGGGAGGGGTTATGGATAGCTTAAGTGTCTAAGGAATTTGGGAGCAAGGTTTCTAGGACCTTGAGAGGCTAGCTATTATTAGGAAGAGGTCATTTACTACTGTCTAGTAAAACCGTAATCGTGAAATGGGTATCAGTGGGCCATATGCCTGGAGGATGATTGTTAATGTATATCTTGGGGAGTAGAGATAAAGGAAGTTCCCAAAGGAATTTTAATATATTAAAGGAGACTCAAGGATCCTGGGGGTTGGAATAATATTAAACTAAGATGGCCCTTTGCCCTTAGCAAAGTATCAACATCAAAGAAGCTGAGTTCCTGGAGGAAGGTCTCTCTGCCTATTCCAAGGACTTGTCAGTGGACTGTAAGTCGTACAGGAATTTATTTTTTTTTCCTTTGCTTTTGTTCCCCACATCATTGTTTGTCATATTAGAAATGTTCTCCCTTGAAAAGATATTCTGGATCTGCTTTTTATTGTGTTTTCCTGTGACTGAAATGGTTAAGAGCGATTGTGATCAATTGGCTAGGAAACAACTGTGTGCTCTTTCATGTTGATGTGTTAGAATGATTTTGAAAGTGAAATTACATTTTCATTTTGAAATTTATAGGGATGAAAAAGCAGAACTTTCTAACAATGATAAAGTAATTTAAAACAAATACATCCTCTCACACAATGAACTAGCTGTGGAATTTGATGTAAGGTTAATTCTTATGCAACCTCCATTAAACAAGCATGTCACAGAAATAAGAGAAAATCTGATTGTAGCACTGCATTGTTTTTCATACAATTTTATTGCCTAAGGTAGATGATAAATAATAAAGTTAGTATGCAATGGTTTTATTTTATTCAGCCAAGATATGTAGCACATACTATATGCAAGACACTATAATCTAGGCATGTTAAAAATATTAACACATTTAACCCTCCCAGAAATTCTCAATGGTAGGAATATTATTATCACTAATTTACAGATATTTGAAAATGGAGATATAGAGAGGTAAAGTGTGCTCAGAGACACACATCTAGGAATCAGGGAAACCGGGGTTTGAACCCAGACAGACTTAGGGACAGATCCCTGCTTTTAATCTATATGAAAATGTTATTCTAATTAATTGTTAACTTTTCTCATATGTATCTTATTTATATGTTAATAAATGGGTTGTATATGTCAAAGATTCAGCAAGAGAGATTTGCATTTTTACTTGAATCGGCTTTTTTTTTTTTTTTTTTTTTTATTTTCTAATCTTCCTATATCTTCTTTTTTTTTTTTATTTTATTTTTTTTTAACTTTTTATTTTTTATAAACATATATTTTTATCACCAGGTTTACACACTTCACAGCACTCACCAAAGCACATACCTTCCCCAATGTCCATAATCCCACCCCCTTCTCCCAAACCCCCTCCCCCCAGCAACCCTCAGTTTGTTTTGTGAGATTAAGAGTCACTTATGATTTGTCTCCCTCCCAATCCCATCTTGTTTCATTTATTCTTCTCCTACCCACTTAAGCCTCCATGTTGCATCACCACTTCCTCATATCAGGGAGATCATATGATAGTTGTCTTTCTCTGCTTGACTTATTTCGCTAAGCATGATACGCTCTAGTTCCATCCATGTTGTTGCAAATGGCAAGATTTCATTTCTTTTGATGGCTGCATAGTATTCCATTGTGTATATATACCACATCTTCTTGAATCGGCTTTTGATGCAATATATCCTCTGAAGTTCAAGATCGTGACGACAATCCTTTATCTTTCCTGGAGAGATGCCTTACGTTATGGGACAATCTCATAAATTCTCACATCTGCTCTTACTTTCTCTTTTCTGTCCCCTGTCATCCAGGAGACTAAGCAATGTAGATGTGGTGTAGGGGTGGCTTTCTCCATTCACCTTTCAGAAGGATTATCAAAAGTCTAAAGAGATCTATTAATCCAATTCCCTAACTTTTCATGGAAACTAATCCAAATCCATTCGGGTAACAGTGGCTTCAGTGAGGACTTAATCTAGAATGGCAATGGTAAATTGATTCTATAAAGGGTCAGATAATCAATAGTCTGCGCTTCGCAAGCCACATACTGTCTGTCATATATCCTTCCTTGTTTATTTTCCAACCCTTTAAATTGTACAAAACCTTATTGGCTCTCAGGGCCATACAAAAATCAGGCTACAGTCTTGATTTGCCTACTGGTTATAATTTGTACACTCTGATCCTAGATGGCACTTTAAAAAATTGCTCAATTCTAGTTTTACATTTTGATTACAAATCTAATTATTTCTTTCCTTCACTCACCTCTCTACAAATATTTAAGCATACAGTACTTGCTCCAATGCTGAGTTGTGTCAAGCAGACCAAGGCTCTATACTTGTTTGCCCTGTTATAGGACAGAACATAAATACATTTACAAGTAAACAGAATACTATAAAATCAAAAATTAGTAAGTGCAGTAGAGAAAATATAGCAAGGCTCTACGATAGTTTCAACATTGAAAGCAGAGCCTACTTTATTTTGGGTGGTTAGGGAAAATCTTTCTGAAAAGATGTATTTCAGTCAGAGATATGAATGAACACATCATCGGGATTAGAAAAATACCAGCGCACAGGGCTGTTGACGTTAGATAGTCTCAAACCAGAGGCTGGTACTTAGGTGCATATTAAAGCTTGGTCCATTTTCTGGAAAAACCAGCCTGCTGGAAGCTGTCCATATAAAATTTTTGAACTTGTGGGGGTGAAAGAACTCAGTCAACAAAGAACATGGATCATAGGTGAAAATGTTCAGGAAATAGGCAGGAAAAAATTGAATACTTCTGAACCACAGTTAATTGAGAAGAGTGGTAGTAAATGAAGTCAGGGAGATAGGAATGACTCTTATTATGGGTTTTGCAATTTATTTTCATTGCAATGATAAATTATTGCAGGATTGAAATAAAGAAGGGATGTCATCAGATTCATGCTCTCAGAAAAAAGAAAATCACTCTGGAGAATGCAAGGGTGCAAGAGTAGAATTTAAATATGTAGATGTAATTCCTAAAAAAGTAAAAAAAAAAAAAAAAACAGGCAAAGTCACCAAAAATGCTCTACAATGCATACTTTATTTTCAGAAATTCTAAATAAGGATTTATCTTAACATCTCAACAGTTACTATTTATTACACATTCCAGAATCTCAGGCTTCTCTTTCAAAAAAAAAATTTTAAAAATGCCCTCTATTCATTATCTTTTCAGTGAAAAAGAGAAGAAAAGGAAGAGCACTTCTGTGGTGTCAATATGAGAAATACAGCAACAATAGCTGGTTTAATTTTAACAATTCATGTTTTCCAAAATATTAGAAATTGGCAGATTCCGGAAACTCAGGTACCACATCAAGTTGTATTGATTTTCCCTGGGTAATTAATTTGTGTTCTTTTATAAGGAACTATTTAAAGATATTTTTACTTGAAATTGAAAAAGCCTAACAATAGTTGAAAGAACACTTGTTGTGCACCAATGACTCTTCTTCCTTTGAATCTATTGATTTCTAGCATAATCATAAGTATACTTGATGCATTTTGTTTAGAAGGAAAATGAAGCTTTTCTTCCTTGTCTTTTCAAAATCATGCCTGTGTATTAAAAGAAAACAAAAAGAGAACAAATGAGGAAATAAAAAGAAAACAGAGAAAAGAAGTTAATAAATATAAACAGTATCAATCTATTTCTTGCAGTCATTTAAATTGCTCTTTCTGTGGGGCATATTCACTTGATGCACCAATAGGAAGCTCAGTTTTACGTGTCCTCAAAGAAAATGCATTTAGTTCCATAGTAAAATGGCTTTTATGCCCGTTTCTCTTCTAGGGTTCTCCCCCTTAGTAAACAACTAAGTAGTCTAAATTCTTCTATCCCCTCTCTGACACCCTTACCTCAGTATTTTAATATTTCCATACATGGTAGCTCCTAGCAAGAATGATCTGTTCAAAAATCCAAGCAGACCTTTAATATGTCTGCTTAAAATTCTTCCATATAGTTATGAAAATGCTGCATTATTCAAACTCCATGCTGAATATATCTTCCAAATGAACTGACTACCTCCACCTGTCAACCCCCATCCCCAAGTTCCACACAACACCATCTTCTCATTCTCGAAGTCCGTGGAGAGTCTTTTAATAACTCTGGTGAAATCTCTCTTTACTCTCTATTAGAACATCTTTTTTATTTCCTCCATAGTCTTTATTTTAATCTATGATTGACTCTGAGTATTGGCTTATGTTAGTTTCTTTCACTCCATGATTCCATGAAGTTCCTCTAGGGGAGAGAATGTATCTACTGACCCATTTTAATCACCAGTATAAAGTAGATAAAGAGTAAATGTTTGTCAAATGGATGGATAACTAAACTTATGAGCCTCAGAACATAATATAATATGGGAAAATAAATGACAATATATTCCTGATTCTCTGTTTTAGAATATATAAAATTATACATAATTTTGTTTGTTCATACTTCTGGGTAAGAAGGCCATGTGAAGAGCAGAGCACCTGATTTCTCTGTTAATTGTCATCTCCCCCATATCCACTGACATTATGCATGATATGAATAGAAAAATACCAGAAACCTAGAATTACGAGATATTAGAGAAAAGTGTTATTTGTCTCAATGTCAATAACTGAAAAATTCCTACTACATTCTGTACTAATGAAAGCCCTGTTTTGTCGCTTCTCAAGAAAAAAATACACTATTGCTAGCAAGCAAGTGTTCAAGACTCCTAAAGAATAACACTGACATAAATTAACTTAGAGGGCTATGGTCAAAAGCGGGGGCAGGGAGTGGAAACTAGGGGAAAGACTATATTTGAATAAACTTATAGTAGTTTCTGAATTCAGAAGTATTAGACAAAAGCACTGGACAGTCTCTGGGGTCATATAGTAGATATGCTCAGCAAAATCCTTGTGGTGTGATAAAAGCTTAACTCTAACAATGAGCCAGACTGGAATGTGATCTTGAACTTGCCAATAAACAGGGAAACATTCACTTCATTCTGATAGTACAGATAATAATAGTAATAATAATAATAATAGCTAATGACTTTTTCGTGCAGACTGTTCTAAGCACTTTGCATTTATATTAAACCAATTCTCACCTCATGATATAACTCTTATGTTTATCCTCATTTTATTTTTTTTTAAGATTTTATTTATTTATTTGACAGAAAGAAATCACAAGTAGGCAGAGAGGCAGGCAGAGAGAGAGAGAGGAGGAAGCAGGCTCCCTGCTGAGCAGAGAGCCCGATGCGGGACTCGATCCCAGGACCTGAGCGAAGGCAGCGGCTTAACCACTGAGCCACCCAGGCGCCCCTGTTTATCCTCATTTTATAGACAAAAAAATGTAACTTCAGAGAGAAGTGAGAAAACTTTCTTAAAGTCCTACCCTACTAGGTGTTGGAACCTGGCTTTACATCAAGGCAGTTTGAGTGCCTCACAATCATATGCTGCCTTGGTCACTGGATCAACCAAAAGGAGAAATTAAAACGTGGCAGTGTGACAAATGCTATTCTCCTGATGAGACTTAAGAGTTTTAATGACAATAATCCCTACTCTTTGAACAACTAAAATTATTCTATCAGTGACCCCAAATTCTCTGTATGAAGTGCAGGAGAAAAGTTCCAAAAGCACAAAGGTAGATAACAGTGAAGCCAAAGAAGAAATTATCATGTAGTGAATTTTTCAGAGAGTCCATTCCTTATATAAAATAAGTGAGAAGGGGAAAAGTTAAAACAAATACAATACAAACATCCCTCAAAACCAACCAACCAAGAATGTAAACAAACACGAAATCCTAAACGGAATCAGCTGAAAATCCTACAACTTTAGAAAAAGAGAATAAACATAGAAAATGGGTGATGCAAGTAGAATTTAGAACAATAGGATGTTTATTTACTTATTTATTGAAATGGAGAGGGGGAGAGAGGGAAGGAGAGAGAGAGAGTGGGGTGCGGCAGAGGGAGAAGGAGAGAGAGAATGTTACACAGGTTCCATGCCCAGAGTGGGGCCTGATGCAGCACTTGATCTCACGACGATGCAGGACTTGGTCTCACGACGCTGAGATCATGACCTGAGCTGTATATCAAGAGTCAGACACAACTGTCTGAGACACCCAGGTGTCCCCAAAACAATAGGAAGTTTAATGAGGGCTTCTATAAAAGAAATTATAGGAAGGATAGAAAAGTGTTATAAAGCTGACAGGCATACTTAATTATTGCTATTTATTTGTAATCATCAAAGAGCTGAATTGTCACAGCAGAAAATCAAGTCAATGATTTGTATGACAGATTTGAGAATTCTCCTTCAATGCAGAGGAACATAAGCAACTTTTTAAACAAAAGCAGAAAACAAATATTTCTAAAGAGAGAGACAGTATAATCTTGCCTGTTGGTAACTGGAATTTAAGAAAGAGACAAGAACAACTGGGATAGAAGCAGACTATTCTTAAGGATGGATATAATATGAAAGTATGACAAAAACTGAGCAAAGCTAGTTTTAAAGGTATCAATTTATATATACTTATATTTTAAATAAAAAAATAAAAGCATTGGTAAGCCCAAAAGAAAAAATAATATTGGGTTGTCCTCAGTTTCTCTGTATCATTACATGTCTGATGAGAAAAAGAATTTAGAGAGTATGCAGCTGCTGTCTACAACTAACTGGAAAATTTTCCCTCAATTTTTTTTTTTAAGATTTTATTTATTTATTTGACAGAAAGAGATCACAAGCTGGCGGCAGAGAGAGAGGAGGAAGCAGGCTCCCCGCTGAGCAGAGAGCCCGATGCAGGGCTCGATCCCAGGACCCTGGGATCATGACCTGAACTGAAGGCAGGGGCTTAACCCACTGAGCCACCCAGGCGCCCCTTCCCTCAATTTTTAAAAGCCACATATATATATCTTGACATATTTAAAATTATAAGTACACTAGCAGAATACTTCTTCTGACCAAGAGAAAGTCACAGAGGGAAGAATCAGGAGGTAAAGTATAAAATAATTATAAGTTAGCATTAAAACCAGTTATATATAGATATAAATTCAAATTATTCTAAATTGATACTATCATCCTATGTGTTCACAATGTATTAGAATCAGGGGAGACTGAGAAGAATAAGAAATGTCCCTGAACTCATCATTACTTATCAATAAAAACTTGGTACCAAAGAATTTCAATTTACATAATTAATTTAGTAGATGTAAAATAGTAACAAAATAAGAGAACGTGTTAGCAGTGTGAAAGATAAGTGGGCCTACCAGATCCCAGTATTTTAATGTAAGACATTAGCAGACTCTGGCTTATATTTATTAGCTTTTATTTGAAAAATCCATGTAAAATGCTATAACATATTTTAAGCAAAAAGAGAAATAGAGGGAAGTACGAAGTCCAACACAGTGCCTGGCATAAGATTGCATGACAATCAGTATTTCTTTATGGAATAAGTGAGGGAGTGTGAACATTAAGGCACTACTTCAAAGTGCAACATGTCTTTGAAAATGCTATTTTTCCTACATGTAACTGGATAATAAAGTTGACACTAAAGTTTGTTTATTAATCTTGTTCGTTCTTGGAGAGAAACTGTTATGTTGACTGTTTTGATACTGTGGGAAAAGAAATCAAATCTTTAAAGCGTGCCAGGACATCATAGTTACTACTTAAAATGTATTTTGCTGCTTACCTTTTTTTTTTTTTTCTTTTTAATGAACAGCTTGTTTCTGAAGAAGACACACACGATTTGGCACAGTTCTCTACAGTTCAGCACAATATGGTTGAATTGGCAGTCTCCATTCTGAGGAAGGCATATTGTCTCGGCACCGAAACTTCATTAGTCAAATCCCTACAGAATGAGGTCTTTACAAGGCAGAAATAAGACTAATGGCATGTTGAGGGCACTGATACACTAATCTTCATACTTGAAGCATTATTTACCATGTAGAAAATACAACTAAGTAGCTTATAATGCATATGAGTTTTCCTTCATAATTCATTATGAAGAAACAAAGTTTTTTTTTTTCAGAATTGATTTTAGTAAATTTAAAGATTTAAAGATTTAAAGGTAATTTAAAGATTTTTTTTTACTATGTATATATATTTCAATTAATTTTAAAATACTTGAATATGCTTACCAGTGGCATAAAATATAATAATAATTCACAAACATTATTTTTTTTAAAGTGTCTAAAGCATTTGTTTGTGGTATTAAGCACTATATTTCATAAACTCCCCAGCTAGCCAAAATTCAAAAATGATCAATCTGGATGATAAACACTTCTCCATACGCTAAGACTTTTTCTTTCCACTGCTTTTTGGGACTAATTCACAAATAAGTGATATATTTCCTAACTTAACAAGGTATAAGAACATAATAAATGTATTTTCTTAGGAACTCAGTTACTATTATGAGTCATATTTGTGCTAGCTTATAAAAGTAGGCGTTAAGATATTAAGTGAAATATTTAAACTTATAGAAAAAAATTACATTGGGCCCAGATTTTCCCTAAACATACACACACACACACACATGCGTGTGTACACACACGTGCACATGTATATATATATATATATATATATATATATATATATATATATATATATTATATATATTATATGTGTATATATATGTATATATATATTATATATTATATATATAATTATATATATTTAATCTCAGGCACCATCAACATATAAAATTTAAAATGTGTATATTTAGTACTTGAAGGAGTTGAAAGTTCCAGCTGAATTGTAGATTCTAATCCAGACCTATTATGGAGTCAATAATATATTTTTTAAGAAAAAATATACATAATATAGATAACATTTAAAATGTACATCATGAGAAGGGCCTGGATGGCCCAGTCAGTTGAGTGTACAACTTTTGATTTCAGCTCAGGTCATGGTTTCTGGGTTGTGACAGCCCCATCTCTGACTCTCTGCCCAGCGGGACACCTACATGGGATTCTCTCCACCTCCCTTATCCCTCCCCACCACTCACATGCATGCTCACTCTCTCTCTCACTCAAATAAAAAAATAAAAATCTTTAAAAATAAAAATAAGATATACAGCACGAGTCATAATGTTTAAAATGAGAAAAAAATTAAGACATTGCAAATCACTATGAACAGTAAACTACTATAGTTACTGTGAGCAAATGGAAATATTTATTAAATACATTATTAATTTGCATACATGATTTTATACTTTGAATGAAATTTTTGAGTGTTCAAATTAGATGATATAGGAGAAAATTCTTTAACATTTCTAAGATAAATGCATCTGAGTAGTTGTTGTTCATAAGTGGTATAGTATACTTTATATTGTTAATATTGGCAAGTAAAATTGTCATATATCGAAATGGTTCATATGAATTTTTTAAGTTTTGATTTATATTCTTTGTTATTTTTTAATGGACTTAGCTCCCCAAGATCATTCACAAATAGAGAATATATTTTCCTTGTCAGAAGAGTTGACTTTTTTTAGTATTTAATACAAAAGTTTTTATATAGTAGGTGTTAAGTATTTCCTCCTTAATTGTTTGACTAAAACGTAATTATTTTGTATACCCTTGCATATCCAGGATCTAAAATATGTGATATAATTCATTAGAAGAAATATTATTTCAAGCTTAAATCACTAGGACAAGAGCAATATATTTGTGAGGCTACCGAGTTTTAACACAGGCATGCCTAGTCATTTTGCCTAAATATATGGAATGTGAAAATCTGGTATCTACCAGGGTAGACTTTCATTATTATTATTATTATTAGAATCAACTGGTTTTAAAGATATTGCATAGCTCTTAACAGATAAACTGTTAAGAAACGGATTACTTGAAAACCTATAATTTCTCTGCATCTTCAGAGTGCCTGGTTATCTAATTTATGTTTACTGTATGAAACACTGTAGTCTAATAACTACCTTGAAACATCAAGTTTTTACTTGCTAACATCAAGTAAAATTCAATAAGTTGCTTTTGCACATGATACATAATTTTCCACTTTAATGACTCAGAGATAGGGACCTCTTCTGGTCTCTCCTAAAACCTCTATTATTGAATAAAAACTGAAGACACTATTCGTGTCCTACCCATATTTCTCATTCTTCCTGGGAGCTCATTTGTTGACTGCTTTCTCAGAGTGAGAGCATTATCTAAATGCAAAACCCCCTGCCCTGTTTCTCCAAAGCCAGAGTTGAACAAAGGGCAGGCAGAAACAGGACCATCAACCAATGAGCATCAGCAATTCTGGAGCATGTTTTTAACAATTTTTTAGAAGGTTCCTAAAGAAATTGGAACCCGTTACTCACATTGGTTATTCAATCACATATATACCTTATATCAGGCTGGTTCCTTTCCCAGTCTGAAGTTTACATCTCTTCCCTTCACAGTACTTCCTAGGATCATTTCCCCACTAAAAATTTCCTTTTTCTAAGTTTTGCACTAGGGGTGGAGTTGCGAGGAGGACCCAAACTAAAGTAGCTATGACCAGAAGTGGTTCTAGAAGGGAAGTCCTCAAGATAGGGATCTACAATGTGATTTCTTGCCTAGTACGTGATAACAAAGAATTCATGTTGTAAAAACAAATGTGGTAACTGAATGCTATGACCTCATAATTACTGAGACTCTCTCCTGCAGGGAACTGGAATGAGGCACAACTCAAAAGGAAGCACTGACTTCTGCCATACTTCCAGCACCTGAATTACATGGGGCAATGGTAATCAGAGAATGTGGAGTTGGGTGGCTTTTGGTTACTCTCTTAGAAGACTTGAAAAAAGGAAGTATAGGCTAGGTCATCCAACTATCAACTCAGACTTACTGTGAAAGCCAAGAAGCCTCCTTCTCAGACTATGCTGAAAATGGGCTAAATAGTTGACCATAAGCATGGCAAAATCAGTGCCCTGATGGGTAAACAGAGGGAATCTGGATATGGGGACTTTTAGTAGGATATGTCAAAAAAACTTGAATCTATATAATCAAAGAGGTTCATAGAAACCCTTAGGCTCATTCAAATACCCTCTTTTCCTTTTTTTTCCTTTTCTTTTCTTTTTAAAGAATTTATTTATTTGATGAGAGAGAGAGTGTGTGTGTGAAAGCAAAAGCAGGGGAGGAATGAAGGCAGAAGGAGAAGCAGGCTCCCCACTGAGGAGGGAGCCCCATGTGAGGCCTGATCCCAGGACCCTGAGATCACGACCTAAGATGAAGATAGGCACTTAACCAACTGAGCCATCCAGGCCCTTTTTCCCTTTACTTGAATAGAATAGCTACCTGATGTTTGAACACCACACAAAAAGCAGAGCGGAGATGGATGCTTTGTAAAAGTTTATGTTTGTCCTCTTCGAGATCTTCCTGTCACTTGCTTTCATTTCTTTTAGACCAGTAACTAAGATAAAGACTCAATATAGCCCAAAAGAATTGAAAGGAAATGGATTTATTAACCTAAAGACCTACAGAACTTTGTTATTATTTACCAGAATAGACCAAGATGGCCTGTAAGTGAATTGCTTCTTAAATATGTTGGAGTTGGGGAGAGAGGTGAAAATAAAAGGCAACATTGAAGAGAGTGAATTTATAGGGAAGATTTTTTTATGAGTCAGGATTGAATTCTCAAGCAAGGATTCCAGGAATGAAACTTTGAATCCTGGAGATAATAATGGCTGATAGTAAATGAGGTAGAAATGCTGGCACATCCTTGGCAGAGTATTGAGGAAGTGATCAGAAGATGAAGAGACATGGATGTTATAAAATAGATTTATTATGTAAAACCAGAAAACTCCTTTACTGATTATGTTTCCTCAGAAGGCCTAGAAGACACTTCTTCACTAAAGCAATAAGAAATGTCCAAATTAGAAGAGTACTAGAATTGCTGTAAAGGTCAGGGTTGGTTTTCTACTTGGTTTTCCATTACAAGTTGGATAATAAGAGATAAAGTATGAAACTGTGCTTATTAGCATGAATGCAGATAAGATTCTGGTAAAGCAGAGGTCAGCTGATAGTATTTCAGCTTGTCAAACACAAGTTGGATATGATTCCAATGTGTGCAACAAGCCTGAAATGGCCACCAAAGTCCTGACCTATCTGTTGGAGTGACTAAAAAACTGCTGGTTTCCTAGGGGCAAGAAATGAAGGCAGCCAATGACGATATTGCTTGAAATGCAGATGCTATAGATGGAGGATGATGTTGATGGCCATGAAAGGAACTCATGATTCCTTTCCCAGTTTCTAGGATAATTCCCATACATGAGACCAGCTGTTAAATAGAAACTAGACCCTCTTCAGGAAGGACTCTACAATGCCAAAATAAGGGCTTTTTGGTTTTGTTTTCATATTTTTAAGATTTTATTTATTCACTTGTCAGAGAGTGAGAGAGAGAGTGAGCACAATCTGGGGAAAAGGCAGAGGGAGAGGGAGAAGCAGACTCCCAGTTGAGCAGGGAGCCGGACACAGGACTCCATCCCAGGACTGTGGGACCACGACCTGAGCCAAAGGCAGAGGCCCAACTGATTAAGCCATCCAGGTGTCCCCCAATATAAGCTTTTACAGTAGCTACTTTCCCAAGTCTTCTCAATTAGGCTTATGGTATTTTACCAAAGTAATTATCCATCAGAAACGGAATACATCATAGATATTTAAGAAATGTTGGTTAGAGGATCTTACATGGTATGGACACTAGGGATCCCAAAAGTCATCATTGTCCACTTTCAGAATGGAGTCACATGGAGGCTAAATGAAAAATGGTTATCTCATCCATTCATCTCATCATAGTGAGATGAATGAATCTGGTCTTATTCTGTGGTCACTTCTCCATACCTTAACTGCATACCCAGGAAACATACCAACTCACAAAAATCATATGGGTTTCTTACTTTATGGAATGAAAATTCTCATGATAGGAAAGGCCAAATAGAAGTCATTTCTGAAATGACATCCTGTGGCCAATCTAATTAGAAGCAATAGCAGTGCCCAAAGTGGAATGGTAAAGAGTTGAGACACATTGAAAGACCTAAAAGTTATAGGGTTGCTGATAATGAGCCCTACAAATACTAGAGGGATAATGGCAGATAATTATAGATTACTGTAAATTTAACCTTGTGGTAATCTCAATCATACCTACTGTACAGAATGCAGTATGTTTTCTAGAAGAGAGTAAATAGCCTTGGCAGCTGGTATGTGACTATCAATATGGTGATTGTATTCTTTTTATTCCTCATCAACACAACAGTACCTACTTATTTATTTTTTTATTTATTTTATATTTTTATTTTTTGCCTAAAGTCTCTGTTAAGACTTCTGTTCTCAACCACAATATAGTACAAAAAGGTCTTAATTGCCCAGACATTCCAGAAAACTTTATGTTGGTCTAATATATTGATCATGATCGTATCATGTTTATTCCTGATGAGCAAGAAATAAGTTCTTTAGACACCTTGGTGGGAAACAAGTGGACTAGTGGTTAGGAAATAGGTTCAGTTTCTGCCTCATCAATTAGGTCAGTAGATTATCTCAATGAGGGAAGCCAACAGTTATTTAAACTTAGTAACTAGGATATAAGAAGGAATCTCCAGACACTGGAACTGAACTACACAGTTAGCATGCAGAGCACCAAGGTCATGATCCAGAGGAAGAGATTCACCTTCCAGGTATGCTGATGTTACCCAGAGGAGGCCTTGTTGTCTCTACTCAGGTTGACAAGCTCCATTTGAACTGGTTCTCCTCTTTGCTGTCAAATAGGGAAAATAAACCAGGCTCTAGAGCCATCCACATTTGTTTCTTTTGAGGGTAAAAATATACTTCTGCTAATATAACAGCTTGCAGAACAGCTCTTTCAACTAGTTGTACCAGTTTCCACTTTTAATGAAACAATTATGAGAATTCTCTTTGGCCCACATCATCACCAATACTCAGTATTAGCACACTTTTTTTTTTTAAGATTTTATTTATTCATTTGATAGAGACATAGTGAGAAAGGAAATAGAAGCAGAGGGAGTGGGAGAGGGAGAAGCAGGCTCCCCACTGAGCAGGAAGCCCAATGCTGGGCTCCATCCTAGGACCCTGGGATCATGACCTGAGCGGAAGGCAGACACTTAACAACTGAGCCACCCAGGCGCCCCAGTATTAGCATACTTTTAAAAATTTTCCAATCTGTTGTGCTTGAGAATGAACCCCATCATGGCCTTAATTTTCTCATTTGTATTCAGCTTGACTACTTTTTTTTTTTTTTAATAGAATTCCTACTTATTTATTTATTTATTTTTTAATTTATTTGACAGAGATCACAAGTAGACAGAGAGGCAGAGAGGAAGGAAGTAGGCTCCCTGCTGAGCAGAGAGCCCAATGTGAGCCTGATCCCAGGACTCTGGAATCATGAACTGAGCCAAAGGCAGAGGCTTTAACCCACTGAGCCACCAAGGCATCCCCAGCTTGAGTACTTTTTTTCTATCTTTACTGACCATGCAGATTTCCATCTGTCTAACCTGCATCTATCACCATTTTGTAAAAGTGGATTTTTAAAATCATTTTTTTTTAAACCTCATTATATAATCTGGTCACTAATCTTTCCCACCTTTATGTGCTACAAATGTCTTCTTCTGGTCCATGGTTCACATTTCAATTTGTATGATATATTTGGATGCACACAAAAATAATGTGAATGTTAATTGTTATAACATTTCCCTAATTTTTTGCTTGTCTTATATAAGAAATCATTTCTTGTATCACTGTCACATAGATTATTGCATACATTTTGCTCTACACTTGGTTATGTAATATAGAAGAAAATATTTGTGTTTGGTATATTTTAGAAATTCATTTTGCTCCCTCCTACTCATAACTAGGTGACTTCTCATCGTAGTGCATTGAGGAATCAAATCATTACTATCTTCACAAATTTAAAGACATTTCTGTAATATATCAAACTTCCACATAAACATGGATCTATCTCTCTACTTTTTCCATTATTTTATTAACACATTTATCTCTACTGGCTTCACAGTCAAAGTGTCACCTTAATTCTTCTGATTTGATTATTGGAACTAATATATCATAGAGTATATCCTCTTACCTTGTTCTTGTCTTCAAAAAGTTTCTCTAATCTTTAATCCTTTGTTCTTTTACTTACATTTGAAAATCGATTAATCAAAATCCACTATGAAAACTGCTAGGATTACAACTTATTTCTTATTATTTATAACTTAATTTGAAGACATTTGACATCCCTACAATGCAGATGCTTCTTATCCATAATCATGTTAAATTCACTTTATTTAGTATTATCTTTTATGTTAATTATTTTATAGCAATTTTGCAAATACTTTTACAATGTAAATTCCTTGAACCCCTTCTTCCCAAAGGCATTCCCTGGTGACCTTTTTATGTTATTTTATGAGTTTGGGGAATCCAGGGAGAAAGCTTCGATTCCAACTCTTAGAGCAGTTCTGTGATAACAGATCATAAAGTGTAATTTTTTTAAAATTTCATCCAGAATTCAAATGAAGATAGAGACACTTTATTTTAATTTCTTCTGTTGCTGTCTAGATTTTTTTCTGGTATACTCTTTCACGAAAATCAGAATCCTTTCTTGAGCCACTGATTGTGCAGTTTTGCTGCCCTGCTTTATTTGGGTTGAAAGTCTTTTTTCCTCTGCCAGAGTGAAACTGAAACCCCAACTCCCAACCACAGTAACTCCCTCTCTGACTTACTCCCAACAGCAGAACTCCGAAGCCAAGCACCAGTATGCTTTCAGTTTTCTCTTTATTTGTATCCTGAGGGGAATCTTTGTACCTAGTTGGGAACTCAGCTATATATCTAAGTTTGTTCGATGTGCTTTAGTCAATATTTTGGGATACTTGCTAGTCTGTGGCTATCATATTTTCTGTACAAATTGTTATCAGAACAGGAAAACTTTTCACATGAGATTTTTAATATTAGTATGTTCTGGTCACTAAAAATAACCCAGTAATTTTACTACTTTTGTGAATAGTTTAAGTAGCAGAAATTTACAAACATTTCAAATACAGTGAAGGGGAATGTTTTGGGATTTTCCTCAAGATTATTAATATATCTATTTTAATAATGGATATATAAATAATTTGTATTTAAATAACAAGGATATGGAAAAACCATGCAGCTTGAGTTTTATTGATGCAGATAAACACTTTCAGTCACTGGGTGTTAAGCAAACTCTCAGAGAAATTAAGAAGATAATGATAGAGAAAAATTAACAGTAATTTTCAAGAATATTAAGAACTGAAACTAAAATAAGTGTAGGATAATACCAGTAATGCACTGATTTCAAGGTGCCATTTCAAAATGTGTGGGAATTTGAATTACTTATATGTGCCCATGTATGTGATACCAAGAGGTCATCAGAAATTTCAGTTGGATTCTGAATTAGATTTCTTGGTAAATCTGAACATAGTATTCAATTATGTTTTGAATACCTTAATCTGATGTAAATTTGAAACTGATCCACCCATAAGAGAGCCCTGCCTCCCTTACACACACACACACACACACACACACACACAATCTTTGTGTTTGAATTAAATAACCACCTTTGAGGAAAATCTACTCTGGTCACTGTATTTTGATTATTAATCAATGAAACTGAAATCAGTTTCTTTACTGCCTTTGGTGGATTTTACTTTTAGTTCTGTAATTTTTCATAGCTCCTTGGACAAGATTCTTAAACAATTCTCATCTTCTTTTAAAATCAGATGAAAATTTTTATTCTTTCTATAAGTATATTTGAGATTGCTGTAACCACATAATCTAATAAAATTAGCTATTCATGAACTGAATCACTCCTATGCTATGTGATGTTGTTGAATATTCTTATCATCTCGAATTTTGAATCACTGGCATAATGATAATTTGTGTTGATAATAAGGCTCCCAAAATGCTTTCTGAATCATCAAAGAAAGACTAGATTAGGTT
This sequence comes from Mustela nivalis, assembly GCF_964662115.1. Lineage (NCBI taxonomy): Eukaryota > Metazoa > Chordata > Mammalia > Carnivora > Mustelidae > Mustela > Mustela nivalis. Next base: position 68,143,437 of record NC_139034.1, read on the forward strand.
CAGAATAGTTGCAAGTGATTCATCTGTCTCATTAATCTCCTAAATTGAGACTCAAAGTCCTTCAGAATCTTCAGAGAAACTCACACTCCATAGTGCTTTTATTAGTGTAACAGAGGGTTTCCTTTTTAGATTTTCAGTGGCAAAATACGCAGGTTAAGATAGGCTTGCACGTTCCACACCCACTACTGATGTAGTTTGACCAATTTATATAATCTCCACCAACACTTGATTTTATCTGTACGACTGGGTTCGTAATGCCTCACGCAACACATTGGTTGACAGTGCGCGCACGTTATATTTAGTCAGGGCCTACCATAGTAGTTAGCACATTTACTCTCGTCAGTGTCATTATTTTACTAATGCCTTCCAGCCATCACTTTCATCATGTTCCCATTGTTTACAGAAACAAGAAATTAACTCTTACATGCTCTTATACTCAGTCTAAAGTTCTCCAACTTCTTAACCACCAGAGGGATGGAACGAATGCATAGAGCCACAGTTCTCCCCTTGCCACACTTTTGGTGTGGTCTTAAGATCCTGATTCTCTCTCATTCAGAATGTTTTCACCTGATATAGAAGTTCAATTTACTCTGTGTAATTTTGGCTTTGTCTCTTTTTTCTCTGAATTTCAATTCCTTCAACTGAAACATGGAGTTGATGGGCCTAACTCCAAAGACCGAACTGTGACAAATGCTTTTGGAAATCATCTAGTACAGTGTCTGAGAAATGTCACAGAATAATATTAAATCTCTGTTGTGTGACCTGATCTTTATTAAACTTCAGTTCCCGTGACACCATCAAAATTGCACTTGATTTCTCTTGCCATTGTCCTCTCCCCATTAATACTCATGTATCCACCATATAAATATTAATTATTATAGTTAACCTTTGTCACTCTCTTTGCCAAGCAAACCTTCATGGCTCTTCAGGACCAATCCCAGAAACTGACATTTGCATGATCTTCTTTCACTACTTATGCCTCCATTAATATTTTCTTTATCTAAAATCATAAAATCTCACTTATTCATTGAATACTTACTTAATAACTAGGAATTTAAAATATAAAATACAATTAAAATACAATACAACTTTATAAAAATAAGTTACATAATACTTGCATGTGGAAGCTCTATACCTGCAGGAAATAAGTCATGTGTATAGATGAATTGCAATATTTTATAGGAAAATATTACCGATAATGCCATTAAGTGTAATATTGTACTCTTAATTCATTTATGTAACACTTTTTTTGGGGGGTGTGGGCAGCAAAGCAAAGTTTATTGAGCAATGGTATAAAGCTCCTGGAGAGGGAGGCTGGCCCAAAAGTGTTGCCCTCAGAGTTTCTAAATCTGGGATTTTTTGTGAGTTCTTTTGCAGGACTATCTTAAGCAGTCAGGATGTGCTGAGTTGTGCCAATCAGGGCTTTGTTCAAGTATTTGTCTACCTATTAGGTTAATGTCCATATGCTGATGGTCTTTTTTTGCTGACATCTGGGGACTTTATGTAATACTTTTTTTATTTCTTAATTGTATTATGCATTTCTGAAGAGCAAGGATTGTCTCACATTTTTATTTTATAATTTAAGTCAATTATTCACAAAGTTGAGCCCATTAAAAGGCCCAAAATAAGATTATTTGGGTAACTGAATAAAAATAATGGTTATTATTATAGGTATTTTTCCATTATTCAGAATAAAGTCTGACCTCTATTTTAAAATCGTGTTTAAGATATTTAAAAATTAGAACTGCAAAGTCAATGTTATGTATAAGAGTTCATAACAAAGACAGTTGGAGTTGTACTAAAGATATTAAAATGTTTTAAAGATGGATAGAAACTAAGAGATGTAGTAAAGAATAAAGTGCTTCTGATTCCTATCCCGGTGACAAATTAGCATCAGGCTAGCTTCCCCTAAAACCAACCCCAGAGAAAATTTAGAAGACAGCATCATATACTTAAGGAATAGCTAGAAGTGAGCAAACAGCATTTTTAGGAACACTTGGATAGACTAATACTATCTTGAACTACAGATACGGATAGATATGAAGATAACAATGTCACTAAGATGATAAGTTTCATGAAATAATTTAAGTTCACCTTTTTTCTTTCTCTTATGTTGGACTTCACACAGAATTTTTCAGCCAGGCTCTGATACAGGAGAGGGGAGAACCCAACACATTATAAATGCCCATTGAATTAACAATCTATGAAAACTGATGCTTATGAACGAATTGAACTGCTCATGAGCATTTGTTCTTCAATTTTTCCACCTCCAATTCCTAAAGGCTGAGAAAACAAGTATTTTCACAATGCTGCTGTTGCTTAGAGTTAAGTGGGGAAAACCTCACATTTTATTCATTGGGTACCATGAACTTGAGTGGTGCATAAGAGCTCTGTGGTTCTTTGGCTCCCTTCCCTAATGTTCTGGTCACAGGGCTGGCTTTTAGCACATTTCCAGGAAAGATGACCAGATTGAGAAGTAAATACCCTCAGGGAAATTATATAGTATTTCAGGCTTATAAACAGCCAGCCATCTGAGAAATGGAAAATATTGTAAAGAAACATGACAAATATATCATCTTATACCACTTGAATCTGAATTCTTAAAATAAATGGACAAGAGTTTTACATATAAGAATTTAAAATGTATATAATTAGATGACAAAGTAATTTATTACCATAAGGTAATGCATTTAAAAATAGATTGTAATTATTGAATGGTATAGTATTTGAAATAAAGTTCTCAACAGATAAAATGCATAAAAAATGATGACACCTGAAGAAAAATTTCTGAGCTGAAAATTAAGACTGAAGAAATGCATTGGGAAAGACAAAAATACTTCTTTTATCTTAAATTTAAGAATTTAAATATGACAGGAAGACGGAGAAGGACCAACAACACAATAATTGGCATTAGAGAAGGTGAAAATGCAAATAAAGAGTAAAAAAAATTCAAAGAAATAATGAAAATATTTTCCCAAATTAAAGAAAGATGAAATACTTAAAACCTAAATTAAAAATGTGAATTCTGTGACAGAAGAGAAGAAAAATTCATGCCTACGTACATATTAGTGAAATGTAAAAATATCAAATTCTAAAGGATGAGAGGGCAAAAACAAATTGTAAAAAGCTACCATTATAAAGAAACAAGAAGCAGATTGATAAGGACTTCAAACTTGAATGTAAGAAAGAAATCAAGTAATGCTTAGAAGAGATTTGAAGAAAAAGAACTTTGAACCTAGAATTTTATATCCAATCACATTGTCAAAGGGATGGATGTAATAAAAATGTTCTCAGATATCCATGGTCTCACGTGTATCATATAAAGGTCCACTGTCAAACACTCTTAGAAAGGTACTCAGTGAGAAGAGAAATAAGCCTAGGAAAGTGTTGCAATAGATATGATTATTGTCTAAATGAAATCCTAGTAAGGAAGAAGCAAGAGGTAGAAGAAGAAGAGGAGAAGGTAGTGGAGAACATGCTAGAATTAAAGTCCTAAACGTCGACATGATGGATAGATGACGAGAGCAAGAGGGAGATCAAAAGGATACGTAAGCATGACATAATATATAAGGTTTTGTTATAAAAAGATACAACTATTATTTTTTTAAACTTAAGAAACCATGATAAACATGGGTATACATCTTAAGATAATTGCTATAAGAAAGAAAATAGATTACATTACACTTATAAAAATCTTACAATAGTAAGAAATAGAATAAAAAATACTGCAAGTAGGAAATAACAAGAGCAATGAGTGAAATCAGTCCTAAATGTTAGCAGTAATTAAATATATAGAAATTGCTTAAGCTAAACTATTAAATTCAGATGTTTTAAAATTAAATTATAAAACACAACAAAACAAAACATAGGATTCAGCCATCTATTATTTTCAGAAGAAACACTTAAAGACATGCAGACATTTCAAACATAACTGATGGGAAGAATTGTATCAGACAAAATACCTGTTAAAAGTCAGCTGTGGGGGCACATAGGTGGTTCAGTTGGTTAATCAGCTACCTTTGGCTCAGGTCATGATCCCAGGGTTCTGGGATCCTCCATTGTCTTTCTGGTTCCCTGATCAGCAGGGAGTCTACTTTTCCCTCTCCCTCCACCCTTTGCCCCCACCCATCCTCTTTCTCTCTCTTGCTATCTCAAATAAATAAATTTCAAAAATCTTAAAAAAAAATAAAAGATGTATGCTACTTTTGACAAAATAGAATTTAAGGCAACCAATGTTACAAGAAACAAAAGAAAATACATGCATTGGTGAAAGAAATGATAGAATAAAAACATTTAATTATTATAAAATATATGCCATTAGCAATACATTTGCATAAATACACAAAGCTTTTATTGAGAAAACTGTGGTTATAATAGAAAACTCCACAAGGACTTTAACAAATCTTTCTCAAGAGCAAATAGGTCAAGTTGGAAAAAAGTAAGTAGTATTATTATTTAAAGATAAAATAGTATTATTAATTAAAATTAATGCAAATATGTGGTAATTACTAATTAAACACATACATGTATAAGCTATATCTACATATACATGTGTATGTATGTACATATGACAAAAATACCATTAATAAATATACAATGTTATCGTAGAACTCCACATTCAACAAAGAGAGAACCTGCCAGTTTCAACCACACATTCACATTTGATAAAGAGGCTTTCAATAAATTCTAAAAGCCAATACAGATCGTATCTTTCTTTGATGTAAGATCATGCAGGTAATATTCTCTCCAATGCCAAAAATAATAACTTTAAAAATATCAATGTACTGATTATTGCAAAATTTATTTCTCCAACCTGATCTCTTTTGAATCCAGACTTACAGAACCTTCCATCTAATTGGTCCTTTCACATGAATATTTAATAGGTAAATATCTCAAAAGCATACTATGTCCAAAATTTAATTTCTGGCTCTTATCTTGAACTTGTTCCACCCACTATCTACCCCACCTCAGCTGATAGCAATTCAATTGTTCTTTTGCTGAGACAGAATTTTTGACTCATGTCCTCCTGAGGAGTTGGCGTCCTGTTTGCAAACCATAACAGGTAGAATTCTCTAGGAATCACACTCAGAGATGGAGATTCTATTCAGGAGCATTTGGAGCAAGCATTCTTCTTCCTGAGCAACACCAGTGGAGGAGTGAATACTTGGAGAGTAGAATTGGGCAGAAGATGGGGGCAGGGAGTGTGGGCATAACCTCCCAGTCACTTCTTTCCAGGCAAAGTGAGTGTAATAGCTCAAGATTGGTCTGAAGTGTATGGCAAGTACAGTTGGTGGAATCAAAGGGCATAGATACCTTAAGAATAAGCATTCAAAAATATTAAATTATTGAGTAACCTAAATAGAGCGCCAAGGACTACATGCCTCCAAGAGGAACTGGTATGATGGCTTTACAAATTATATTACCTTGAAGATTATAAAGATACAGAGGACAGTTCCAGACTGGGGTCCTGAGCAAGAAAACTTGGGCTGGCTGCTCTAAGGGCAGAAAGGAAATTATGCTGAAATAAAGTTGGGGCAGATCCACAATGTCCCTGAACCTGGTTTAACTGAGGTAACTTCACTCCACTGGGGTCTACATTTTATTGCTACGTCACAAAATACTCATGTAATTATTCTCCCTGAGAAATCATAAATTTCACTTATATTCTCCATTAAATTATTGGCAAAAACTCCATTCTTTCCTGGTACTGGATATCTGGAGATCCTAGAATAATCTTCATATATTAAAATATATGTGTTTAAGAGAATTAGTTAATGTAAAGTCTCATAAATGCTAGAAAAGTAGAGATCCTACAAGTAAGCCAAAGAAACTTTTATCTATTTACAAAAGTAGTCTACCAGAGTGTCCAATTTGTTCAGTGAATTGTGGCTAATGGAAGACGCAGTAAAGTCTCAAATTACTAACTCTAAGCTTCATTTCTTTCTGCTTCCACTACCTGCTGGATAAAAGGAAAGACAACGAACTTTGCAGGGGAGATGGGCAAAGCAAGATGTAGAAAAATAATAAAAGAAGATGGATGATTTAAAGATATAGAAAAATGAGGACTTAGAAGTTGTCTGTACTTCTGTTTTTACTAATTGTCATAAAAATCAAAATAGAGGGATATGTGAAATAAGTGATTATTTTTGCTGTACTGAAGAGAACTGGTCTCAAAAGGAATGAATGGATTGATGAATTTGCTTGTGAAGAATGATAAAACATTCTGTACTAGGAATTTAGGTATGTGATTTTAATATCTTTCAAACGCAATGACATATTCCTTGGTAACTTTCATATTTCAACAAAAGAAATATTGATATGATAATCAAATAAAATAGCAGGCAAGAATTGTTTCAGAAAAAAATCACATAATAATAAAATAAAATCAGGGAAGCATATTTTGAAATAAGCAACCATCAGCTAAAGCCACCCAAAGTACCTTAAAACAGAAAAGAACACAAAAGAAATAGACAAAAACATTACTCAAAAACTTTCACTTAAGACGAGCAAGCAGAAATGACCATATTTTAAAGCTCTTGTATTTGAATCTATTTGATTAGAATGTTTTTCTCCAGTGAAGCAGAGTTGTTAGGAGTCAATTCCTTTTAAATTGAAGCAATAATGTCCCTCAAGCAAACATTTGCCTGTTTCAACCCTTCATAATGACTGTAAATCAAGCAAACTATACAATGACAGAGATTAATTTAGAGTCAAAGCAAATAAAGGTAAGAGCTATAGCAAACTCCTCTGGAAGCTTTGTCCAGTCAAACCTCCAAGGCTGAATGGTTTTAGCTTAAAATGGCTCTGCAATTTTCTTGGAATGTTTACTATTCATTAGAAAAATGCACATTTTCAGAAAATTTGACCAAAGAGTAAACTTAAATTTATTCTGGTAATGACCACTTCATTGGCAAAATGTGAATTATGAGCAGGTCCAAATTGCTTGGTAATGAATAAAAGGTAAAGTTCATTGCTGTCTTTAGTTTGTTTTTCTTGCTCTTTACTGTGGCTAATCTTAATTCTTATTTTCTTAGTTGGTTAAGTATTAAAATATTCTAAGGAAAGAGAAATGAAAATGTAAACATTTTAAGCCTTTTATTAGTTTAATGGCATATTTATATTGCGTTTACTGCTAAAACTTCAGAAACTGGCTACTGAGGATACGGGCATGATTTAATTAAATAATACAGTAAAACAGAGGGATTCATTTATAATAAGTGTTCAGGAGAAGGAAGGAAGAAGTGATTTAGCACCCACTGTATGTCTTAAGTATCATGTCAAACACGTGTTTTTTTTTTTTAAATACGTTTTTCAGATTAAGAAAGTTCACTATTCTGCTAAGATTGCTAAGAATTTTAAACTCATCAAATGCTATTTCTACATCTATTGAATTGAATGCATGATATTTCTTTACTCTTTTATATGACATATTATGGCGATGTTTTTTTAAATTCTAAAATAACATTATAATAGTTGGATGAATGAAAATTCTTTATGAAGCAGGTTCCTGCTTCATAGGTTTGTTTTATATTCAAACAGTGAATTCAGTTTGCTGAATTGGTTGTGTTGGTTTATATTTCTGTATCTATGTCCATGAGAAGCATTAATCTTTGTTTTGTTTTGTTTTGTTTTGTTTTTTCCAATTATGTCTTTGCCAGATTTTGGTACAAATTGATGCTGGCCTTGTAAAATATATTCCAAAATGTTTCTTCTTTTACTACACTGAAAACTCTAAAAGATTTTCTCTGAGATAGGGGTTATTTCTTCCTTTAACATTTGGTAGAACTCTCCAATAAGTTTGGGTCTTGGAATTTTTTTACAGGAAATTTTAAATATTTAAAATTTAAACATGCTTTATATCTTTAACATTTATGAAATTTTTCAATTTTCTGTTCCTTCTTGATTCAAATTTAATAATTTCATACATAAAGCATCTATATGTTCTAATTTATTCAAATTTTTTAAGATAATTTTTTTAAAAGATTTTATTTATTTATTTGACAGAGAGAGATGACAAGCAGGCAGAGAGGCAGGCAGAGAGAGAGGAGGAAGCAGGCTCCCTGCTGAGCAGAGAGCCTGATGCAAGGCTCCATCCCAGGACCCTGAGATCATGACCTGAGCCGAAGGCAGCGGCTTAACCCACTGAGCCACCCAGGCGCCCCAAGATAATTTTTTTTTAATACCTGTGAGTTTCATAGTGCTTTTTGGGTTATTAATCTCAGGCTAATCAACTTTACTGAAATACTAAGAGAACTAGTTTTGGGCTAATTTGCTCTTGTTATTTGTTTCTGTTTCATACATTTCTTCTATTTTTATCCATATTATTCTATTTTTTATCCAATACTGCTTCCTTTTTTAAGTTTCTATAGAGAACATTTAAATGACTGATTATCTTTGCCTTTGTTATTTCTAATGATTGTATTGAAAGTTATGCTTTTTTTCTAAGCACAGGTTAGCTGCATATTGCCAATTTCCATATGCAATATTTTCATTATTAGTCATTTCAATATTTTCTAATTTCGCTTATGATTTTTGCTAGTCAAATATTATTTAGAAGTGAGTTTCACAATTTCTAAATATTTAGAGACTTTTCAATTACAGGTTTTTTAATTTAACTTCAGCTTAATTTCATGTCAGAGAAAAACAATGTATGGTTTGATTTTTTGCAAATGCTGACACTTTAAGGTTCAGCGTTTGGTCAGTTGTTATTAATGTTCCATAATTATTCATGGAAAAAGATATATTCTGACAGCATATATAAATGTTTTCTAATTTATCCTGCATTTGTGAATTTTCACAAAGGGATTCTTTGTCTTCTTCATGAGGATTACCCTTTAGTATATATAATTTTTTGGTGCAGATCCAGGGTAACAATTGGTAGGAAGTTGTGTTTCCTTAAAATATCTTTATCTCACTTTTTCAAAGGCTATGTCCCTGTGTATAGGATTTTAAGCTGGCAGCTAATTCTTTCAGTATTTTGAAAATACAATTTTTTTGTCTTTTGACATTCAGTGTCTCTTTCTTTTTTTATTTTATTTTATTTTATTTTTTTTGCCTATTTTGTATGCTGCCCCTTTGAAAGTGATACACCATCCACACTCCACCCATACTAGGTCTGGCTACTTTTAAGATGTCTCTTTGTATTTGGTTTTGGCAGCTTGACTATGATGTGCCTCAGAGTGCATTTCCTCTTATTTTTGCTGCTTAAAATTTGTTGAGCTTCTTAAATCTCCAGCTTTCTGTCTTCCATCAATTTTGTGAAAGCCTTAGCCCTTATTTTGTCAAATACATTTTTATATGTCTCTATTTTCTTTTTTTATTTTCCCTCTTCTGGGACTTCTATGACACAAATGATAGATATTCTCACACTAGTCTGTATGCCCTGAAACTTCTTTTCCATATTCTTAATCTATTTGATATTTGGGCAATATTCTATTTATTTTCTTCTGATCTATATTCTGTTCTGTTTTGTCTATATACAGCAAGACTTAATCTACTGTGAAACAGAATTATGGAATTTTGTTTTTCAATTATAACATCCCCTTTTTGTCCTTTTCCTACCAAAATCCTCAAATTTGTCTTTTCTTTCTTAAGTGTAGTTAATTCACAGTCTGCTTCTAGAAACTCCTTGTGCAGATGCACTGTCCTGTTTTTGATCATGTAAACTTGTGTCTGGTGTGCCTGGTCCTTTCCCACTGATTTTTATACATCATATATGAAAAATGCATTCATAATTTGAAACTTGGGTTATTTACATCTTCTTACAGAGAAGATTTATATTTACTTCATGCAGAAGGTTAGGGTGTAGTATTTCAGCAACATCATTGACAATCTAGCAATATGATTCAGAACTGTAAACATTTTAAGCTGGTTTTCAGATCTGAGGGTCAGATATTTCCCAATTCATACTTCTAGGTTTCAACCTAAGCACTGTGTCAACCAGTGAACCCTGAACTGCCAATGTTTAGTGACTTCTGAAACTTTCATCCACTTCAATCAGATGTTGGCAAACTAGGTTTTCTACCTAAAGCAGAAGACAAAATCTGTCATGCGGATTGTTTTTTGTAAATAAAGTTTTATTGGCACACAGTCATGTCCATTCACTGACATATTGTCTATGATTTCTTTTATACTACAATAGCAGCAGAGTTTGAAAGTATAACAGAGACTTTAAAGGCCACAAGCCTAAATATTTACTATTTAATCATTTGCAAAAAGAGGTTGCTGATCCTAAAATTGGCAATAGACCCTAACAGTGAAGCAGAGAATCCAAGTACTTTGTGGTCTCTCTTGGCATCCTTTAGAGTGCCCAATTAGCAACCTAAAATTTTGAAATAGGGTCCCTATCACACCCAGCACAAGCTATTTATCCAGTCTTTCTCAGTGGAGGATTGAACCAAAACACTTAGTTCAACATTGTCAGGAGTAGAAATCCCATTTTTATGCTCCAAGAGGAGAAACAGCGGAAAAGCTTTAGTGGGCAGGCATTTAATGTGGTTTAGAATACGTAAAGCATGATACTAACATCTGTTAGGTGATAGGAAAGATAGTAAACCTCTTCTCTTGATGAATTAAAAACCGTTCGTAAGTTATGGAGTGATAATACATTATGCATTCTTTAATCCTCTCAGAATAAGTAGGATGTGGTGCTCATACTAATTTGGCCAAGCAAGGCCATATCTGTGTTTGTGAAGTCCATGGAGTATTTTTGGAGTACTTTCAGAGGTCTGTCTATAAATAAGAATATTCAAAAATTTTCATTAATAAAGATGAATAAAGATGATAATAATAAGATTGTGAATGTAACTTTTATTTAAGTAGACTGTCAGAATTCAGACTCTGCCACTTCCTACCACTATGCTCAGATTTTCTAAGCCTAACCACATTTGTCCTTTTTAAAGTGCATTTAAAAATACTTCGCAGAATTATTTGAGAATTAAATGAGATGGCATAGCAACATGCCTATCAGAGTGCCAACCCTTAGTCTCCTTTATTTGGTTTGAAGTGAGGTGCAAGACAATGAACAACCACACTCCTTTATATTAGAATGCCGGGGCGTTAATGCTGACACCTGCAACTGACCCAGAGCAATTAATTCAGAATCTTCCAGGGTTAAGTTGCAGAATTCCCAAAGGATTCCTTTGTTCATCCATCCTTAAGAACCACTGAACAAGTAAAGGAATTTCAAGTTTAAAGATCTGGGTTCAGATTTTGTCACTGTTATTTGTGTGTGATCTTAGTTCAATTTTATCAGTTTAATTTTGTCTCTTAATTTCCAAATGTTTAAACCATGGGTAACATTACCCTGTGAAACAACTGAGAAATTAACAAGTGATGTGTCTGTGTGTTTGTATGTGAGTGTGTGTTCTCTGACGCACGGTATTTTCTCAATACATGGAAGCTTTTACTAATTTTTCTCTTATTAGGCCTTTTTCTCCCAACTTACATTTAGGTTTCTATTACTATTTCCATTTTGGTCATTTTCCGAGTTCTAGATTTCCCTAGAGCTTTTCAAAGCTGCTTACTTCTTATCATTCTGCATTCCATTGAATTACTCTGAAGGTTTTTCTTAACCATCAAAGCCAAGGTAGCCATTGGTACACAATGATTCTTTTTTTAGTCTGTCTCTGCATTTTTCATATCACTCAACCATTCATTAAATTATCTGTATACTGTGAGTGTGCTTCTTTCTTTTCTCTCGGTGCCACATGAGCCTTATCGTCATAGTTTTTAATTTTGCTCCAAGTGCTTACTACACATATGGCTTAAATGGCATCCCCTAATTACAGGTAAACTGAGTATGTTAAGTTCTGACTTAGATCTACAACTACAGAACATTAAGTTTGCTAACTTTATACACAGTATTCTAACTTGACCTGAATCAGATGCACATACTGTATCTGTTAACTTCTATCATTTCCTTTAGAATATATTATACTCCCTGAATTTGGAGCCCATTTATTACGCATATCGATTCACTCGGCTATCTAGTAATGAATGTTAATAAATAAAGCAAATTTGCCATATTATAGGCAAAATGGCTGACAACAGCCCAAAACAATGAATTAGTAAAGACACATGAACTATATTAAAATTGTTAGAGCTAAGTTTGTGCTGGGATTTTGTTAAAATATAGAGAAGCAATGGACTGTAATAGATATGATCTTATATTATTTATTTACTTATTTATTTATTTATTTTATTTTTTCTTATATTACTGAGACAGAGAAAAAAAGCCCCAGGGGGCCACTGCAACGAAGGCTCTTTGTGTCCAACGCATATCCCTGGGAACTTTCTGTCTGCTTGTGTTTGCATCCTGCCAGCAGATCTGCCATCTGTGTACCTGAAGTTTCTTTTTTCCCTTTTTGTCAGAGGAAAGCAAGACTGTCTGCCTGTGATTGGCCCAGGGAGTAAAATCAACAGGAGCATTCCTCAACGGATGACTGGATACTTGCTCTAAAGTTATTCCAGCTCGGTCCTCTGGGGCCTGTGGCATCCCCCGTGGGGCATTTACAGTGTCTCCTGATTTTCCCCACTGTATGAAGTCGAACTGCCCACAGCGTTAGCTGGCTGATGGTGAATGCTACAAAGCATTCTGCCTTTGCTTCCCTGTGTCACTTCTGCATCCCCTGCCAGTCTGACTCGTGTTTCTTAAGCCCATTACTTGGACTGGAGCCCCAGGCTTAGGGTTTTCACTTACCAGCTCTGGAGCTTAGAATCTCACATTTGCCTCTATTTGTTATCTATAAAACTCAGATACAAAATCATTTATTTCACTGGTTTGCTGTGAGGTTTGGATGAGTCGGTAAATATAAAACACCCAGGAGAGAGCCTGGCGTGTACTAAACACTCAGTAAATGACATTTCGTCTTTTTACTGTCTGATTTCACTTTGGTGCCAAGTACTCTGCATGTATTATTATCTATGTCATCTTTATAACAGCCTTACACTGGCATTTAAAGGGGGGAAGAAACATACCTGAAACCTTAGTGCAGATTTGAAAATGGAGGAAAACGGAGGAGTCCATGTCGCTCTGTTCACCTTTTAAATGAAGTTTTGTTTTGTTTTTTTTTGACATTTTTTAAGTCTCATCTTTATTATTAGGAAATTGTTTGGCCTATTTGGCCAGTACTGTAGAGATACCTGATGACTAGACAGGTAAAATATGGCATACATTTGAAAAACAGTTTTCAAATTTTAGAATGCACAAGATTTACTTTTTTTTTTTTAAGATTATTTATTTATTCATTTGACAGACAGAGATCCCAAGTAGGCAGAGAGGAAGGCAGAGAGAGAGAAGGAAGCAGGCCCCCTGCTAAGCAGAGAGCCCTATGTGGGGCTCAATCCCAGGACTCTGGGATCATGACCTGAGCTGAAGGCAGGGAGTTTAACCCACTGAGTCACCCAGGTGCCCCTAGGGGGACTTTTGTAAAAGCTAGATGAGGGACGCCTGGGTGGCTCAGTTGGTTGGACGACTGCCTTTGGCTCAGGTCATGATCCCAGAGTCCCTGGATCGGGCTCCCAGCTCCATGGGGAGTCTGCTTCTCCCTCTGACCTTCCCCTCGCTCATGCTCTCTCTCACTGCCTCTCTCTCAATAAATAAATAAAAATCTTTATAAAAAAAAAGCTAGATTTTAGGCTCATACCTTAAAATATAGATTCAGTTGGTAGAAGATAATATCTTTATTTTTAACAAACACTCTGATTCTAAAACAAGCCCTAGAGAGAACACATTAAGAAATATACCGGTAATTGTTTAAGAATAGTTTCTGATCAAAGTACTAGGATTGTAATAAAAGGTCATAAGGAGGTATTTGTGGCTTTTAGAACATATTTTGTAAAATTGCAACACTTTTTCGTAGTCCATCTCATGAGCCCCAGAGCAACTCCAGTTCTTGAAACAGAGAACTAGCCTGTGTTTTCATTAGTAAGTTAAGGAGACCTCATTAGAATTAAGACAGCTTTTAAAAGTTTTTGTTTTGTTTTGTTTTTTAACACATTGGGAACATTTGGATCCTTTGCAAAAGAGAGTTTGCTTACTCTCAGTTGAATAGATCCTATGGTTTCAACCTTCATAAAAATTAAGGGAAAAGCACTTTTTAAGCACCTTGCTTGCAGTTACCACATAGAATCAGTGGGGGGTTGAGCCATTGCACTTTAAGAGTAAAGAGAAACAGCACTGAGGAAGACAGAATGTAATGTTTGGGCTCTTTGTATTCTGTTCTGTGTTCTATTCTAAAACTCAAAATGTAGCATTAAAATTCTCAGGATTGTGAGAAAGTATGCACCTGTTGCCCCCCTTGCAAAGTTTTCTTGCAAAGACACGTTTGTTAGAAGATGTTTAACTCCCCCAATTCTCTGATCACCATCACCCTTCCCAGCTGGCAAATACCTCTGAATTTTCTGGAGGAGCCAAACATTTGTTCCTTTTCATTGATAAATACAGAGATGCTGTAAGAACTTCTGTTTCCCTTCTATTTCAATTGGAAACTTGCTTTTCTTAAATGAAAACAACAAATGGTTACATGATTTAAATTGTAACTGTGTACCAAGACATCATTTCTAAATCCTGCAGACTAGAAAAAAAATTGTCTAATGAAAGAAAACATGAAAAGCAACTAATGTAGTGAAACTGTATTGTGCTTTTCCTCCAAATCAACAAATGAATTTTAAGCCCATTCCTGCTCTCTTTCTTCCACTTTCTCTTGGAGTTGGCAGCTAGAGTGTTTAAGTCAAACAATAACTGGATTATGAGTGTCTGCCAATTGCCTTCTTTCTTTGCTAGCAAACACAATTTTTAGATTCCTAGCCGAGTCAACTAATTCCCACACCGAATGGAAAAATTGACCCATGCAGAAGAAACTGAAAAAAAGTCTTGGTTGGCAGTGTTGAAAGATTTATGAATTACCTTATATTTTTATATAGTGGAATGAGACCACTAAAAACACTGAACTTTAAAACTCTGTATAAAATGTATTGCATTTATTACTATTAATTAAAAATAATGCTTTATCATTCAGTTTTCATATTTTATTATATGTATTCACCAATAATGACAATAATTTCCAGAACAGTGTACAGTAAGTTGTTTTCCCCCTTTTTTGCTGTGTACACAATTCATTTACCAAAAAAAAATAATAATCAGTAAATAAAGAATACTTCTTAAATCAGTGTAAGCTCAAGATTTTCTCTGTTTGCATAAAAACTGTGGGATAAGTTTAGAATTAAGTTCATTTTACTTTGTCAGAAAATAAACTTTTGAGGCTGCACAAGAAAGAATTATCTCAAATTGAATAGTTTTTTTACAGAAAAATTATAATAAGAAATTTTTATTAATATTTCATTGGCAACATGGATTTTTATGTATTTGTCTAATTTGATCATATTAATCAAACTCTGTAGAAAAGAGAGGGGAAAATTCTTACAGACAAAAGAACACTAACCTACTTTTTAAACCAATAGTTCCTCAAATGTGGCCCCAGAAAATTTCATGAAGGTTACTCAGAACTGGATAATGATGAAAAGAAATAAAAGGGATGAAAAGAGCTTAAAGGGGGTACCATGGGATTCAAGGTAAAAGAACTAAATTAAACTGACAAAGTACTGGGCAATTTACTGCAGGCCTGGTGATTGGCGACTGGATCTGATAAGGAGTGTTTTTGTTTTTGTTTTTGTTTTTGTTTTTGTTTTTGTTTTTGTTTTCTGCTGCAGTTCCATTTGGCTCTCCATTCATAATGGGTTGAAGAGAGAGACGGGCTGAGTATAAATGTTATGGAGATGGCAGTAACAAATATTTATTACGCTCACTATGAGGGCAAACGCAAAGATGCCTGGTCTCTGATATCAAAGAGTTCTTTACAGTAAGAGCTCCTTTTTACAAGTAAACCAATGGTATCAAGGCAATGGGCTTGCATTTAGATTTGCTGATGTTCTATAACTGGTCTGGGAACCACAGTTTTCTTAGGAAGTCATGGAACCCACAGAGCCTGGCAGTAAGGTGCAACTCTTTCTAAATATTAATCATGACAACTGCAACAATTGACAAGTGTCAGCACAGAAATAACTTTTCTTCGTCATCCCTAGAAATGAGAAATCCAAATTTTCTCATGTTTCCCAGCTATATAGAATTTGAAGAAACCCTACAGGAGACCCTCGTGCTATATCTTTGTTTGTAATGACTTTAACCTTAAACAGTTTCTGCAAAATTAGCTGCAGTTCCATAACTTTTCCCAGCAATAACATGATAAAGTAATGCGATGCACACTTTTTGACGATCTGCTATATGTCGGGCTCTTGGCTACATTTTGGGGACACATGAATAAAAATGACTGTAATTTTTCACTTTAGAGCAAGTTATATTGGTTGAGGTTAGTGTTCTAGGGGAAAATGAAAGGCATTTGGCATTTTATGATTTAACATTTTATTCCTTCCTCCTCTTCTTCTTCCTCATCATCCTTTTCTACTCCTCCAACTTCTCCCCCCTTTACTCCTCCTCCTTCATATATTTCAGAATTCCCTAGCAAAACGATGTAAATGAAACATTCTCAGTCATGAATCTGGAGTAGTTCTTCCAGTATTTTAAATCACATTCTAGTTGGGAAGACAATGAAAACTATAGAATAGTGACCTAACCCTATACCAAAAAATTGAGTTTAACAGACAAAGCACTAAAAAGGTAACAAAAAATTACCACTGAGTTGCTTGGAACAGAGAGAAAATCCTTTCTCTGATCCAAACATAGATAAGCAGCATAAAGGGTATTTGTCAAGAATTGAAGGATAGGGTAGTAACAACAATAATAACACAAAGAAAATCACCATGGACTTAATAAAGAGAAAATCTATAACCTTAAGTTGAGGGTCTACGGAGGGCTGGATATTAAGCATTTGGAATAAGAACTGAAGCTTTAATGCCTGCTTTAGAATGGGAGCTAAATATACCCTGCAAATAAACCAAGATCTGTACATTAATCTTTGGGTTGATCGCCACGATTATGGGTTAAGGGCAAATAACTATTTCCACTATCCTCAACTAGTCCCTAGAAAGGTTGTATTCCTTTTTGAAAGAGGTGGTAGGAAACATAAATGTATCTGCTTGACAAGGTATTGGGTTATAACCTTAGAAGCAGAATTGCACTTTTTTGTGCAGTTGGAGACACCCAAAGCAGTTAAGTCTTGGAGAAGAGACAAAGAGATATACAACTTGAATGGCTGGTTTGTTTAGGGAGAAAAGAAGGTTTTTCAAGATGAGTTCACAAAAATATTTTTAATTCCAAGGGGAATCCCAGTGCCATGATTTACAGAAGATTGATATGATTGGCAACAGGTGCAACAAATGGACAAATTTACACTAAATTAAATTAGTTTAATAATGCATTAAAAGTGCTTTTTAAAATGTAGAACTATTTTTTAAGTAGCCTCCGTTTAAATAGGGTGGGGACATAATGCACATAAAAGAAGAACAGATGTACTTGAAAAAACAGAAATTGTTTTAACAAAAATAAAGTCACTGGAAAAATAATTTAAAAATCCCACAAACTGGATGTGCAACAACTAATATCATAATTGGCAAACGAGATGGTAGAATCGAATAAATGTTTCAAGTTGTATGAACAGAGTTAGAAGGATAGGAAATATAAACTAGTCACAAAATTTAAAGAGAAGGAGCTTACTAATAAAACATGCATCATTGGAGTTCTCAAAACTCTGAACTGAGAAGGGAGGAGATTTCAATGGGAATTCAAGAAGATATTAATCCCTATAATTGAAAATTAGATGTATCCTGAGAAGTTTACGTTTTTAATCATGCACACACACACACACACACACACACACACACACACTATATGTATATTTAAAAGAACAATCCCTAGAAGTAAGAGTGTAAAGACAAAATCAGAAAAGCAATTAGAGTGAAAAGTGAGGTTAGCTATGATGCACTGGCAGAGAATGACTCAGATTTCTTATCTGAGCAAAATAGATATGAGTAACATCTTTAAAATACTGAACTCAAAAGTAGAACATAGAATCCTGTAACAAGCTATCTTTTTCTTCATGCACGAGAGCAAAATAAAGCTCATTAGACATAACATCACAAAAAAGTTTCACTGCTCACAGACCTACTGTTACTACAGCTATACTCCCAGAAAAGCTGGTATGGACACCAAATAGGAAGAGAAGGAAAGGTACAATTATCAAGCACAAGCACAGAAATTAATCAAACTGTCATATACATAAAAATCATAATTATGAAAGAATAATTGTTTATTGTCTTAAAATATGATGAAAGTAACATTTTAAATTCAAAACATGAAAATTGAGCAAAGGAGAAGCAGCAGGATATTAAAGTTCCTTGTTAGAAGATCTAAAATGAATATATATGTTAATAGTAAAATGACCATAATTAGCAGAATAAAAGTGAAATGGGTGTATTTCCGACAGGGGGAGGAATAATAGAAATTTAAAAACTAGATAAATCTATGAAAAGCCAGAAAAAAGAAAATTAAGCAAAGAAAATTCATACTAAATAGGAACAAAAAGGATAGAAAGAGTGTACAATTTCAAACCACAGATACTTGGGTTGAGTTTTTTAAAAGCAGATAGATGCTTCTCATAATTAGCAACTACTTTAATATATAATAATGTAGAAAGGTGAGAAATGAAAGCTAGTTCTGAAAACTCGTGGTCAGAATTCTGTTCGACTAGTGACTTTTGTGATAATAAGCAGAATTGTCCAACTTCCCCTTGGATCTCCTATAAAACCTTCAAGAAACTGCTTTCTGGCTCTGTGTTTATTCCATATTTTGGGGTCAGTGATTTTTCAGGTTGTTATTCACACAGCCTCTTTCTAGTTTCTGATAGGGAAACCCAAAACACTGTAAACCATGGCTCGCCAACTATCAGGATTTCTTTCTGTTAAGAAATGTCAGATCTGCTGTCTCCTTCCAAACCTCCTTCTGCTTCCCATGTAAAGTTTCACCTATTTCTATAAAAGGCAAAATCTTGACCTTAAATGAAGATCACCATTATGGGAAAGTTTTTACAGGTCAAGAGCTAGAAATTAATATGTTTGGAGGAACTCAAAGGGGAAAAAAAAGAGATATCATTTGAAATATTAAATAGTCAGCTTCTTTAATTAGCATATCGAGTCTCAGAAATAAAATTCTAAATCCAAGATCAGATCCCTGAAAGGCTATCTCCTTCTGAAACTTGCCCTCCCTGAAACTTTCTCTCTTACCAATCAGACATGTCTGCACAACACATGTACAGTCTCTATTTCTTCTGCTTTTTCCTCTGACCTTCTAAATTAGTTACACTTTGTTTAGGTATTCTCAGGAAAGGAACAACCACATTGTAAAATTGCTAGACCACATGGTAGAAGATAGATCTATAGAAGCTGAATTTATGCACACAAAACAGATCATCATATCAAAAAATGGGCAGAAGATATGAACAGACACTTCTCCAATGAAGACATACAAATGGATATCAGACACATGAAAAAATGTTCATCATCACTAGCCAAAAGGGAGATTCATATTAAAACCACATTGAGATACCACCTTACACCAGTCAGAATGGCTAAAATTAGCAAGTCAGGAAACACCATGTGTCAGAGAGGATGTGGAGAAAGAGAGGATGTTGGTGGGAATGCAAGTTGGTGCAGCCTCTTTGGAGAACAGTGTGGAGATTCCTCAAGAAATTAAAAATAGAGCTTCTCTATGACCCTGCAATTGCACTACTGGGTATTTACCCCAAAGATACAGATGTAGTGAAAAGAAGCTGAATTTAAATCCCAGATCCTGAGTCAAGCTAAGAATTATAAGTAAGGATTTTCTTAAACCTTAGGGAGATATGCAGAAATTTTCTGCAGAATTTAGGACTTTGTTAGATAGTCATTGTCCCAGATTATTAGACTTGTTGACTTATTAAATTATTAACCCTTTGAATGGAGAAAAACAATTAAAATTAGAAAGATAAGAAGAAAAAGATTTAAGCTTTGCAAACATTTCAAATTGCCTTAATAGAGCATGAAAAATAGAGAACAGACTACAAAAGTGCATTTTAGAGGCCTTATGAATGTTGGAAATTCATGCACAAACATATCGATCATAATTCTGGAAAATAACCATACTCTAAAGGATGCTTTGAGCATCTTCAAATAGCCTTAGAGCACATGTTTCCTCTTGTACGTATATGAGAACTGATAATACAATGTTTATTTTCTGGTGACAAAATCTTTTAACGAAAAGGTGATATTTAACTCTATTGTCCAGGATGCAGCAGTTAAGGGAAATACATAGAAGCACGGAGCCCAGCACATGTAGGTCTGAAATCAGACTATCCAGTGAAAAAAACAGTATTACAGAATGATACAAAGACAATGATTCCATTTATGTAAATTTTAAAACACAGACCAAGAATAACATATTGTACATGGCTGCACATGTTGCGTGGCAAAGTGGAAAAATAGAGACAGAAAAGATGTATCACGCACTCATGAGAATGGTTGCCTTGGGGATAGAATAAAGGCATAGGTTTGTGCTGGTTGTCAAAAGAGACTTTGATGTTATAAATAAATGTTCTATTTATTTTGTTTTAAAACTTGAGGGAAGTAAGACCAACATACGAATGCTGTTTCATTGGTCAAGATGGTTCAGTTCCATTTAACTGCCCCTCTATCAAAAACACACTCTGCTATCAGATAAAGAGGAAAACAAAAGTTTTAATGAGGATTTCAGACAAGATAAACATCTCTGCAGGACATAAAGAGAAAAACAAAAATGGTGAGCAGGCTGAAGTGCAGACCTGCTGGGCTTTTGATTCAAAGTGGTATAATAAAAGAGTTTAAAATGTTTCCCTTAAGAAGGGAGACTGATTAAAAAAAAAAAAAAAAAAAAAAGATGGGAGACTGTTTCAGGTTTAATGTGGAAATTCAAAGTCCATGGATACAATTCTTCAACTGACAAAAATATGGTAGAAAAATGTTGAGACTGAATTCTTCCGGGAGCGAGGCATGTGGGCTTAGAGAAAGACAACACAGAGAGGACCTGTGCACAATGAACTGAGCCAAGATATTCAATCACACAGTTGAGGCAAAAAAAAGTCAAAGATCATCAGTCACACACTCGCAGTCCAATAAAGGTGTGTTTAGTACTTGGTGTGACATAGAGCAACGCAAACCGTCAGAACCATGGTATGTCTCTTTCCACCTCAGAAAGGCTTGGAAGGCCCTGGTTTAAGATTTGTGCAGCATTCAGTGAGTGGGAGGAAGGTTCAAAGACCTGGGAGTCTGATTCAGAGTGGGTGTTGTCAGAAAGCAGAAAGAATCGAGGGACTGGGTGTCATAATGTGTTTTATATAGTAGGTTAGAGGAATGAGCTGAGCTGAGTTATCTTTGGAGAAGAAGCCATAGCTCCCAAGTGAGCTG
Source organism: Mustela nivalis (assembly GCF_964662115.1). Classification (NCBI taxonomy): domain Eukaryota; kingdom Metazoa; phylum Chordata; class Mammalia; order Carnivora; family Mustelidae; genus Mustela; species Mustela nivalis. Next base: position 68,164,866 of record NC_139034.1, read on the forward strand.
GTGGAGAGGGACTCTTGGTCACTTACGTGGTTGTGCTGCGTGTTTGTTTTCACAGTTCCTGATTACAGAATGGTCTTGTTTTTGTCTTGTTCCATGATGATCACAGAGAGTCCACATCTGATGTTGATATTCTGTGAAAATGTTTATTTTCAGCAAGAGAACAAGACAACCTAGCTGATGGGAACTAGACCAGATACCAGATGTCAGCTGTCAAGACTGCGTTTTTTCTTTCTCATCACCGTGGGGTAACGCTGACACGCTAAGATCTGTTTTTCTATGGGTCTTACAGAGGATTTATTGGAAGCCATCAGCAAGTTAAATATTGGAGGCAATGCACAAGGGACATAGGGACAGGAGATATTTAACTGTTTTAACTGTATGCTTTACTCAAAATGTATGGGCAAGCCCAAACTCTGAAATCTATGAGAAAATTCAATAAGAAAGACAAATCAATAATAATTTTTTAAATGTAGTCCAGATTATTTTATTGGAAGATTCTGAATGACTATTTTCAAATAATTAGGTTTAGGCTATTTGGTGAGAGGAAGCAGTCATCATTTTCTTAGAAAATTGCAAAATAATAATGGTTGTCAATTCTGGGTATGGAAATAGAAGTGATTTATTTTATTATTTTTATATACTTCTGTTCTTCTGTATTTTTAAAATTTCTGGAAAAAAAAAAAGTCCTTGAAAGTATTACCAGAATAATTGAGTATCCAATCTGGATTTAACATCTATAAATCAAAGTTCAGTTCTTGTCATTCTGAATTATAAAGATGCAGAAGGTCCAACCTTCCCCTCATGAAGGCTGATAGTGGCATTGAGATGACATGGTTAACACAATATACAAAGAATGGGAAAGAAAACATAGCAGAGAATTTACCTAAGTAATAGAGGCTGTAAAAAATCCATCAAATGTATACAGAAGCAAAGAAAGAGTGTTTTCCCCTCAGTAGTGAAAAGGATTTTTTTCTTTATATTTTGGTCAAAAAGTAAAAGAAATCATTGGTAATTTACTTTGGAAGAAAAATAAGAGAGAGTGGATGTTTATTCCTAGATTATCATTAAAGCTTAGTATTTAGTTTTATCACATTTGAATTACCTGGCATGCAACATGTATGTTAAGGTTGAGTATGCATGGATTTTTTAACAGTTCGATAAATACAAAATAAATGGTAAGAAATTATGTATTTCATTATAAAATTCCTAATAAAGGAATTTTTAAACTTAAAATTTTTTTTTGTTTTGATTTTATACTTTACATGCTTCTACTTCTCCTGCCTTATCTCAATGTAACTAATTATATGTATCAAATATTTTCTTTCAGTTTCTCCCTTTTCTTTTGCAAGCTGTAGTGTAGGCACCAACCCAAATACACCCTTCAGGGCAGAGGCCCCCATTTCTGTGGTTGCTGGGAGTTTATAATACAGTGCCTTCCCAGATTTCCCCTGGCTTAAGGCAGTTGTTTCCTTCAAGGAAATGACCCACTCCCTGGGGGACAGACAACTTGTTCTATAAACTGAGTGATGAGGGAGTAAGAGTCCTCCATGCTTTACTTCAATGAAAAACATCTCTGAAGGTCCATCTCAGCTCCAGACTTGCTTACAGGTTGTGGCGACTATATACCAAATGACTTCTTCTTCTGCCCATCTTTGCTTGCCTTGACTCCTTCATAAACTTTGTTCCAAAGATCACTGCTAAAAGACTTACATGCAAAACTTCTCCAGGGAATCTCCTAAGGATAAAAAAAATGAAATAAAAAATAAATAAAAATTCTACTATCTGTAAATGGAAATTTAAATCTTGTACAAATTTGAGGTGAATTTGGATTGTTTTCCCCCTCAGGGATTTTTTACACTATTAATATTTGGTAGTTACCAAGTAAAAAATTATTTTTCATAGAGCTATTTATAAATATTAAATCTAAAAATAAATGAGTTTTTTTCCATTTTTATGTCACTTAATAAAAATTTTTGAGTATTTTTCCTTTACAAATTCATATAAGGCTAGAGATTTCCTCACATATACATTGAAATGCTTGGTCATAGGACACATAAAATGTTACTATGGAAAAGATACTAAAAAAAGGTAAATGGCACAACCACATTCTTTGATCATAGAACCCTAAATAATATTAGAAAATCATGCCACAAATAACAGTCTCATCAAGCCTTCATAGTAAAAAAAAAAAAAAAAAAATAAGTATAAAGCCCTTAGTCTAAGTGTGTCATCTTGTGATCACAGAAAATATCGTATTACTAAGGAAAAACTTATTACACATATTCGTTGACTTTTAAGATATATGAAACAAAAATTCAAACTCTATTTTTTGGTTCCTGCTTAGTATGTTATTCCATGAATTTTTTAACAGCTTCATTGAGATCCAATTGATATACTGTACAATTCACCTATTTAAAGTGTACATTCAATATTTTTCAGTATATTCAAAGACATGTGTGAACATCACCACAGCCGATGGAACATTATTTTTCACCTCAAAAAGAAGCCTTCTTTCTTTTAGCTATCATTGCCCTGTTCTCTATCCCCTCCAACAATCCCAATCTAACCTAATAATCTAAGTAGTAATCTATGTTCTGTGTCTGTAGATTTTCCTATTCTGGACATTTTGTATGAAATTATATAATACATACAATATGTGGTGTTTTGTGTCAGGCTTCTTTTACTTGGCATGTTGCTGAGTTTCTTCCATGTAGTAATATGGATTAGGGCATCATTCTTCTTTATTGCTAAATAATGTTTGTATATATATATATATATATATATATATATATATATGTGTGTGTGTGTGTGTGTGTGTGTGCACGCACATGCGTGTGTGTGTGCAAATATATATATAGAGAGAGTGTGTATCTATAATAACATATATAGATTATTTTGTGCAATTGCTTTTTAAAATAGCAAAGAGAAGAAAGGAGAAAAAAATAGGACTTCACTGGTGTCTATTATAATTCCATAGTTAATTTTACCAGTTCTCTTTATCCGATCTTCAAGATGGGAAGATAAGTTGAACAGTTTTTCACTTGAAGGGACTTCCATGAAGTTAAAGGAGAATTTATAAAAGTATAGATATTATAGTGGGGGCAGAATTGGTCATAGCAGAGACACAAGGTAGGGAATGATCATTTTAATGAAGAGTTTGATGAAGTCTGGAAATGGAGGTGACATTAAATGACTTTTATTAGGAAGAGAGGTATTCCAGGGCTATCTTGGAAAAAAAGAAAACATACACACATGAATGAGTGTGTCATATTTGTATAAAATGGTGTTCCTCCTTCATCAAAAGAAGGGCAAGTATATAATAAACTACATATCCTCCAAATTAGAATATATTACTATACAATATGATTGTTTCATCCACATCATTTGTAACATGAAATACTTTCATTTCTGTTTACTTTCAGCTCCATGAATGGTAAATAGATGCATTTAGAGTTTGTATAGACATTGGAATATTATTATAGTTGAATGAATTTTTCAGTCTGCTAAACTTTACAGGCTTCTTCAATGAAATAATTAGAAGCAAATTACTCACCTTCCAAATTACTTATCTTCCTATTTAAAGATTTTGTTTCACTGTCAGCTGGAAAGGGTAGAGATTATATAACTTGAGTTTTAATGAGTTTTATGCTTTTCTTAATGCTAGAATGAGGAAATATATTTTTTTCAAAACTGAAGAATAAAGCGTATTTGTTAAATTATAACCATCTGAAGATTTTTGAATAGTTAAAATAAAGACTTAAGTAGAAAATATAGAGGGATGCTTGGGTGACTCAGTCGGTTTAGCTACCAACCCATGATTCTGACTCAGGTCATGATCTCAGGATGATGGGATTCAGCCCATACCTGGCTTCATGCTTGAAATTGTCTCCCTCTGCCTCTCCCTAAAAGCATGCACAGGAGTGTGTACAATCATGTATGCTCTCAATAAATTAAATAAATAAATAAATGTATGTTTTAAAAAGAAGGAAACATAGAAATGTATTTACTTTAAATACAATAGTTCATTAGGCTCACCCAAGCTTTCTCAGTGCCAAGCTGTTTGTTCTAGAGCTCACTTTCAGAGAGAAAGTAGATTTTAATGAAATTCTAATTGTCTACAAAAAAGTTATATTGGAAATGACTGAGATTAAGTCAAATGAGTCCCCCTGCCCCAATTTAGTGCTTCTGGAATATTTTACAAAATATTGGTAAATTAAACATTTTTTAAAAGTTATTTAATTTAAAGAGATAAATTAACTCAAATCTACAAACTCACCCTAAAAATGCCTGCAAAAAATAAACATAATGCAGAATTCTGATAAGTGATCAAATCAAGAGTAGCATCCTAGGGTGCCTGAGTGGCTCAGTGGGTTAAGCCTCTGCCTTTGGCTCGGGTCGTGATCTCAGGGTCCTGGGATCCAGCCCCACATTGGGCTCTCTGCTCAACAGGGAGCCTGCTTCTTCCTCTCTCTCAGCCTGCCTCTCTGCCTACTTGTGATCTCTCTTTCTGTCAAATAAATACATAAAATTAAAAAAAAAAAAAAGAGAAAGTGGCATCTTCTGTATAAAGGTCTCTCCCTTAATTAATTTCTCTCCAAGAAATTATCCCTGTCCTTTCTTAACAATATAAGAGGGGGCACATACATTATGTTTTTAGTTTGTGTTTTATATAATATGATGTTCATGAGTAGTGTCAATAAAACTGTAATGTTTTGAAAATTGATAGCATTAGAGGTAACTATGCTACAGCTTTAATGATCAGCTGTAAGATAGGTTTTCTGGGATGCAAGATGAAAAGAATCTTCTCAAAGAATGAGGAAAAGTCATCAGGTGAAAAAGAAGTTAATTATTTTGAAACTACTTTAACTGCTTTGATTATTAGTTATCTGTCATCAAATAAATATCTTCATTTAAAATTACATTTGTTCTTTTCCCTTAATGATAATGCTTGATTAAGTTTCATTTTCCATTTTGCATATCACAATGTGACATCAAAAAGCTGGGAAAATACAAAAATGGAATCATAAATTAAAGGCACAAGCCAACAAGTAAATTTAATTTCAGATTCAGAATTCTAAGATTATTATTTGGTTTACTAACCCCTGTGATAACCCACAGTATGTTGAGAGGATACATGGGGGAACAAGATACCAGGATAAGGTATGATCGTCACAGACTGTGGGTGAGTAGAAACTGAGATGAAAGAAAAAAAGAAAAGAAGAGAGAAAAGAAAAGAAAGAAGTAAGGAGAGAAAAAGAAAGAAAGAGAAGAAAGAAAAGAAAGGAAGGAAGAAGAAAAAGAAAGAAAGAACGAAAGAAAGAAAGAAAGAAAGAAAGAAAGAAAGAAAGAAAGAAAGAAAGAAGAAAGGAAGGAGGAAGAAAGGAAAGAAATGAACAGAACTCCATTATGCTTTAATTATTCCTGAAGCACATCTCGGTTTCCAAATGCATATCTTGATTTCTAGAAATTTTTCGTTTAAACGTATTTTGTGGAATTTTCTCAGGTAATGGGTAGTCAATGAGTAATGAAAAATATTAAAAAAAAAAAAACCACAAGAAAACTAAACTACGTTGGACATTTCTCATCGCAAATAAATAAATTTATGAAAACTAAATTAATTGTCCCAGTCATTTACCATGTTAGCAAGAAACCGAGAGAAAGAGGGGAAAACTGTGTGTATGTTGTGTATGTGTGTGTATCTTTGACCAAGAAGGCATTAAAGTTCTGTTTTCAACTAAGCATTAGGTTTCTTCCTGAACACAGTGCCCTGACCTCTCAGTTTTTAGAACTTCTACTTTAGAAAATCTTTTTAAAATGTAAATCTTCTTCCTGCCTCTTGTCTGGAATTTAGGAATACCATTCTCAAGGACTTGGGGTCCATTCCTTGAAATAGGATCCTCAAGGAAGGTAATGCCTTAAAATCAACCAGGAGGGTAGGATCCCCGCTTCTGTAAGAGCCATTAGCAAACGAATAGAGCCTAATCACATTGCCCAATTCAGCCCTAAGGTCCTTCAGTGCTTTTCCACAGTCGGACTCAGTGGCTAAAAACTCTCCGGGTTTTGGTTTCAGCAGTTGAAATCATGTTTTCTCCCCAGGCCAATAGTCTTACTTCTCTATTGCAGTAGTCCCGACTAAAACGTTCCTTGTCTGTTTAACTCCTTCTGGGGGCAAGTTTTCCTTAACAGTTTTATAGTCCTCCACTTTACTTGGAAACTGGAGGAGGAATGGGAATTAGGGATTTCTCCCTCCATTTTCCAAACAATAAAATTAAAGAGCCATATGTTTCTGGACCACTAGGTGGCGCATGTTTTAATCTCACCTTGTCACTTGGCATAAAGCATTAGAGGAAATCACGACAGGTGCTTTAAAATACTTTTATCCAAAATCAGAATGCGATCACTGTAATACATTACACACAGAGTATGAAATTATTTTAAAGATTATATAGATACTCATATTATTAATAATTCTTGATCACAAGTGCGGCTTTAGCATTGAAATTACTTTTGCATCTTCCATTTTAAGCATTAAGCGGATTTTTCAAAATCCGCTAGAAGCTTTTTTTGCATCTTCTCTGCATCCATGATAACAAACATATAAAAAGAAAATATGGTTTTCTCTTCGTAAACAGGTAAGTTTACTTCAAATGGAATCATGCCATGTCTTTCTTGTGTTCCCAGGTTCCAATGACAATCTTCTTGGGGTTGTGTCTACTTAGAGAAATTCAAGTTGTAAATCAGTGGTCCGATGGGATTGACAAAAAGCAGCACATCGGAATGGAGCCTCCTCTTACAATCCTTACACTCCTGGAGGCTTTCAGTGGCCTTCCACCTTGCACCCTTAACTGGAAAATAGATGCAGCAAGTTTATATGATATCTTTTATATATAAAAATCCCTAGGTCAGGATAGGAAATATTTTACAAACAACATGGAAAAAAAAAGAAACTGCAAAATATTATTATATATAGATAATATGTTCCTCCAAATTATGTCAAAGCCTGTTTTTATTATTCCACAAGCCAGATTATTTTCCATTATTACTATCCTCATCTTACACTAGAAATATTCATGAATTATCAAATGCAAGGACTTAAGTGAACAGTTCAGCACGACGTTGAGCATTTTCCATTCTTCCATACATATTATAGAAACCGCACTGAAATATCAGAAGACCTAAAGATATTTTACATTTTCTTTGAGTTAAGCCTGGCAACCAAGTGTAACTTACAGTGATAAGCTACTTTTGCTTGAGCCCATCAATCCTGAGCAGTAAAACTACCGAAAAGTTTAAACATTTAAATCAGAGAGATGAAAAGCAAGCCATAACGACTAGGCATTTTAAGTATTTCAGAGGACTTTGGCTCTTGTTTCTCTCTCTAGCTAGATTGATGTGAAAGCATATTCTCTATTATGAAACAGATAATACTACAATTGGAATGTAAGAAATAGGGTCAATTCTCATTTAATGGATAAAGATTATGAAATTCAAAAAGTCTTATAGATAAAGAGAGTGCAAAATCCACAAGAAACATCTTTCTCCAAATATCCCACATTCATGATTCCCCTAAACCCTACCCTTTCCCTTTACCAAGACTACAAACCTTTGACTTACCCCTTTATCCCATTCTCCATCTGCATTCTCTTGTATTACATTAATAGCTCAGTGCAGACCAGAAAAAAAAATTTTTTTTCAAGCACATTCTTCTTACTAATATCAATCTCCTAAATTTTAGACCAGCGTTTTCACAATGAAAAGTATGCAGCATGAGGAATATTGATCACAAAATGTTGAAAAGTGATCTCAGCCTGCCTGGTTGGCATAAACATTCTCCTTCCATTTTCCCTTCAGTGGTTACTAGGACACTATTCATTACATCACCAAAATCAAAGCAGTTAGAAAACCACATTATACCTGTGCTACTCCACAAATTACTGTTGGTCTACAAGTCCATGATATAAGCAAACCATCTGAGAGACAACTTTCATTGCAATTTTATATAAGCGCCATTTACATGCAAAGTATAACCAGTAAGTATGAAAAACCTCTCCAATGTCTTTGACAGAAAGAGAACCATATTTAAAGCTGATAGAAGACAGTATGCAATATTCCACATATCAAACTTAATGTTTTGTCCTTCTTAATAAATTAAAACTAAAATGAATACTTATATACAGTTGACAAGACATTAATCATAGCCTGCATCAAAGATATGTGACAGAATAAAATTAATTTGTGGCCAAGAAGTGAGCTGAAGCATCAATTTCCAATGACATCATTGCTCATAGTTTGGCTAAATCATACAGCAAAAAACTTAGCATTGGAACTCTCATTATAAAGTGATGAATGCATATATATTTCTAACATAGACATTCTTTCAGCATATGTGCAATTTGAATATAATGGCGATATAAAGAGAGGATACGTTTTGAGCTTAATTGCTCACAAATAGTCATATTGAACTGAACTATGAAGGTTTACATTGTTAATATATATAATTTGAAGTTTAGAATTTGTTGTGAAATATAATCTGATGACACAGCTACAGTTACAAAAAACATACTAGAATAGTTATCCACATTAAGAAAACTGTCAGAATATAAATCAACAGAATGCTTCCTTCCTTAAAGAAGAATTTATATGAAAAAAGAAAATCAGTTGAAATAAACAGTATGCCTAATGGCATGCAAATGATGAAGAGGCTAGTATATTATAAATTATACAAAATATAATATCATTAAATATTGTTGTTTTATATACTATAAAAGTTGATTATAAACAACTCATAATACATACTAAAACAGAAAGGGTATCATGGAGAAATCCTGCCAAGAATGTTTGAACTGTGGAATAAACATATAGTATATCTGCAACATTAAAAACAATTTGGTCCCAATTTTATTTCTTTATTTTATTTTTTAAAAAATTATTTATTCATTTACTTATTTGACAGAGAGAGATAGCAAGAGAGGGAATACAAGCAGGGGACATGGGAGAGAGAGAAAGAGGCTTCCCGCTGAGCAGAAAGCCTGATGTGGGGCTTGGATCCAAGGACCCTGAGATCATGACCTGAGCCAAAGGCAGAAGCTTAATGAATGAGCCACCCGAGGTCCCCTGGTCCTAATTTTGAAAGACGCTAATTGAATAGGTCCTAATCAACTAGGACCACTTATTTTTCTGATACCATTTATTTTTATTTACTTATTATTTTAAATTTATTTGTATATTTCTATCCAAGGAAAAGAAGGCAGTATGTTTTCCAATGGAAAATAAGGAAAGATAGAGTTTCTATACTAAGTTATGACATGTTCCATATTATAACTATGTTTTAATATTGAAGTAGGTAATGATCTAGATACATGACATTTGCTAAAGATATCATCAAATACCAAATAAAAACATTTTACCATTTTACTTTATATCAATCTAAACATCTTTACAAAGGAAATTCATGTATCCAGAATCCATTTAAGTGATAACATATTTTTATCTTAGATTTATAAAACAATGTTGAAACAGGCCCATAATTAAGACTTTGAAATTAATTTTAAAACTATAATGTAACTTATTTTTATGTATATATAATTTTTATTTAAGTTCCTGAATTCTTAATAATTTCTTTATTCAATTCCCATCATATTTCCTTTGGAAACTGTACCTTGACAATTGCTATAGTTCTATGCATTAGAATATAGAGAACATTAAATTCTAACCAAGGCCAGATTCACTCTCTTTCCTGAAACAAATTAAAAAATGTAACAGTGGATTTTAAGACAATAGACATGAGAAAATGAAAATGAATGGCAGTGATCCCTGTGAGATGAAAAACAGATGAAGTGAGTTCTAAGATTGCCTCACTTTACTACATTGAGAGAATTTCCTAACCACAGGGTGGTATTTGGAGCCTAGGTTGAACCCTACAGGTTCCTGAGGTGAAAGAAGTGGAGTTGAATCTCGACAGAAGCCAAGACCGTCAGTTTGCAGAATAGAAAATCAGAAATAACATGAAAGAGAGTCCCCCTTCATGTGTTCAGCTGAGTACTGCCTAGTGGAGGTCAGTGAAGAAAATGCTGGAATTTGGAAAAGAACAATCACTTCTGACAGGTAACAGTACCTGGAGTTGACCTAGAGTTTGGAACAGTGCCAGTTACCACCTGTGGGGTAAATGAGATGCTCATACATTGCTGGTGGGCATATAAAGTGGTATTGCCATTTTGGTAAAGACTTTGGTAGCTTTTTAATTTTAATTTTAATTTTATTTACTTATTTACTTACTTACTTACTTACTTATTTTTTTATATATGTAGGCTCCACGTCAAGCATGGAGCCCAACATGGGCCTTGAACTCATGACTCTCAGATCAAGGCCTAAGCTGAGATCAATACTTGGACCCTTAATTGATTGAGCCCCCAATGCCCCAGTAGTTTCTTTTTCATTTTCAAGATTTATTTATTTATGTATTTGAGGGAACTGGAGAATGAACATGAATGGGGGAGGGGCAGAGGGAGAAAAGGGGAGAGAGAGAATTAGACTCCCCACTCAGCACAAAGCCCGACATGGGACTCGATCTCACCACCCTGAGATCATGACCTGGGCTGAAATCAAGAGTCAGAGGCTTAACCTACTGAGCCACACAGGTGCCCCCCTGGTAGTTTCTTACAAAGGTAAGCAAATGCTTTATGCTCCAACCATCCCTCTTGACCCAATATAAAACAAAGCATAGATCTTTACAAAGACTTTTGTATATAACAGCTATACTCATATAAACCATAATCTGGAAATAACCCAGGTAAATGGATAAGCACGTTTTGATATATCTATTAAATGTAGTACTACCAAGCAACAAAAATGAATGAACAGTTGTGATGAGCACTGGGTGTTATATAAGTGTTGAAACACTAAATTCTACACCTGAAACTAATATTACACTATATGTTAACCAACTGGAATTTAAATAAAAACTTAAAAAAAATGAATGAGTTAGTAGTATATGCAACAACATAAATGAATCCCCAAATAATTATCCTTTGTGAAAATATCCAGACAAAAATATACATATACCATATAGTTCCATTTACATAAAATTCTTAAAAACTGTAAGTTAATCTATTGTGACATAAAGTAGATCAGACAGAGAAAGTGTGGCAGGAAAGGATCACAGTGAAGCCTGAGAAAAATATATGGGGTGTTCAATATGTTGATTTTATTGATTATGATATTTCATGGCTGTATACATATGTCAAAATTTACCATATTATACACTCTAAATATGTGTCATTTTTTTGTATTTATATCATTCTTTGGTAAAGTTGTTTTTAAAAAGCATATAAGCAATTTACATATTATTTCCTTAGTGCAGGGCCATCATCAATCTAGTCTCTACTTGATAAGTTTGAAAAGAAGCAAGCTCTCTTGTCATATAAAAGTCTTCAAAAATTGGTACAGTGTTGTTAGGTCAAATAATGTATATATGAAGTTGATATAAAGAGCTGCTATTCTACTCAAAACTTTGTTTTATCATAATTTCATAATTTCAAAATTTACAGTTTAAGTATGGGTTCACACACTTTTAATAAGTAATGTATACACCCTTTGAAAGATTTTTCTTTTTCCTTATTTTTGTTCTTGTTGTATTCCTTTAGTTTAAGTCTGTTGAATCTGGTAATAAAAGTAAATTATATTCTTATGGTTTTTAATTTTCATTTTATTTTTCTAGTAATTCATCTCTATTGTGTTTTACAGAGGTGTTAGGTCAGGAACCCTTCACACAGAGGCCTGGAGAAGCACTGAACTAGACTCATTCCTCCACTAGCTTTCCACTGCTGATGATGAATGCCTTTAAAGTCTGCTGCTTTAGAATCTTTCAAATTTATTTCTTCCTTTGTAAGCCAGTAAGTATTCTTCCTTCCTTCCTTCTATGTATTCTTCATTTTATTGTCCTACAAGTTAAAAAAAAAAAAAAAAACTAGCCATTTTAATAGACTTTAAACATTTGGGGGACGTTCACCAACCAATCTCTGTAACGTCTCCAGAGATCAGAAGAGTGCCTTAGGATTATCACTCCGATGTTGCTACCGGTCAGAAAGGACCACCGAGTATTCTATTCTACCACAACTTTTATTTATGTTTCCATTTTAGTTCCTCTCATGGTGCACTTTCTTTTGGAGTTCCATGAAGGTGGAACCAATACCATCTTCTTCTGTATTCTCCAAGATTCTAGCAAACTGTATTTTCTATTGTACTATGGGTTTTAGCTCCCAGCCCATCTCTGTAATCATGTTCTTCTGATGTACAAATTCTACTTGCTCTTTACAAATCAACTTAAGTATATCATAACCTCAACAAGAAGCTCTCATGATCTTTCCCAAGAATACTCAGTTGGAGACTCTCATTTGTTCACTTACATAATTAATTTATAAAAATGTAACATAATAATAAAACAACTACCTACCGTTTTGTTATGTAGTCATAGATAATATGCCAGTTGCAGATATATAAACTCTAAACTTCAGAATCAGATTTTTTAAATATTTTATTTATTTATTTACTTATTCATGAGAGACACAGAGAGAGAGAGGAAGAGGCAGAGGGAAAAGCAGACTCCCCACTGAGCAGGAAGCCCGACGGGGCCTGGATTCCAGGACCTGGGATCATGACTCAAGCCCAAGGCAGACACTTAACTAACTGAGGCACTCAGGTGCCCCCAGAACCAGATGTTTTGTATTGAAATGCATATACATATATTTTTTTTAATTTAATTTTTTCAAGTGTCCCAAGATTCATTGTTTAAGCACCACAACCAGGGCTCCATGCAACACTTGCCCTCCATATTACCCACCACCAGGCTATCCAAACACCCCCACTCCAAAACCCTCAGTTTGTTTCCCAGAGTTCATAGTCTCTCATACTGTATTGTGATACATCATGGTACCTTTCAATGGTTAATTTATTACCCTTTTCTAGACTAGATCTGAGGAATAAGTTGGCAAAAATACTAACCACTCCAGCAGAATGTCATCCTGGCACCTAGCAGATGTTTAAGAAAAGTTTAAAAAATTAAGCAATCAGGTGGAAAATTATAACTAAGGAAGAGTGTAAAACAAGATAATTTTTTCTTAAAATAATTCTTTAAATAATCCTAACATATCTCAGCAAAAATCACAAAAAAACGAGTGTTCACAGGGTCTCATTTATTTTGGACAGACACCATTTGTCAGTTCACACATGCATATCTCTTCAAATGAGATTTTACAAAAAAAAAATATATATATATGTGTGTGTGTGTGTGTGTGTGTATCAATATCTAAGTAGAGATATAGTTATATATTTAGTGCTAGTGTTTAAGTTATATTAGAGACACCTAGCGGGAATTCACGTAAAAACGCGTATCTTAACAATGATAAGCTGTTAGATCTAATTAATTTCATATAGTTAGTTAAAATTATCAAATTTTACTATTTAGCTATTGTTGCTTGGTGGAGAATTAATCTAAAATCAGTTGGCGGAGTCATCATGTAGAACTATCAAGGTTTTTATTTTAAGTATAAAAGATTTCTCATCTAAGTAGTATGTGTAGAATACATTTAAAAATGCATTTAAAAATCAATATTACATTTTATGTTTAATGCAGGTCAGTGACAGTGTATCTCAAGTGGAACCAAAGGACATTTTCCCCAAAGGTAACACAAAAATTCTCTATTTCTTAATGCACATTACAGTTCACTGAACTTCTCTATTATCTAATTCTGAAATGGCCCCAGTTCATGAGAAGCAGCTTCATAGAGTGAGAGTCTTAAGATTGAATAGGATGGAAACCAAATTTCTGGTCACCACCCAAATTTTCTTTTAACAAGTGGTGTCTTCTATCTCAGGGCCTTGTTATTCAGCAAAATTACCGTTCAAGTTAGTCAAGAAGCATTTCACATGTATAATAAAATTTCTCTTTTGTTTTATAAAAGAACATTGTTCACATCTCTGTTCCATTGCATTGTATTCTTTTTTCATTTTCCATATTGTTATTCATTGTTTTTATTTTATATTCTTTTATACCCATCCAGGGCATAAAAATCATAATGATTGCACATGACTGGGTATTTTGCACAGGTCTTTTCTCCTTTGGCCCCAAAACTATGATAGTAAGTGCTTAATGAGTATATTCTCAAAAAAATCAGAAATTTGATTTAATTGGTATCTTTGGATCTGTTAACCGACTGTGTTATAATATTACCCTGTACCATTCTTTTAAGCCCATTAGTAAGATGTTATAAATTCTATATGTAAATAGTATAATTATGTTTTTGTATTATTCCATACCCTGTGAAATACAAGAAAAGTCATAACCTTGTTTTTGCTTAACAAAATCAACCCATGTTTTGAATGTATTTCTCAAAATTTCATTTTTTGGGGTACCATATATTGTAGTAAAGAAATTCTTAAATTTCTCTGTATGTGATCCCCTTTGGATTGTGCAGTAAAGACAATGGATCACTTTGCAGAATATTTTTTTAAATACATAAAATAAAAGATGTGAGTATGCAGAGGAAAAAGACTGTGTAAAATTTACTTATCAAAATAAAACCACAAAAATTAGAACTTATGTTTCCTTACTAACAGGGTAAGATAAGATATAGCAGCATATTTAATAACAATGATAATTTTGAAGTAGTAATGAGAAAAACTTATTTGGGATATCTGAAAAAGCTGCAATATTGTATTAAAATCTTTAAGTTCTGGGGCGCCTGGGTGGCTCAGTGGGTTGAAGCCTCTGCCTTCGGCTCAGGTCATGATCCCAGGGTCCTGGGATTGAGCCCTACATCGGGCTCTCTGCTCAGCAGGGAGCCTGCTTCCTCCTCTCTCACTCTGCCTGCCTCTCTGCCTACTTGTGATCTTTCAAATAAATAAATAAAATCTTAAAAAAAAATCTTTAAGTTCTACTGCTAACAAATATGCTGCTTTTATTTATTTCCTATATTTATGATTGAAAGAAATAATCTCTTTCTGTCTGAGGTTAATAAAAACGGAACTATACTCTTTCCACTTAAATTCAGAAATGCCTTGATTTCCATTCACAGATGACTCTGTGGTCTGTGGGTTCCTGTATTAGTATTTTAATTCTCCTACTAGAAATTTCACAGTGGAGAGTTTTTAAACTGCAAAATGTACATTTTTACTCCTCATATATATACAGATCCTATCAATCTTTTGAAAATAACATATAATTTTGAGTCCTATTAAGTCAGAGGTGAAACAAATATTTGTCATTTCTTAGTTGCCTAAAACTAGACAAGCCATTTGTTTTGCAAGCATGCTTCCTTATTCATTTCTTGAAATTCTGAGAATTATAAATAATTACTATAAAAACTCAGTACTCCATGGGGCAAAATTGTTCTAAATAAATAGTCACTTCAAGAAAAGGCTCAGTATAGGGCGCCTGGGTGGCTCAGTGGGTTAAGCCGCTGCCTTCAGCTCAGGTCATGATCTCAGGATCCTGGGATCGAGTCCCATGTTGGGCTCTCTGCTCAGCAGGGAGCCTGCTTCCCTCTCTCTCTCTCTCTGCCTGCTTCTCTGCCTACTTGTGATCTCTCTCTGTCAAATAAATAAATAAAATCTTAAAAAAAAAACAGAAAAGGCTCAGTATAAGTTTGAATTTATCCATGTAGGAAGTTATGTCCCCCAGCACAGATTACAAATTCACAGATTAAAAATTCACTTCTGAATTTATAGGAATGTACAGAATAAAGAGAAGTGGGATGGTGGTGGGGAGCGATTTAAAGGGAACATGAAGGGACGCATGGGTGGCTCAGTTGGTTGGACGACTGCCTTCGGCTCAGGTCATGATCCTGGAGTCCCGGGATCGAGTCCCGGGATCGAGTCCCACATCAGGGTCCCAGCTCCACGGGGAGTCTGCTTCTCTCTCTGACCTTCTCCTCACTCATGATCTCTCTCACTGTCTCTCTCTCAAATAAATAAATAAATAAATAATCTTTTAAAAAAATTTTTAAAGGGAACATGAAAAGGTAAACTGAATAGTAAGAGAACTTGGGGTGTTTCTATAAAGGAGTCCCCAACAAAGATGCATCCGGAGGAGTGAATCACAACGATCAGAGCATGGAGCCACTGGGCATTGCCAACTGCATTCATTTGCCTGGGTTTGTTAAATACCCCTCTGTGTTCAGCGAATGTTTGCAGAAGCCTCTTAGCATATATTCGTATTTCCATAAATGATAAATTAATATTAATATAATCAAACATAATTAGAAAATAGTAGTGAACACTTATATAGAACTTCCGTATCTAGCAATATACTTTGGGCTTAACAAAACCTATAATTCCCCCAACAAAAATGAGATAGGTACCCTAAACATCCTCCTTTTCAATGATAGAAGGAGGCGCAGTGAGTCTAAGTAACTTTCCTGAACTCATTTTCGATGAACACAGGCAAAGTATCTAAGACTTTCAAGTCACAACCACATGGTGAAGGTCAGAGGGAGAATTACAAAATATTTTATGAATAACTCTCATTTATAAAATTTTGTGCACTCTTCATAACACCTGTTGAAATGTGGCCCTGTAATTGTTATTAAAATCAGGAAACAGTATAAAACATGGGCCCTAGTTTTATATTGTTCCCATTTTGGTTAAGTAAGTAAGATACATATATATATATAAATGTAGCAAAGGATGTAAGTCAGGATTTTGTAACAGATAAAGGTAAATTAACATTTAAAATTACCGAGTAGCTTACTATCTTCCTTTTATGACTGAGACATGGTTTTATTCAAGTATTGATATTCAAAGCACATTAAAAATCAAGCAAAGGACAAGGCGTTATGAACATATGGAGCATTTGTCAACAATGACGTGATTGATGATGAGAATAATTCATGAACTTTTCTGAAATTTTAACTTTTGCTCTCCATCTATTTTGTATGGCATTACTATTAACATAAATAAAATCTAAAGACTGCATTCCATAATTAAACACTCAGTGGATTAAAATATGAGGAAGTTGATATCATTTGCATTTGTCTCCAGGAACACCTGCATTTATTTCTAGGATCTTTTGGTAAGGAGAAACACAGCTGCTAATGTTGTGACTAATGAAAAACATAAAGTCATGAAGAACTGGTTACATTATGTATATTTCTACTATTCGAAACAGAAAAGAGACGACTTGCTTTGGGTTCAGAATATACATTGCATATTATTTTGACTAGTAATTCATTTTGAGGTAATATTGTGATACTGGCAGATGTATAAATCAGCCAGGCTGCCGTAACAAGATACCGTAAATGGGGTAGCTTAAACAACAGACACATATTTTTCACAGTTCTGGAGGCTTGAAGTCCAAAAACAAGGCACCTGTCGCTTCAGTTCCTGGCAAGACTCCCTTCCTGGCTGGCAAAATAAGTCTCCTTAAATATAAGTACTAAAAGTGATGCTTATTCATCAAAAGGCCTACAATTTTTGAGGATAAAAGATTTAAAATCTACAAGTTTGCATTAAATATGTTCTAGAATCCATTTAGTTTTAAAAAATATATTTGTCACTTTAAAAGAAACTTTGAAAAGAACTACAGATCTTCCTCAACTTATGATTGGGTATGTACTGATAAACTCGCTGTACGATGAAGGTATCATTAAGTTGAAAATCTACTGACTATATCTAATCATCTAATCTCTGGAATATTATGGCTTAGCCTAGCCTACCTTACACATGCTCACAAGACTTTTTACAATTGGGCAAAATCCTTGCCCACAAAGCTTATTTTATAATAAAATATTGACTACCTCCTGTAATTTGTTGAATACTTACTGAAAGTGAAAAACAGAACACTGGATGGGTATAGAATTGTTGCTAAGTATATCAGTTGTTTGACCCTCGTGGTGGCGTGGCTGATGGGGAGGGAGCTGTGGCTTGCTGCCAGGGTCCAGCATCATGAGACAATATCAACTGCTTATCTCTAGCCTGGGGAAAGGGCAAAATTCAACACTTAATTTTTGAACTTAATTTAATTTAAATATTGACTTCAGTTTCCACTAAAAGTGTATTGCTTTTGGACTATCAAAAAACCAAAAAAAAAAAAAAAAAGAAAGAAATTAAGTTGAACCATCATAAGTCAGACTTGTTTGTAGTATTCTTTAGAAAATAAACCTACTGGGGTGCCTGGGTGGCTCAGTGGGTTAGGGCCTCTGCCTTAGGCTCAGGTCATGATTCTGGGGTCCTGGAATTGAGCCTCGCATCAGGCTCCCTGTTCAGCAGGTAGCCTGTTTTCCCATCTCTCTCTGCCTGCCTTTCTGCCTACTTGTGATCTCTGTCTGTCAAATAAATCAATAAAATCTTAAAAAAAAAAGAAAAGAAAGAAAATAAACCTACTGATTATAAGAAAAACACATGACATTGTGGTACGTTTTATGGTGTTTGGGTCAAAAGATGCAATTTCCTTTTTTAAACTAACCATAATAGAAGTTAGAAAATCTATATAAAATATTCTAAGTGATTGAGGTAGTCAAGGTGATATAAAATAGAATGGTTATTTTATGACATTGTATTTGCATGCATTAAACTAAAAGTAAGGTCAAATAATTACTCAGTTAATTTAAATCACAGATTATGTTAAAGTGAATAAATCAGGTTAAATAGTGTGATGATGGATTAGTTGAATTGGAAATTTAAATTTCAACTGCAATATATGAGATAGTTACACATGACTATTTAATATCAAAATAATATAAATACTGTCTGTGGGCATGATGAGGCAGAGGGGAAAAAAGTCTTATCTGTTTTAGTCAAACATTAAAATTCTGGAAAACACTTTTGCCATTTATGAAATTTATCTCTTTCATTTTGTATGTTATTATACACACTTTTATTAATTTTTAACATAATATTAATTTTAATTCATATTAACAACTTAGAATAAACAGGTTTCTATTAAACTGAGCTTTTTTGAGAAGTATCAGTGTTTTTATTCCCAAAAATGTATTACACACTGCTAAGAACAGGGGTCAATTGGATTAATTGTCTTAATTTTGAGCTTCCTTCCCCAAATGAAACTAAAATAGCCAAATCCTTGAATTAAAGGTATTTTAAACTAGAACTTTGTATGCATCTGTGTAGTTTCCACTTCAAGGCCTTCTTGACAGATTTTGCATTAACAGACCAACCTAATAATAATCCTGGACCAATGTGCCTTTGAAATTAATCATAGAAGTACTGAATCCCAATGACTAAAACGGTACAGCCTAACTGCTCTTGAACAGTGCTTCCAAAATTAAACAGGAGCTTTATTTCTGAATTTTACGTGGTATAAGAAAAATCTTTTCCTTCAAAATCATTTTATGATGCAAACTTTCATTGAATCAGTCCTATTTGACAGGCTCCCTTTACACTTACTCTGTGTATCTACACATATGTGTGTTTTGTTTATCTAGAAAGATAATTTCAGAACCAATAACATTGTGGTTCAGTACCAGTTTTCTTAATAAAAACTTAATGTATCACATTACATTCCCAGCACACACTAATTAAATTCCTTTTCATTTCAGTCTGTCTCAGAGGGTTAGAGAAGCTCAAGAATATTTAACAAAATTCAACAAAGCAACTACCTGAAGTTGATACATTAACCTTGGCACTGAAAGTTACTTTATTCAATTCACGTATGCCAGAAACACCATTATACAATGACCTAAAAACGACAGTATTTCACTCTAACTGGAGAGGCTATAAATGAATAACGATCATTTCTAACTCATTATATGTATTATGTATTTTGCCCTGGGAAATTTTAAAGAAAAAAACAAACATCAGCAACAGTAAAAGCATGTCCTACCTGAATGTAAAAGCTAAAATATAGCTAGATCTTTTCTTGATAATAGGAGAATGGATAGACTTTCATGCTTGTTAGTGTAATCATTTATAGTCATACATGCCTCACAAACTAAAAACTATATATTGATTAATTCTGTTCTCCTCACTTGGATTCTAAGATGGAAACGTGTAATTTCGTAAGGAAAATAATTCTTACTATTTAGCCTTACCTTAGGATTATGCTTTGCTCAAAGAAAGAACTTCTTCCTATGAGTGATGAGATTAATGAGAGGTCTCTTTCTTTGATTGATTCTGCAGTGTCATGGGTATTTTCTTCTATAACTATCACAACTATTCAGACCCACCTTCCCACCATGGCTTATCCAAATCTCTTATGGCCATATAGATTTCAGATTTCCCTTTATTTTCTCAGATATTAGGAAGCTAACATTACACATGTACTGTATACTTTATATTATCCCTAGTTTTAAACCCTCTGATCAAAGTCATTCTTTTTTTTCATAGTGAAAAAAATATCTCCACTAGATTGGGTGCATAATGATCAGAAGTAAATTTATGTCAGTTCTGTCAAAAGATTTAATGTAGGTTCAAATTTTTCTGCCAGTCAAAGATCTTGTTTCCCCTCCATCAGCTTATTGTTATATAACTGACATATGAAAATGTATAAGTTTAGAGGCACAATGTGATGATTTGATGCATGCATATATTGAGAAATGATTACTAAACTAAGGTTTTTTTTTAACACATCCTTTAATCTCACATAACTATCATTTTTGTTGTTTTGATGAGAACATTTAAAAACAATGCTCCCAATAACGTTCAAGTATACAATACAGTATTGTTAACTATAGTCACCATACTATACATTTTATCCCCAGAAATTATTCTTCATATAACTGGAACTTTATACCCTTTGATTGATGTCTTATTTCCCATATCCTAAGCCCTTGGCAACCACCAATCTACTCTTTGTTTCTATGAGTTCAGCTTGTTTTATGTTACTTATTTATTTATTATTTTTTTCATTTTCATTTTCATACCAGTGTAGTTAACATACAGTGTTATACTAATTTCAGGTATACAATACAATTGGAATTCAACTATTCTATATATTATTCAGTGCTCATGCTCATGAAGATAAAGGTATTCTTAATCTCCATGATCTATTTCACCCATTCCTTTCCCCTACCTCTTCTCTGGTAAACATCTATTTGTTCTCTACAGTTAAGAGTCTATTTTTTGGTTTCCCTCTCTCTTTCCCTTTGTTCATTTGTTTTATTTCTTGAATTCCACATATGTGTGAAATCATATGGTATTTGTCTTTCTCCAGTTGGCTGGCTTATTTCACATAACATTATACTTTTTAAGTCCATCAATGTTGTTACAAATGGCAAGATTCCATTCATTTTTATGGCTGACTAACATTCCTTTATACATATATTCCATCTTCTTTATATATTCTTCTTTCAATGGAAGGAACTTGGACTGCTTCCCTAACTGGTTGTTGTAAATAATGCTGCAATACACATGGGGGTGCATATATCCCTTCAAATTCGTGTTTTTGCATTTTTTGGGTAAATACCCAGTAGTGTGGTGTTGCATTGTAGGGTAGTTGTATTTTTAATTTTTGGAAGAACTTCCATACTGTCTTGCATAATAGCTGTACCAGTTTGCATTCCCACCAACAGTTGTAAGAGGGTTCCTTTTTCTCCACATTCTTGTCAACACTTATTATTTCTTGAATTTTTGGTCTTAGCCACTCTGGACAGTGTGAGTATACCAAATACTAAACAGTAGTTTGACATTGCATTTCCTTGATGATGAGTGATATTGAGCTCACATGAGTGGGTTTCAAGTGTCTGTTGTCCATGAGCATGTTTTCTTTGGAAATATGTCTGTTTGTGTCTTCTACCCATTTTTAAATTAGATTATTTGTTTTTTCGATGTTGAGTTATATCAATTCATTACGTATTTTGGATACTGACCCTTTATTGGATATGTCATTTGAAAATGTATTCTCCTATTCTCCTATTCAGTAGGTTGGCCTTAAGTTTTACTGGTTGTTTTCTTTACTGTGCGGAAAGCTTTTTACTTTGATGTAGTCCCTATAGTTTAATTTTGCTTTTGTTTCCCTTGGGTCAGGAGACATATCTAGAAAGATGTCACTATGACCAACTGAAGAGCCTTTTGATTTTGTAATATTTCATTAGAAACTATACCCATGCAGTCAGTTTTTGAAGACCACTTATCCTTTCCATTTGGATGACAGTGCACCTGCCCCTCATTCCCTTGCTGTAGTACCAGCACGGGATTAAACAGATGGTTCACCTTCCTACAAAGCTAGATGAATCAAATATTGGAACAACTCCCAGGTTCAAATGTGTTCATTTGAATCTGCTTTTATTTAGTGGTTGTTACACATGTGGCCAGTTCATTTGGATTGCCTGTTGAAGCTTCTGAGAATTTCCAAGCATGCTCTTTTTTTTCTGTTTTTGACAGGGGCTGAAGCACCTTCCTTAAATAAAGCATATTCATCTTTATGGAACCAAATGGTCTCTTTCCCCCTTTCTTTTCATTGACTACCAATTGTCAGGAGAAACTTTCCTTTAAAGTCATAAATTATCTGCATAGCAGCTGACCGTCAGCACACCTACCCTTGCTCTTTCTTGCCCCTTAAATTGTTTTAGCAATTTTCCATCTGTTTTCTTTTTATCCAGCTTTCTTTTTGAATAAGAATTTTAAAATAAGAGCAATGAAGGATAAGGGAGGGATAGACTCAAATTTTAACATGTGGGTCTGGATGTTAGTCCATGATCCATATTAAGGGATTCGAACACTATAATGGCAAAATGCACCTCTGTTTCAGGGAAGATAAAATAGCAAGTGTTTGAATGCACTGAAAGCTGTTCAGTATGGTAATAAAAATAACAGTTTGGACACTGGCAAAATTGTTAAGTGACACATATGGAGTCCATGATCTAAATGCTAGTGATAGGAATAAAAGCAAAAATTGGATTTTAGAGTGATTTCAAAGTGAAAAATCTCTGGTCATGTTCCCAGACAGATTTGGGGTGAGGAATTATAAATACAAATTCAGAAAGCATCTGCACAAAAGCAAAGGTTAAAGCAATGGAACAGCAATATTATCTGATAGAAAGTAGAGTTCTGAAAGAACATATTGAGAGCTGATAAAATATGTGGCTAATAGGACACATTTGCAGGAAGAACATAGATTTTTTAAGACAAGAAATCAAGTAGAAAAAATATGGTTATATAATTGAAGAAAAAGTGGTAATTTTCCTTTTATAAAAACTCATTCATACTACTTATTCATTATCTTTTTCATTGTGAATTATTGGTTATTTTCATATAGATACTTTGGACATGTATGAATGTCTTGTATCTTCTTTGAAGTGCATATTGTCCTGTTTTACATGGTATATACATCCAGTAAATAGTAGTAGTAGTAGTAGACAAGGGTAAGAAAAGGTTGACTTAAAGACATCTGTTTTTAAAATAGTTGGTTTTGCACAGTGAGATACCACTTCACACCAGTCAGAATGGCTAAAATTAACCAGTCAGGAAACAACAGGTGCTGGTGAAAATGCAGAGAAAGGGGAATCCCAGGGGCGCCTGGGTGGCTCAGTGGGTTAAGCTGCTGCCTTCGGCTCAGGTCATGATCTCAGGGTCCTGGGATCGAGTCCCACATCGGGCTCTCTGCTCGGCAGGGAGCCTGCTTCCCTCTCTCTCTCTGTCTCTGCCTGCCTATCCATCTACTTGTGATTTCTCTCTGTCAAATAAATAAATAAAATCTTCAAAAAAAAAAAAAAAGAAAGGGGAATCCTCCTACACTTTTGGTGGAAATGTAAACTGGTGCAGGCACTCTGGAAAACAGTATGGAGGTTCATCAAAAAGTTGAAAATAGAGCTACCCTATGACCCAGCAATCACACTACGGGGTATTTACCACAAAGATACAAATGTAGTGATCGGAAGGGGCACATGCACCTGAACGTTTACAGCAGCAATGTCCACAATAGCTAAACTTTGAAAAGAACCTAGATGTCTCCATCAACAGATGAATGGATAAAGAAGATGTGAGATATATATACATATATATAGTAGAATACTATGCAGCCATAAAAATGAAATACTGTCATTCACAACAATGTGGATGGAACTAGACTATATTATGCTAAGTAAAATAAGCCAATCAGAGAAAGCCAATTACCATATGATCTCATTGATATGAGGAAATTGAGAGGCAGGGCAGGGGTTCATGAGGAAAGGGAGGGAAAAATGACACAAGATGGGAATAGGGAGGGAGACAAACCATAAGAGACTCTTAATCTCAGGAAACAAACTGAGGGCTGCTGGGGCAGAGAAGGGATAGCGTGGCTGTGTGATAGACACTCGGGAGAGTATGTGCTGTGGTGAGTACTGTGAATTGTGTAAGACTGATGATTCACAGACCTGTACCCCTGAAACAAATAATACATTATACATTAATTTAAAAAAATAGTTGTTTCTGAAAACAGAGAGGATTTATTCCATATAAGTTAATCAAGGAGAAATTCAGTACTGCGCAGAGATGGATTAGCCAAATGTCATAAGAGAAATACTAAGTCCACCAATATGATTCATCTTTGTATAAGAAATAAAGCCTCTAGGTGACATATAATTAGCTGCACATGTAATTAGCTGTTAATGAGATATAATTAAATAAATAATAAACATTATTACTAGTGAGCGTTTGATGAACATGTGGGGAGCAGATGTTTGAAAGAGATGAGGCCTATTGAAGATAGGAAAGGTGTGGAATAATAGAAGCAAATTCTTCTCTATCATTACCTAACATGTAGATGTACATTGTGTCACTGTGACAATGCTAGGCTGCATCTGCTCAGATGCACTCCCAGAACATGTACAAGTACTCATTGGGCTGAAGTGAAAGTCCCTTTGATCTCTGTTATGTTGTCTCTGCCTTGTTACAAAAGAAAGAGACTAACTGCATAAAACACATTCATAAGACAACTTTTCTAGAATTTAATGATATTGTTGCAAATCCTTGCAGCAGCATGAAAGTTGTTTAATAAATATTCAGTTACATCCCAGGGTATACATTAAGGAGTTAAAATGTCTTCTTTTAGGAATTAGTCTTGGCAAGTTAAAAAATATATATATATATTGCTTTGTATGTTAAGCAGTTGGATGAAACCATTTATATTTTTACCTAAGTGTGATACCAGTCTCATATTTGATCAGTTTTCATATTCCCTTTAATCAACATGATCATCAACATGGGATCTGAGGACCCCTGAGGTCCTCGAGGTCTTCTCTTTTCAAATACACATCTGCGTAGAACAGAAATTTTTTATAGACTTCACCCAAAACATTTGGCAACAGATTAAGCTATTCATTACAGAAATTCCAAAAATGCAAAACAATGTCATTCACCTATTAAATTTTCTTTTGTTTTTAAAAATGTATGTCTTCTTTGGAGAAGTGTCTGTCCATGCCTTCTGCCCATTTTTTGATGTGATTATCTGTTTTTTGAGTGTTGAGTTTGAGTTCTTTATAGAACTTGGATATCAGTCCTTTGTCTATAGTGTCATTTGTGATTATCTTCTCTCATTATGTGGGTTGCCTCTTTATTTTGTTGACTGTTTCCTTTGCTGTTCAGAATCTTTTTATCTTGATGAAGTCCCAAAAGTGCTTTTGTTTCCTTTGCCTTTGGAAGCATGTCTTGAAAAAAGTTGCTGTGGCCAATGACAAAGAGACATGAAAAAATGTTCATCATTATTAGCCATCAGGGAGATTCAACTCAAAACCACATTGGGATACCAACTTACACCAGTTAGAATGGCCAAAATTAACAAGACAGTAAACACTTGGAGAGGATGTGGAGAAAGGGGAACCCTCTTATACTGTTGGTGGGAATGCAAGTTGGTGCAGCCACGTTGGAAAACAGTGTGGAGATTCCTTTAAAAATTGAAAATAGAGATACCCTATGACCCTGCAGTTGCATTACTGTGTCTTTACCCCCAAAGATACAGATGTAGTGAAACGAAGGGCCATCTGTACCCCAATGTTCATAGCAACAATGGCTACAATTGCCAAACTGTGGAAAAAGCCAGAATGCCCTTCAACAGATGAATGTATGAAGATGTGGTCCATATCTACAATGGAGTATTATGCCTCCATCAGAAAGGATGAATATCCAACTTTTGTATCAACATGGATGGGACTGGAGGAGATTATGCTGAGTGAAATAAATCAAGAAGAGAGAGTGAATTAGCATATGGTTTCACTTACTTGTGGAGCATAAGGAATAACATGGAGAATATGAGAAGGAAAGAAAAAGTGAATTGAGGGAAATCAGAGGGTGATATGAACCATGAGAGACTGTGGACTCTGAGAAACAAACTGAGGGCCTTAGAGGGGTGGGGGGTGGGGAGGGTTGGGTGAGCCTGGTGGTGGGTATTAAGAAGGACATCTATTGCATCTAGCACTAGGTGTGGTGCATAAACAATGAATCTTGGAACACAGAAAAAATAAAATAAAATTAAAAAATCACTAAAAATTTTTTTGAATGTGGTTGCATTTTATTAAAATGTGTTACTTATGATAAGATGGGATTATTTTCATTATTTTTAAGAGAGTAAATATATTAAAAATTTCTCCATTCTAATTTATAATTCATAAATCTTGGAAGATATAACTCACATAAATCATTCTTGGGTCTTCAATAATTTTTAAGAATTTGAATGGTGTAAATTGAGGCTGAGATGGAAAAGGTTGAGGACAGTCAGTAGAGTTCATTCTGGACAGCATCATCAGAGTGGTGGGATTTCATTATACTGATACACCTAGAATGCCTTTCCACAATTTTAACAGTGTTTTACTTTTTTTCTTTTCTTTTATTTCTTCATTTCTCATTACTTCATTTTATTTTTCCCGCTTTCTTGAAGTATAACTCTTTTTCAATATACTTGTTGGGACTGAAAATCTAGTGGTAGATCTAAAATGCTCCAGGTAGAATCTCTCATAAGATCAAATCTGACTTCTTAAAGTCTCTAAAGTTCCTACATCTACTTCATTTATGATCTCCAAGTAGACTGTAACCACTTAAAATTTTACAGTTTTCCTCAATCTAGTCCCTCTGTAATATTGTTCTCATCCTCTCTAAATTTCTAACATTTACTCATTCATTTCCCCAATCTGTATTCCACTCTAAAAAGGATCACTAAAAGAAGCAGTTCAAACTAATCTCAAAGAGTGTGATTTGGTTGTGTGCAATTATTTCTTTGGGCTCCTAATGAGACACAGTTGAATACTGCATTCCTACTTTATTCTGCATATCATTTTAGCTGCTGAGAATGTTACTAAAAGGATGATGTGATGTACTAACTAACCTGAGACTCTTGAGAGGACAAAGAAGAAATCTGAAACTGAATCATAATGAATATATAGTATTTACCAGATGATAGGAAATGGTGAAGGTAGGAAAAAGAATTCCAGGTAGAAATGAATGAATGTACATCTGCCCTGGAGGGAGAAGTAATATTAAAATTACAAATGTGGCTGTCAGCATAATAAAAAAGAACAAGAATCAGGTCATAAAAGACTTTATATGATATGCTATTTTTAAAATTAATGTGGGGGCAATCTGTACTACTCTAAGTGTGTAAATGAGAGGTTAATATTTCAGTATTTCCCCATTTAAATCTGTGTGTGTGAGAAAAATCCTTGGAAGTGTAATGAGTGAGTTATCTTCTCCAAATATTCATCTATAAGCAAATGAAATAATTTTACATATATACTTGTGATCAAAAGTAGCTGGATATTAAGGATAATAATAAAATAATTAAAACAATTATTGAAAATACTGCTTTAATTATTGTTATCTTAACCTGTGTGTTCTGTTTATACAGTCCAAAATCATGACAGAATTTTCAAATGTATCTTAAATTATTAGTATCTACACCATTTTGCTGCCAACAGTTTGTTAAAAGACCAGAAGACTTTCTTTTTTCAAATCACCTGTAATGCCAATCTAAAATGACTACAATATCTAAAGTTCTTTTTAAAAAATACATCAGTTAACACAGTCTGTTCTTCTGATTGTATCATAGCTTCCTTACATTTTGAGATATAACACTCTGTTAGAAATACAGAGTTAATATTTTAAAAGATACATGAATCCATAACAATGGGATGTAAATTTTTAAATTCTCATTTCTCGAAACTTTCTTTAACGAGAAGCTAACTTGAACTTCTGTAAAATACTGAAACATAGCATCAAGGTACATTCATGGCAATGCATCAGTTGGTTTCATTTGAAACTGGAAAATGTGTGTGTTCACTGGAGCAGTTAAAATGATGAACAACAGAGGCTAATTTATTAGAATAAAGTCAAACCAAATCTCCGTTAGAGGAAAGGACCACAATTAAAAGTCAAACCAAATCTCAGAGGAAAAGACCACAATTAATTGTTAGAGGACAGTCCTCGGGGTCAGGTTAGAACAGACTACATAAACTCTTTAGTCATGTATTTTCCATCACAAATGTAAATAAAATAAAAAAAAAAAAACCTATACTCATTGACTCCAATCTGTTAATTATTTCAGTTTTGATATGCTTTCTCACATAAAATAAATTTTAACTTCCCAAATCTCTATTTGATTTCAAGGTCAACATTTTAAAAAGATGCTATGTAAAATAGTCTATTAATAATCATTTTCCACATCATCTTCTATTCCTTATTCATTGTTACTCTATTTATGTAGCAAAACTAGTTCAGCCTGCTAAGCAGTTTTAAGTAAATCTGAAATATCTAGTTTAAAAATTATATGATCCTTGCTGAATGCCTACCACATCTCATACAACTTCAATATATTACATTAGTTTTGTCCCAAGTACAAATGTGCCTTATTTAGAACATTTTCTGGTAATTAGGAATAAATGCTCTGAATATTAGTTCTGAATTTTCTATATCTCATGTGATATTTTTAATTGAACAAAACCGCAAGGGAATGCCTATAAGCATGTGGGCATTATTCAGAAAGAAGGAGTGCTGTTAAGAGACTTGAAATTTTAATCAAAAGGCTTTGGGCATAGAGATAGGAGAAGAAGAAGAGAAAAGCAGAGATTCAGTTCAAAGAATTTTAGTAATTATGGCAGCAATAGATAATACTTTAAGCTAAAGATTAAAAAAAAAGGAAGAAACTTTTCTTTTTTAGTTTCTCCTGCTTAAGAAGTCATGAATTTTGAAATTCCAGTAACGGTTATGTATTAGAGTTATCAATGTGCTAAATATTTTGAGGTTTATAAAGTATAAGTAGATAAAAATAACTTGACAAAGCTCCACATCAAAGAGCCAATACGGTTGAAAGTAAACAAGCATAAGCATTAAATATAGTCAAAGATAATAAAATAATAAAAAAGTGTATAAATAAAAACATCATAAAGAGAGTAAGAATATAGAAATTATTCTATTTAGGTCTTTCTAAAAGATGTAAATCAGATCAAATCTTTTTAGAAGTATAGGGGTAATAATGTCTTCTTATATATGGCCTCAAGAGCTGTTGTTCATATATAAAATCTGTATCCTTCCATCTCATTTCTTAAATTAAACTGGAACAAAGTCCTTATCAAAGGGTACCTCATTTGGAGACAAATGATATTCTCCCTCATTTAACATAGGGGCAATTCACTCTTTAGTGTCCACAGTAAATGCTGCCTACATTAATAAAAGACTTACTAAATAGTTAGAAAACAAAACACAAATAACTAAGTATGAATATATGATATTTAACTTTATATATTAACAAAATATACTATTAATTATTACTTAAGCATGGATATTAGGTACATATAAAATAAAATATATTATAAACATAGTAAAAACAAGAGTGTTTTATATTTCATAGCCCTTTTGTATTTTCTTAAACTTTAACAAATAATTAATTGAGCCAAATGTTACTAAGATTCTATAACTTTAAACTGTAAATTCTAACAGTATAATTTTTATTTAATTTTAATCACAAATGTAAAAGAATAAACTGTAATTGACCCCCATTATCTAACATAGTACTGGAAGTCCTAGCCACAGCAATCAGACACCAAACAGAAATACAAGGCCTCCAAATCAGCAAGGAAGGAGTAAAACTTCCACTATTTGCAGAATACATGATATACTATATAGAAAATCTGAAAGACTCCACCAAAAAACTGCTAGAACTGATACACGAATTCAGTAAAGTCACAGATACAAAGTCAAAGTACAGAGATCTGTGGGATTTCCACACACCAATAGCAAAGCAATAGAAAGAGAAATTAAGAAATAAAGAAATCTTATTTTATAGACATTTTTTATTTTAGTTTTGTCCTTGAAAATATCAAATATTGAGGGATCTGGAATTCATGATGATTTCAGTTAACTTTGACATGGATTTTATACTCTTCATTCTACTTAACTAGATTCATTTGGGGAGGCACTTGGGTGTATATGTATTTCTACAATTTTTCTTAAAGTCAGTAGAAAATAATGAACAATTTATAAAATTCATAAAAATGTTAAAATTTTAATAAAATTTGATAAACATTTAGTGAAAAAACTTGCTAATTATCTAAAGATAATATTTTTATTTTTGTATTTCAGGTTTCTATTTTGAAATAAAATATAGAATTTATATGAATAAAGTATGAATATCTCAAGTTCCCTGTTGATGGCTGCTAATTAATGTTGAGAGCTGACTTATGAGGTATTTAAATCTTTATTTAACAATAGTTAGCATACTCTCTTTTCCCAGGAATCTAAATACATTTATAAAATGAGCTTAAGGGAGGAAAATGAAAGACATCTCTAAAAGTCTATATATTTCATTACTTATTTTAGTATGTATATTATATATCATAATTATATGCAAAATACAATTATAAAATGTGTTTGTTTATAAATTATATAGTCTTCAAAATAAAATGACAATTTATTATCTGAAATATGGGAAGTAGAATATTCTTGAGAATGTTCAAAATTTTCCTTTGCAGAATAACCTGAACATTGTCTAGGAGGAGATAGGATAGGTGTAATAGGAGGGAGATAATCTGTTATGAAATAAAGGAGTTAACTGCAACTGAAATAAAGGGATTTAGAAACACTGCTGAGATAGAATCAATACAATTTGTTACTTATTGAATGTAAGTGAAAATTAGGAGGAAGAGGAACAATGACAAGTTTGAATCCAGAGTAACTGTATAGAATACATTACTACCTGGAGATAGCACATCCTTAAGGATAGGAATTATGAGATAAGTTGCTTTGGGGTGTGTTTCTTTGCTTGATTGTCTACTTTCTTGATGTGGATATAGTTTGGAAATACGAATCTGGATCTCAAGAAATAAGTGGTCACTGTAGACTCAAATTTATGAATAAGCTACTGAGAAGTAATTTAAGTAAATACATGAATGGTTGGAGAGAAACATATGAAAGTAAAAAGAGAAAGGGAATATGCAATCAGTATGGTTGTAAAGAAGTATCAGAACAAAAAGTACCAATAGAAGCTGTTAGAGAACTGTAATTTTGAATCACTGTTCATGAGTAAGGGCTGAACAATGGAGGAAAATGCAATGAATATTACTTGAAGAATGCCTGGGGGGACTTACCCAGTAGCAAATTTCAGACAAGACTGTCACATATTGTTTTACAGTAAAAAAGGTGCATCCTGCTAGGGGAAACTAATCAATCCTGTATAAAACAATGGGGCTGGGTGCACAAGCTGATAGCCAGAAATTTGCTGGTCTGCATTCCCAATGGGAGTGAGGAAACTGATCTGATGGAAGTATGTAAGAAAAGATATATTTACAGAGTTCAGCGAATCAATGAGACAGATAGGAGAGATTATGTTGATTGGAAGAAGTTTCAGCTGTCAACATGACATGGGCTGCAGATTCATCCATCAGATTTTTTCAAAGAGCTAGAAAGAAGGGAAATGATAAAGCAACAGTTTTCAATAAAATTTTATACCTTCTGAAACGATCACTAAAAGTCATTTTCAGACCTTCTAAGTACTTGAGACAGAGTCCTATGTTACAATCCTGCCCTTGTCACCTGTTGGTTGTATGACCTTGGGCAAATCAGGTTTTCTGTATTTACCTCAAAACTTCATGTGTAAAACTTTTAAAAATAAACGTAATTGAATTATTAAAGATAAAGCACTTATTGAAAGGCCTAGGAATACTAATTACTATCTGTGTTATTATTTTTGTAATTTTCATTAACTGCATTCCTAACATGCCAGATATGCAGTAAGCCTAGAGGAGATATTGGTCCCAGATTAGAGCAAATCAAAAGTCTTAAGAGGAAGAGTGATATTTCTTTAAGAAATGAACATTAATAAACTGTCTATGGATTGGAAGGGGAGATGAACCATGAGAGACTATGGACTCTGAAAAAAAATCTGAGGGTTTTGAAGGGGCGGGGGTGGGAGGTTGGGGGAGCCAGGTGGTGGGTATTATGGTGGGCACATATGGCATGGAGTACTGGGCACGGTGCATAAACAATGAAATCTGTTACGCCGAAAAGAAAGTAATAATAATAATAAAAAAAAAACCTGTTTATGGTATTGAGAGGAGACTGACTCAGCTGGGGAAATCATGTATTGCTAAATATATAAGAAACTAAATAGTGGAAGAGATAATAGCATGGTTCACTCCATGACGGAAGTGTCTTACATTGGAGTATCATTCTGCTGGATGTGATAGTAGAAGTGAAATCACCCTCAAATGCATTTGATACTGTTACCTATGTAAGTCATCCAGTCCAAACTGAAGAACTATTTGAAAATAATAGTTTGGAAACGTTTTTCCTATAATACTGCTGTATGCACTCAAACAACTCTAGTGTTGTATGGGCACATTAATTTCTTTAGATTTGTGCACTATGAGGTCAACTGATAAAAGGAAAAAAAAAATGGACTAGACAAAAGGAGAGGGTGACGAAAAAGGTTCTTCTAATTTATTTTCCAGTGTTTAATAGCTACATGCTCCCATGGGAACTCTTGGTAATAAATGGCTCTGTTTTAATCCAAAATTCTCATTTCTTGAAATCCATTACTTTTGTATTACCTAATAATATAAGAAGTCTTGGCTTATTATTACTTCCTTGAGAACATGTGTAGACACGTATATTTACCTCGATATGTCTAGTACACATTTTGCATATAATACATGTTTAAAAATTGTTTTGAAATGAATGTTCAGGCAACATCCAAGGTAAATTTAACTTCATAATAAATTCATGATGGACAGGATCTCTGTAATGATTCCTTTCCATCTCTACAGATCATAAAATATTCCATAAGGTTTGTTTGGTTAGTGATAGAACACCAGTTTTAACTAGTTGAAGAGGAAACATATCTTGCTGCTCACAGTTCTGTGAAATGAAAGGGAAAGCTCTTGCTTAAGATACGACTGAGCCCTGAGGTTCAAAAGATGTCAGTGGTCTAGCTTGTCTATCCTTTTCTGTTCACTTTGATTTATGTATTTTTAAAGTTAATTCTTAGGGGGGCCTTCCACATATTGGACTTAATATCCCCTGGCAGTCCAAGGATCACCTGTTTCTCAGTCATATCAATTTTAAAAAGAGAAATTCCCTCATTCCTAGAATCAGTAATGATCTCATAAAAGGATTCTTATTATCTACCTTTGTATAACCTCTAATACCATCACTATATCAGGAGTGGAATGGGATATTATTGACTATCCAGGGTCATTATCTAGGAAAAGTGCTGCAGAACAGTGACAATGCTGACACCATCAGTGGGGAAAGGACACTTCCTGAAAGGAAAAACAAATTAAGCAGCCAAAAAGTAACTGAAGTTCATTATGCAGTCTAAATTTAATTGTTGATCTACTATTCTCTATTATTAATAGAATTCAATAACCTATGTTTTCACTAGGTTTTTACTTTTCCTCCATGCAAGTATGGATGTTTTAGATCTCTTCATAACTAACCAGCCAAAGTAGTGGTTTAAAATAAAAAATTTCAGGCACCTGGGAGCCTCAGTGGGCTAAGCCTCTGCCTTGGACTCAGGTCATGAGGCTTGGAGATGAAGCCCTGCATTGGGCTCCCTGCTCAGAGGGGAGCCTGTTTCTCCCTCTCTCTGCCACTCCCCCTCCTTAGGCTCTTTCTCTCAAATACTTAAATAAAATCTTTTAAAAAATATTTTAAAATTTCATTTTTCATGACTCTGTAGAAGGGCCCAGTTCGTGGTTCATGTCTAGTTGGCAGAAAACGGAGTGCCTGGAATTGGCGGATCCTTTTCTTACACATCTTAAGTGTTTTCGTTCTCTCTCTGTCTATATTTCATCTCGTTTCTAAGGCTCTGGCTTTCTTTCAGGTTTTTTTCCCCCCTAATGGAATGTTTGTCTCAGGGTAATTGCACTTCCTACAGGGTTTCTGGAAAATGTAAATGACTAGCCATTTAAAGACTGTGCTCACTGCTGGTCCAACATCATTACTTCTACAATATTCCATTGTTTCAGATTCAGTGAGTGACATATACTCCTCTACTTCTGGATAGGAGTGAGACAATTTCACTTTTCAGAAGAGTATGTGAGAAGAAAGAAAAGATTATGATGTTTTACGAACAGAGGCTGCTTCACTGGGTAAATAAGATACCTCCTTATTGATCCAAGACTGAATATATCCATTTCTATGACAGAAAAAAATGATATGAATTCTATTTTGTTAAGAAAATCAGAATTTGAGAACTCATACATTGTGATTATCATTCTATCAGCAAGAGACATAACAACTAATTATTATTTTAACTATTAAAATTATTGATGTTCCTGCAAATTTCTTTTATAAAACAAATAATTAGCGCTCTATGTCAAAAGTTGATTACTGATTAACACCATGATATCATATAAGTTTCTTGATTACCTTTCAAAGCAGCTGTTTGCAAAGATTTCACACTGTGTGATTGGAGTTCCACTTTCCCTAAACATGAGTCTCTAAACATGTACCCATGCATAATATAAGTTCACGATTTATTTTTAAAAAGATAATAAAATAGGCATATTCTCTGAAAAATTAATACTACAAAAATATGGATTTCACGTTATGTCCATTAATGTCACTTTCATAGGTCAGTATTTAATACTGTCTTATAAGGGGATTAAAATGATTATATCTGATAGGCCATCAAATTCCACTATAATTTCTAAATTAAGAATATTAGTTATTTTTGCCTTTCTTCTTCCAGGAACTTATAGAATATGAAGTAAAGTTGTTATACAAAGAAAAAAATTAAAATACATGTTTAACATGCAGAAATATTAAAGACTACAGTTACCATATATTTTCAGAGAAACCTTTTTTGTAATCATACACATAAATATTAAAACAATACATATCTTTTTTCTCAGTTACACATACCAGTTTTATCGGGGAGTGATCAGTGCTATCTTGTAGGAATAGAGCAATCTGATTATTTCTCCTATCAAACACTGGAAATACGAAGAACAGCTGTTCCTAAGAAATTTGAAGGAAGCTTAAGTGGTTGCAGCAGCAATTCTTTCAAGCTTCCATTCACATAGCAAGTGGATCACAAAAGCCTCTAGACGTGTTTTTGAAACCTGTGATAATTCAGAAAATGAAGAGGAGAGAGCAAATATTGTCACTGAAAATATTAATAAAGTGTAAGATGCAAAAATGTATGACTTGTCATTTTCACTTAAAAATTATCATCTCAAATAAATCAAGAGTCTCTACCTCTGATACTTTCCATTACCAAAGTGTTAGAAGAGCCTGTAAATTATTTTAAGGGGGGTAACTGCATAGTTCAGTTATTCTCTTGCTTGATCTTCTACAAACATGATAAGAAAATGTTGGGAGCTGAAGGAATATAGTCTATGTTTGATATGGATTCCTACAAAATAGATATAAATATTAAATGTGAATATTCATCTCACCGAATTTCTCTCTTTGGATAATTGAACTTATGATTTACCTTAAAAATGCTATAAGATAAATAGTATACTTATAAAACATTTTATTTTATGTAAGACAACGCATGACTACTTCAAAATATATGAATTGTCAACTTCTTCAGCAAATTATTAAATAAAATATTAAAATGTAAGTATATTCATTGATTATCAAATTGGAAAGACATTAAGATATTGCTATTCAGTATTATCAAGGGGTTAAGTTATATGGGCAATGTGCCTCTAGAGCAATGATATATTTGCCAGAAAACATATCAATGTGATTTGGGAAACTGATGAATCAAATACATCACACTTTTTAGTCACTTGACTTGGAAATATTACTGGTTTGGGCCTAAAAGATGTAAACAAAATTGAACATTACTTTAGGTAAAAATTTCAGTATTTATAAAACACATGTATTACTGTGCACCCATGAACATGAATATACTAACAAACAAAAAGTTAATCATGAAAGAATGGGTAATATAAAGGAGAATATGTATTGTATCAGGTTGTGATCTCAAAGTCTGGATCAATTTATCTATCTATCAATCTGTGTATCTCTGTGTGTCTGAGCATGTGGGTAGGTGTATGTGTTTCATTACTTGCTTGTCTGAAAATCTCATATCTACCAGGAGGTTGATACAATTCATTGGTGACAGGTAAAGGAATTAAACATACTGGAAAGAAGTGTAGAGGTAAATATGCATATCAGTTTAGAAAGTAGTGCTGTATGTACATGGCCTGCTCAACTTAATTACAGATGAAGAAATGGGGAGCATGAGGATATTCAGGCAACATTTTAATATAGAAAATTCTTCTGAACATCAGAAGAAAAACTGGAAATATTGTAAAAGCATTAGATAAATTATAAAATAATAAGTAAATAATAAAATGCAATTTAAAATACAAATTAAGGGGCACTTGAGTGGTTCAGTGGGTTAAAGCCTCTGCCTTTGGTTCAGGTCATGATCTCAGGGTCCTGGGATCGAGTCCCGCATCGGGTTCTCTGCTCAGCAGGGAGCCTGCTTCCCTTCTCTTTCTGCCTACCTCTCTGCCTACTTGTGATCTCTGCCTGTCAAATAAATAAATAAAATATTTAAAAAAATTAAAAAAATACAAATTAAAATAGATAAACTTCTGTATAAGGGCAGCAGTTAGAAATCTGGAGCAATCAGTTTCACAAATTTCTTAGAAGTCCAATAGCCCAAAATTGTTTTTATTCACCATGTATATGCACTCAAAGAAAGCATTGTTTTCATCAACAAATAGTTCAGCAACTATCCTTTGTCCATTGGAAAGAATCTAGTGTCTCTTCTAGAGTATGCCATATCAAGTGTTAAAGCAAGGACTGCCTGAGATATTGAACAAATAGAGTGTGTAATATGTGACCTCACCTACCCGCTTCACACATACGCAAATACTACTGACCCATTAAAGAACAGCTCTGCTAGTGTTGGACCAAAGAGTGGAAAGAATCTTTACAAAATCAGGCAGCGAAGGTCCATGTAGCCTCCTATGAGCCCTCAGCCTCAGGCATTTTATTTTCATGCTCATTAATTCTGACTTGTCACAAATAGAAAATATATTTTTGAAAGGTTATAATATTCAGGGATTGGTACTGTGATTCATACCCACTTATAGTTTATTCCATTGAGTGTTTTAAAACGAGAGGAGAGCAGGAAAAGAAATCTTCAACCAGCATATGAAATATTGGACATACCTTATGGATATTTACCTTGCAACTTAAACATCTTTGCTTATAAAATATAAGAGGTACCTATAATAATTATGAGGACTATTTGTGATACTTTATGCAGAAATATAAACTAAGGCAAAATAGTTATGAATCATTAGATATTTTAAATTCCACTACATAGCCATTAATACAAAACACAATAAGCTTTTTAAATATTTCTCAAAGGATGAGGAAAGTGGTCATTCATATATATCTGTATCATATATATGGTATGTGATAGCTATCTATAGATAGATATATAGATACAGATATATATGGTATATATCACTCATTTTGTTTAAGGAGAAATATTCTCTGAGCCGCTTTATTTTCTTTTACTAACTGCTAGTTACCTCCTCTCTGTCCTTCTTGGTTTGTGTAAGTAGTCATTTATATCCTTCAAAAACTAATTTCCCTCAGTAAGGTGAAGGAAAATTGCTCACTATGGTTAAAGAGAGATGCTGTTAAGAAACACATATATTATAGAAAAGTCTTTGGTATTCATACCCTCAAAACCCAGGGTGAGGATAGTAAAATGTTCCCACTTGTATAAAAATGATTACATACTTTATACAAAGTGGCACTTCCTCCTACTTTCCCAAGTCAGTAGTTTTTCCAAATATGCCATTAATCAGAACATAGAACAGTTAGAAGGAGAACAGACGTTGAATGGAACTTTATATCACATTAGATAAAGGCACCACAGAAACAAGAGATAGTAGGAAAGTCTACAACTTGTCATGATTTACTTCCTCAAGATTACCTTGGCATCTACTGTATCATTTCCAGGTGCAGACTTATACTTCAAAACCCAGTCCATGCCAGACTTATAGCACCATACTCATGAGGTATTTAAATAACATCCTCGTTGTAAATTATGTACCCATTAGATACTTTTTAAAAACAATGCCCACCACCAGATAAGATTTACTGTGTTGTATCATGAAAAAAATTAAAATAATGACTTTGATCTTTCTAGGCAACATACAAATATAAAATGCTTTGAAAAATTCATATCCATTGTAAAATATTTAGAAAATGAATTAGAATATTTATGTGAAATAACTAAGGAATTTTAGGCACTGCTTTTATACAAATCTCTTGCTTATGTATTTTTCTAATTTCATTAAATTATCATCATTTTATTTTTTATTAAAGATTTCATTTATTAATTTGACAGACAAGAGATCACAAGTAGGCAGAGAGGCAGGCAGAGAGAGGGCGAAGCAGGCTCCCCGCTGAGCAGAAAGCCCAATGTTTGTAGAATCTTCTTATGTTCCTGGGGAGAAAAATTTCTCAGTTATCTGTATTGGGAAAAAAAAAAAAAACCTGCATATCTTGAAAATTAGGTTTGTTTTAATCTTTACAAACTTAGGCTTTCAACTAATATTTTCCCATTTGTTTTGGTGGCTAGGGTGCTTATGACACTTTTTATAACTAGTATATAGTTAGGGTTTTGAAATTTTATAAAAAGTTTATGGCTTGCATTCCTGAAAATTATCCATTTTACTGACCTATTACTTTTCTAATTTTATATTTGGCCCTGGATTCCATAAAAATATACCTTTCTGTTTATTATATGTATTCTTATAAACCATCTTTAGTTATTTGTGACTAAAGAGAGAGTAAAATTGTATATATATTTTACCATAAATATTTTATCTTGGGATTTGTTCTCAAAGCTGTAAACAACTGGTATAAAGTACCCCATAGGCTAATTTTATTTTTCCTTCACATAGGCTAATCTTAAAAAAAGTGCAAGATATCTATGAAGGACTTACAAGGAGTGTAAGTAAACACTGATTTTAAAAACATTAAAACAAAACTCACATGTCACAAAGTTTGTCAATAAGGTGTACAATTAATTGTTTTCTAGTGTATTTACAGAGCTGTGCAACCATCAGTACGGTCTCATTTTAGAACACTTTCATCACCCCAAAAGAAACACCATGCCCACTGGCAGTCAGTTCTCATCCACCCACTTCCAGTCCTATGCAAAACTAATCTATTTTCTGTCTTTATATATTTACGTATTTTTGACATTTCACATAAATTCAAGGACCATATAATATATGGTATTCTGTGTCTGGCTTTTTCACTTAACAAAATGTTTTCAAGGTTCATTCCCATTGTGGCATGTACCTGAATGTCATTCCTTTTTATTGCCAAATAATATGGCACTGCATAGAAATGCCACAGTTTGCTTATACATAATCATCATTGATTGGCCTTTGGATTGTTTCTGCCTTTTGACTATTAGACCAATTTTTCTATGAACATTCATTCATATGTTTTTGAATGGATGGAGGGGTATATGCTTTCTACCTACTGGGTCTGTAACTAGGGATAGAATTTCTGGGCTTCATATTTAACACATTGAGCAATAAGAGAACCATTTCTTATCATCTAATTTGAATATATAAGAGTTTATAAATAGAATCTTGCACTGGGCTTAACAGTCATGAGAATTTGGTTCATTTCCC
This sequence comes from Mustela nivalis, assembly GCF_964662115.1. Taxonomy (NCBI): domain Eukaryota; kingdom Metazoa; phylum Chordata; class Mammalia; order Carnivora; family Mustelidae; genus Mustela; species Mustela nivalis. The sequence goes on from NC_139034.1 coordinate 68,204,915, forward strand.
CCTTCTGTTAAGAAGTAGGCAATTGAGTGTCCCCACTCAAGCTTCTCCAAGTGTAAGTTTTCTGGAGAAACTTCTGGAAAACTTGGTCTATTTTATTAAACCTGTTGTACTCAGGATTAAGTACCTCTCCCCCTTTTGAAAAAAGCTAAGCATGGGCAAATCAAAAAAAGATATCCAGAAGTTGCCAGCTATTGAAAATTAATTACAAACAACTGACCAGGAATGTGTCGTCTGTGCTAGAGGTCTGCACGTGAAGGTCTTTTTGCCCGTTATCTTCCCTCTTATTGCCCCCCTCTCCTCTATATTTCATCTCATCTCATCTTTCATCTTTGCAAAGCCTGTCTAAGAAAAAGGGAAAGAAGCAAAGTTCATAAACTGAACTCTTAAATTCTTCAAACTGTGTTATCTCTTACACCCAGGGTGGTACACATGCCAGGAACATATGTTCTTCCTGCTTTTCCTGGCTAATACCAAACTGCAGGTTTCAGTTTATACCACCTCATCCAACCAGTCTTCCCTAAAACACCCCACAGTTCTATTTGAGGCTGGGCCAGATACTGCTCTTAGTTGATTTGAAAGCATGCTGTTCTTCTCCCATTAATGCTGTAGCTTATTGTAGCATATCTTGAGTTCCTGCTTACCTCCCTATATGATGATGTAAACTAGCTGAAGCATAGTGATGTAAGAGAACATGGACTTCCACTTCACAACTAGTTCTCCAAAACTCACTACAGTGACCAACATTTAACCAACTTAACCAAAACTTAATAAGCATGCATTCTATCCGTTAATAATTAGTCATTGGAACTGAAAAACATAGGCTCAAATTCAAATTTTCTCCTTCAATTGATCACCTTTTTCTTTTTCTTTTCTTTTTTTTTTTTTGGGGGGGGGGGAAGGTACTTCCAAAAAATCTCTAACTGTTTTAGTCTAAGTGTTTTCATCTGCAGAATGACTATGTTGGGTAAGATCAACATTAATGCTTTTCCTGTCAACTTTGATTAGAAGGATTAGTTATAGTGTCTATTTTTCAGGAAGTGAGAAGGAAGTGCTCATCTATATATAATTGAGTTGGAGGTGCCACAGTATCAATTACTAAAGTGTTGATCAGATATTGCTGATGTACATCATCATTTTATTTTATCTGGAATGATTGAAAGGTATTTCCTCCCACTACTTTCAAGTATTCCACAGAAATATATAAGTGCTCCCAAACAAGTGTTTGTTTCCTTTAGTTTGTAGACACATGTACACGCACGCATTTCTCCCCCTCCTCTTAATAGGCCTGATTGTATCTAACGAAGTATCTTCTGGAGGTGCCTGGGTGGCTCAATGGGTTAAATCTCTGTCTTCTGCTCAGGTCATGTTCTCAGAGTCCTGGGATTAAGTCCTACATTGGGCTCTCTGCTCAGCGGAAAGCCTGCTTACCCTGCCTCTCTGCCTGCCTTTCTGCCTACTTGTGATCTCGCTCTCTCTGTCAAATAAATTAAAAAAAAAAAATCTTAAAAAAATGTGAGTTTAAAAAAAAGAAATATCTTCTACATGAACTTGATCTATTAAGGTATCATGAGTTTAATGTCTCTTTAGCATCCCCTGTTGCTCTACTTTTTGGTAGATACTTCTGAAAACATATTTTATGCCACGGCAAGTTTAAAGTTATTAGCTGTATCAATGGATCCCTCATGTACTCGAAGGTAAAAACCAATTAATAAATCTAGTTCATTAGTTAATTAGCATGACACTGAATTTTCCAGAACATTTTTCTTGTGTTGGATGAAATTGAAGTCAAGTTCTGTGGGGAAAAGTCAGCTCTCTTGTAGTTAAAAGTAGGTAAAATATGATGAATTATAAATCTATGTATTGTTTGAGCCAAACTTTATAGGTGTTCTTTCAGGGATCCACAAATGTAACACTGAGGTCATAACCCGAAACAGTGATCAAAGAAGTAACACTCCTTTAACTATGATGGTATTATTTATCTCTAATATAATATTTTTGATACATTTTGCAGTTGTAAAGAAACTACATGCTGTCAGAAAGCAGAATAATAGGTAGAAAACGAAATCTCTGATACTCAAATGTCTTTCATCTGATATTGAAAACATTTGTCAATGTTACTATGCCAGGTATTTGTACCACTAGAAAAATTAATAATGTGATTTTCCCTGAACTGATTGGGTGATAATACATTTGCACTTTGCCAGTGTAACAGTCTTTTCTCAGAATATTGGTTGCTAGGGCTGTTGTGACATACTGTTTGGGCTCTGAAATAAATTCTGTAATCCAATTTCTAAGAAGATGAAGCCGACATTTCTTGTTGGTTTTGATTTATCAATGGATTGATTTACTATTTATTTAGTACTATTTTCTAGAGCAGAGCCCTAGTCATGTGTCCAGTAAGAAGTAACCAGGCACAGAAAGGCAAATGAACTTTTCTGGTATTACATTTTCATGCCAAGTGACTTTGGCTTCCAACTGTAGATGTGCCTTGTGAGCCAACTGCAGTTAATCATAGTCTGAATTATGTTGGTAGAGTCAAATGTTGTAAAATTCAAAGGAATTAAGAAGATACCGAGATGACTAAAACAGAAATAGTGGCAGGTTGTAGGGAGCAGATATTCTACAAATTATAACACATGTAAAGTTACCATATATCTACCCCTAAAAAGCCATATTTAAATGAATATTTTTGAGGTTCATCCACATTTAAACAAGAAATTCTTATAATAATTACATAGGATACCTTTTAATGAATTATAGATTGAAATAATATTTTTTAAAATAGTTAGTGCACCGTGAGTGCCAAGCAAGATACTAAGCAGTTAAATGCATTATTTGGTTTATATAAATTGGCAAACTCTTTTTTAATTACTATTAACAATAACAATTTTTTTTGCGTCTCAGTGAAAAACAATCCTTACCTGTCAAATTGAATCATATTTATTGTCCATATTTCCTAAGAGAAGGTATATGTAAAATAATTTAAGGAATAAATAAAGTACAAGGCTAGAAGCATACTTGACAAAACACCATTATTTCTATTACTATAAAGTTCATATTATAAATACCTTTAAGTTTTTAGCTTGAGGGAATAATTCCTACTTTTGTGTTTGTCAGGTATAATGAAAATAGAAAAAGACATAGGTGTGCATAAAAGTACTAATTTTTAATAGGTCCTTTTTGTGCTTAATCTCCCAAAAGTAGTGATGTACTGTCATCAGGTTTTTAAAAATTTCTTCTTTTTTAAAGATTTTATTTATTTATTTGAGAAAGAAAGAGAGATAGAGTGTGCACAAGCAGGGAAAATGGCAGAGGAGAGGGAGAAGCAGATTCCTGACTGAGCAGGGAGCCTGATGTGATACTAGATTCCAGGACCCCGAGATCATGCCCTGAGCCCAAAGCAGACACTTTACTGACTGAGACACCAAGGCATCCTAAATTTTTTGAAATTTCTTATATTTTAGTGTTATCATACAAAAGATGTTATCATACAAAATAATCACCCTCCTCTTCTACTACTTCTAATGTTAAATTTCTATAAATTTTTTATCTGAGAGGAAAGTTAGCAAGATTTAGAAGGGAAATAGAACAGTGCCTAGATAGAAAAATACTTAAAAAATCAAATGTATTATTTTTCAAAAATAGCTGGTGATGTTTCTAAATCAAAACTTAAATCCATGCAGTTGTATGTTAGTGAAGACAATTTCTAGCCAATGTGGTGGCAAAACATACATATATAATCTGATTTGAGTATGAATAGAAAAGCTGTATAAAATGAAGTCTGTTCTTTTATCAAACAAACTTTCTCTTGTATCTTAGGATGTTATAATGACTAATGAAAAAACTGATTTCCCTATACATAAATATAAATGCAAACTGAAGGCTGATAATACTAAAAAAATCTCAATATTATAAGTCACCTATAGTCACAAGTTAATTTATTTCATTTACATCTGACATTTTTAAAGGATTAGAGTAATAGCTATGCTTCATAGAAATGCATTCTTCATAAGACTTTTCTGTTTAGGCTAACTCACAGGTACTTTTAAGAAGACAAATTAAAAAAAGAAAAGAAGACAAATTCATGCAGAGAACAGATTACAAATATTTCAAAGCAGTCATATTTTAAGTTTTAGTGTATTATAGTATAAAGTATAAATATGTATTTAATTTATTGAGAAGTAAATTTAAAATGTCATATTTGTGTTTTTTCTATAAAAATGATGATATGATTTATATTCTTATTTCCTTTTATATCATGATGATGAAATAAACACAACCAGAACATTATGGAGTGCTGCAAAATGGGTAGTATGCTAAGGCCTAAGGTAATTTTAAAATTTATGATATCTCCTAGAAATACTTATCTATTAAGGTGAAGGAAAATAGGGAAATATAGGGATTAACAAGTATTTCATTTGTTACATATATGGATTCTAAAATCCGGCCAGGATATTGTTTAAAGGTTTATTGAAAAAGCATAAATTTGTTTAAGTGTGAGGTAACTTGAGGAGTTAGAAAATTAATATGTACCAATTTTTTATTCAATTTAACTCTATCCATCCAAATGGCCAACAGATACATGAAAAAGTGCTCAACATCACTCGGCATCAGGGAAATACAAATCAAAACCATAATGAGATACAACCTCATACCAATCAGAATGGCTAAAATCCTCTCTTGTCTCTTTTGTTTACAATGACCTATAAAGTAAAAATATTTCCAGACATACAATTTAGACCAAATGACTATTTTGGTAACGGAGGAAGAGCAGAGGTAGAGGAAGAGAGAGAATCTTAAGTCCCCAACATGGGGCTTTATCTCATGACCCTGAGATCCAGACCTGAACCAAAATCAAGAGTTGGATGCTTAACTGACTGAGCCACCCAGGCATCCCCAGCTGACTACACACATTATTAAGCAATTGCAGAAAAGTGTTTTGGATTCTGTAATACAATTTGCATAAAATAGTATATTAAAACTCTAATTTTAGTAAGTATATTAATAGCATTTTTTTTTCTAGAAAGATTGCCTAGTATTTTGCTTCTGCTAAAATGTGTCTTAAAGATATATGGTTGTCTTTTAAATGTATAGACTTTTAGGGGTGCCTTGGTGGCTCAGTAAGTTAAGTGACTGCCTTTGGCTCAGGTCATGATCCCAGGGTCCTGGGATGGAGCCTGCTTCTCCCTCTCCCTCTGCTTCCCACTCTGCCTACTTGTGCTCTATCTCTCTGCCAAATAAATAAATAAATATATATATAAATCTTAAAAAAAATGTATAGACTTTAAGAAACACCATACTGAAGATATACCTCACTTATGTGTGTATTTATTGATATGATGAAGGAGAAAACATTATGATCCAAACAAATATCTATATACCTTAGAAAATCTATGTACTATATTAGTATAAATTAAACAAATATTTAAGTGAAAATCGTGATGCAAAACAGCCTAGAAGTGCACTGGAGTCTGATACATTGACAATCATAGTTTTGTTTTGCTTTTTAATCATCGTTGTAGTCATTCATATTGAATGTAATTTTCTAGTCTCTAATAAAAAGGGCTATGTTTATTCAATTATATACTAAGACATGAGAGATTTAATGTGGAAAAGAAATCATTTCTAATTCATGTAAAGTACAAAGTTGCTGGAACACCAAATTTCTTCTATTTGTAATATCTTACTCAATATCACAGTTCTGGAAGTTATCTATTAGGTATTAATACATCATTTACTCTGCCTTGTGATAATATTAAAAAGAGAACATTAATATACATTTAAAGTATTTTATGATTATATAGAGAATATACAACATCTATCTCTCTATCATCTATCTATCTGGCTGTCTTCTGTTGTTCATCTCTCATCAATTCTTTTAGCAAATATTTATTGAGCACACATTATATGCTAGACTCTATTCTAGGAAATATAACAGTGGGGAGACCGTAAGTAAAACATAAATAAATATGTGTGTTAAGTAGTGATATAAATTGTGGAAAATAATTGAGTAAAATCAGAGGCATAGGGAAGCCTGGGGTGAGCGTATGTTTTTGCTTTCTAGAAGGTGGTGAAGCAGGCCTCCTGAATAAGTGGTATTTATGCAGTGAACTTGAAGAGTGGGGTTAAGCCAGCACATATCTAGGAAACACTTATCTAGATAGTTGTTGTAACAAGTTCAAAGCCCCTCTGGTATACACAAGTTCGGTATGCTTCAGGACTGCAAGAAGTGGCATGAACAAAGGGAAGATGGAGACTGTAAGGAAACCGTGAGAGGCAACAAGAAATTATCAAACCTCCCAGTCCAGGGATTGCAAAGGATTCTGTAATTTAAGAAAGAAGTCTGTACTGCAGATCAAAGATGACATTCATTATCATAGATAGAACTGGAATTTAAAGTCTTGAAAATGGATGAGATCAGCAGAGGAGGAAAGAAAGAAAGAGGGAGAAGATATCCAATGACTGAATCATGGTTCAGAGATAAACTAAAAGCATGGAGAGGACTAAAGCTGAAGGTGTGAAAGACATTCGTTAGGAACTGAAGCTTAGCAAGAGAACTGGTAGCCTCTGCACACGCATGACCTGACAGGAAGCAAGCCAGAAGAACATGTACCATAAATATATCTCCCCCACCCTCCAACCTCCCTCTATTTCATTCCATTAGTTGATATTAGCAGGAAACAGAAAGCAGGAAGTTCAGTTGAAGCAGCCCATAGAAGCTCACCTGGGACAGATGAAGGGGGGGAAAAGAGAATAATAAATCAGTGGTGGAAAAGGGAGAGTATTACCTAGCACATACAGCGTGAAGAGTAAGTTGGAAATGATTTCAGAGAGTATGGTGCAGGGAAAAAGGACAAGGAAATTGAAGAAATGCACAAGAAAGCCATAGTAATAATAATGCAATATGATTTCCAGTGAAAGAAAGTGGGGAAATGAGAGAGAGAGTTCAAGACAGTAGGGACAATGGATTTTCGATCCTGGGGTAACTGCAGAATTGCTGGAATCAGATTACTATCCAAAGTGATTAGGAAATAAAGGGGGTGGTGTAAGAGAGGTTGATGCCTCTCCTGGTTCCAATTTATGGTAAGATCTAACCATGTATGACCATGGAACTATGTGGCTGAGGAAGAGCAGAGAACAAAATAATTAGAGAAATTATTATAAAAATAATTATATTATCATATAATTATATTAAAATACACTTATATAATACATTTACTTATATAATATATATTAATAATATATATTATTATAATATATATTATTATAATGGAATATGATAATATACATCATTATATAATTATGATATAATTATATTGCAATTCTAACGTAATAAGATGTCCAAGCTAGGAGAAATCAAAGTACTGAGAATTTCAGCCATGTGAAAATTGGAATTACCATGAATTAAAGTTGTATTAGAATGAGTCACTTTTCAGTATCTTTGTGAAATTTTAAAAAAAAAAAGTTTATATCCAGTACTACAACAAGGTGATGTGAACATAATAGGAGAAACAATGTTTAGAGATTATGCTGCATGTGGAGTGTGAATTCCAGAGGCTATAGTTGGAAGTTTTGTGGCGTTCATGAGGAATGGACTATGAGGTAAAATATGGGATTTAGAGACTGAAATGCATCTGGGTTTGAGGCACCTTATGATGAATAATACAAGATAAAGATTGAGATCTGGGAAGGCTTAGGGCAAATGCTGTCAGACATTTTGTTGAGGTGTGGCTATGAGTCTGAGGATGGAGAAAAAGAAAAATTCATCTCGTGAACCTGAAATGATCTTGACTCTTTCTCATGTTAGTGTGGAGGCCAAGAATAGTGATATACTTCTTTATAAATGCATGGTTGTATGTATTCTTATGTTTCTTTTTGTAATTATTTCATATAAGCAAAATAAAAGAATAGTGTCAGATTGATTAGGGGTATTTTCCAAAGGTTGGTATTATGTGGGGTTACAATTTGAGTGTTTTGTTTCAGAATATTTGTTAAATCAGAAATGTTTTTCACTATTTTGTGACTATTTTACATATGATATTTTTTGAATAATAATTAAACATCAGGGCTCGCTCACTGTGCCTTTTGAGCAAACAATCTGGCAACTATTTCTGATATAATTGTCTTTGAAAAGAAGGGTGAGTCAGGAATAGACAGATTTCTTGGGGGTAGAAATTAAAAGAAAGGAATCTCTATAACAGTGGGAGCCTTGGGCAGGGAAGGCAAGCTATCTGTCTCATTGATATTCTGAGTCCTGAACAGACACTTTTAATTTTCTTAGAATAAGCCTAAGGAAAACCTAAGAGCAGTGAAGTCATGTCATGGACCAGGATAGCTCACCAAGATCCTATCTGTCACCAATCACATCCATCTACAAGAATGGAAGCCCAAACATTGAGAATATATGCTCCAGGAATAGGAATAGAAATTTGGGTATATAGATCATATAAACTGCTGCAAAAGCAATGTGTAGGGACAGGTGGTTGATTCCAGGTCCATTTTGGTCACAAAAACAATAGTATTTTTCTAATTCTGATGTATTATTTTTGCATTGTGTAGGATGACAAAAAAAAAAAAAAAAAGACTTGGATAAAGCAGACTGGAAGCCATTCTGCATCTGACTACTTGCTGTTGATCCTTAGTTCTCATTAGATTTTTTTTTTTAAGGGAGTGGTACAATGAGGAGGGAGAGATTGGAGCACCACTTTCTGGACTTTTATCTATCTGTCCACATAGAATTGGAACATATGACTGTTGCATTTTTGTATTTACTCTGTGATTGTTATTTTTCTTGCACTTTAATTGAAACAAAGCAAAAGTGTATTGTGCTCTGTTTGCTAGGGAAATAAGCCTAGTTACCTCAGAATGGTGTCTCTTCCCCTCTTGCTGAAACATTTCGTAGTAATAAGCATATTGGTAAAAGAAGGAAATATGATTAGATTTGATTGCATGTCTTTTATTATATAATTAATATTTTTAAGTTACTCAAGTTTACTTTTTATCATTCTACTTAACACTCTTTGAGTTCATATATTTTTTTTTGAGTTTTTATTCTTTAGTTATATTTTACTTGCTTGTAGTTTGTTTCCCCCAAAATAAAAAATATTGTCAAGGTCATTGTTTTCCTTCTTTAGCTTTACATGCTTAAATCTTGGGATGTTGGGCACCTGGGGGTCTCAGTCAGTTAAGCATCTGCCTTCCGCTAGGTAATGATCCCAGGATACTGGGATCTAGCCCTGCATCGAGTTCCTACTCAGCAGGGAGTCTATTTCCCCCTGTCCCTCTGCCCCTCCTCCTGTTCAAGCTCTCTCTCTCAAATAAAAAATAAATAAATAAAATCTTTTTTAAAAATCTTGGGATGAAAGTAGGTGACAATGAATGAGTGAAAGATAAAGGAATTCTATTTATTTCAAAGTTTTGATCCGGACGTGCCTCCAGAGAGCATATTCACTAGCCAGGACTTCTTTTAGAAAACATATTCACAAAATTTTGACTTCTTCATGTCTTGTGTTTTAAGGAAAGAATTCTACTACAAACTCAGTTCAACTAAACATAAACCTTTGAAGTATTTCTATAATTAACACAATCCACACATACCTATAAAATGTAAAGGAAGAAACCAGAATTGAAAACATGGTTACATTATGAGGAAATAAAATTAAACAATTTTTATATATACATTTTGTCTACAATTTGAATCTTTTTATGTATATGGCAGCAATGTCCAAAATAGCTAAAACATGGAAGGAGTCTAGATGTCCATCAACAGATTATATATATATATATATATATATATATATATATATATATAATGGAATACTACTGGAATACTACTCAGCCATCAAAAGGAATGAAATCCCGCCAATTGCAATGATATGGCTGGAACTAGAGGGCATTTGCTAAGTGAAATAAGTCAGAGAAAGACAATTATCATATGATTTCACTCATGTGGATTTAAAATGCAAAACAGATAAACATGGGGAAAGGAAGGAAAAATAAAATAAGATGAAAACAAAGAGGAAGCAAGCCATAACAGACTCTTAACTATAGGAAACAAACTGAGGGTTGCTAGAGGAGATGGGTAAAAAGATGAGATAACAGGGTGATGGGCATTAAGGAGGGCACTTAATGTAATGAGCGCTGGGTATTGCATGCAACTGATCAATCATTAAATCCCACCTCTGAAACTAGTAATATAGTATATGTTAATTTAACATAATTTAAATAAAAAATTTAAAGAAAAAATAAAAACTGGGGGGAGGGGGTTTGGGAGAAGAGGGTGGGATTATGGACATTGGGGAGGGTATGTGCTTTGGTGAGTGCTGTGAAGTGTGTAAACCTGGTGATTCACAGACCTGTACCCCTGGGGATAAAAATATATGTTTATAAAAAATAAAAAATTAAAAAAAAAAAAAAGAAAATCTTTAGATTACTTCATCAATAATTCTAAAAAGAAAATGATTTTCATTATTGAATGCTCCAAATATTTCTTTCTGTTGCTACCAGAAATAAAAGGGTAAGATCTATTTAAATATTACAATTCACATTTTGAATGCCTTTTTAGCCAAATTCCCATGATAGTTATTTCAGTTTGTTCCCCAAACTGTGTATGTGTGTATATATGTGTGTATCTCCACTAGTTTTTGGATCATATCAAAGGATTTCCCAAGATGACCTTGCTTATATATATGATGATGAATATTATGATTCTAAGTATAATAATTCAGTGGGGTTTTTTAAGCACAAGATCAGAATAGAGTCCAGTAGAGTCACCTGTCTGTGTCACTTGTGACACTCACTTTTACCAAAAATTACTCAAGAAGTATAAATTATGTAATAATTTATAAATATGTAATATTATGTATATTTTATGCATAAAATATTTAATGTGAATTAACATTGGTTTGAAATGATGTAATAGGCAAACAGATTCATGTGATGATGAAACCAACAGTTTTCTTAAATTCAAGTGTACATTTTATTTCAAAACAATTGTTTTCTTTAATAATTAAATAAAAAAGAATTGTGTTTTATTTGAGAAGCTATAATTTGAAAAATTTGATACAACAAATCATTTACTTTGATAAAAATGGTCTATAATATAGAATATTAAAGATAAAATTTGGTTTGATGTATGTACTCTGGTTTTGAAAACTCTATTGTAAAGTGCTATAATTTCTCTTGGTTTGACATTTGTTCTGAACTTCAAAAAATAACAAAGGTTAGAAGTATGTTTTGATATCATTGGAAAAAGTCATTGCTTAGTCACTGAACTTAGAAAGTCCAGGACAATTGATATATTTAACAAAAAAATCCACATTTTCTAGCAAATCTCATTATATAAAAATTTATAATCAAATGCCAATTAATTAAAAGTCATAAACACACATTGTTTAGATCTTCATGGGATCTACATGAAATCACATGTTTAATTGCAATAATAAATTATTTTACTCAGCCAAACTGGTTTTCCTTGCAAATTCTTTCTTTAACCTTCACAAAAATCTGTCCCAAATTTCAGTATATGTGCACATAGGTACACACAGGGTCACATAAGTGTTTCTCAGGATGTCCTATTTAATGCCACTATCTTCACCCTGATCCAAAATAACATTAATATATTATGTATACCATAACTCTTAGTCTTTGTGTGTTTATAGATAAAGGAACTGATTCACATAATTGCTGGGACTGGCAAATATGAAATCCACAGGGCAAGCTGGAAACTCAGACAAGATTTCTATGCTGAAGACTTAAGGAAAAATGTCTTCCTCATTGAGAAACTTCCAATTTTACTCTTAAGGCCTCCAATTAATTGAATAAGACTCACCCATATTCTCCAGGGTAATGTACTTTACTGATTTTTCATCACTGATTTTTGATCATCTCTACACCTATCTAGACTCGTGTTCAATCAAACATTATACCTTAGCCAAGCTGGTATATAAAACTGACCATGAAATATGCTATTTATACATTATATTTTATTTTATTTATTTATTTATTTTTTAATTTTTATTTTTTATAAACATATATTTTTATCCCCAGGGGTACAGGTCTGTGAATCACCAGGTTTACACACTTCACAGCACTCACCAAAGCACATACCCTCCCCAATGTCCATAATCCCACCCTCTTCTCCCAAACCCCCTCCCCCCCAGCAACCCTCAGTTTGTTTTGTGAGATTAAGAGTCACTTATGGTTTGTCTCCCTCCCAATCCCATCTTGTTTCATTTATTCTTCTCCTACCCACTTAAGCCTCCATGTTGCATCACCACTTCCTCATATCAGGGAGATCACATGATAGTTGTCTTTCTCTGCTTGACTTATTTCGCTAAGCATGATTCGCTCTAGTTCCATCCATGTTGTTGCAAATGGCAAGATTTCATTTCTTTTGATGGCTGCATAGTATTCCATTGTGTATATATACCACATCTTCTTGATCCATTCATCTGTTGATGGACATCTAGGTTCTTTCCATAGTTTGGCTATTGTGGACATTGCTGCTATACATTATATTTTAAAATATATTTCTCCTTACCGCCTTAAGACTTTTATTTAGTTTATGTGCTGCATTTTCCAATTACTCAAAAACAGTTTAAACATAGAATAAGGAAAAGAAAGCATAGGACTGTCCATATGTACGTTTGATAGTTGTACAAAATGTTACACTATTTAGAAGTCATTTTTTTTAAGGGTTGAATTCTGCATTGCATTTAACCAGCATGTGTTTATGGAAAGGTAAAAAACTGCCTTCTCAGAGATGAAGATGTCAGATTATTTTTTTAAAGATTTTATTTATTATTTATTGACAGAGGAGAGATATCACAAGTAAGCAGAGAGGCAGGTAGAGAGAGAGGGAGAAGCAGGCTACCCACTGAACAGAAAGCCTGATGCAGGGCTTGATCACAGGACCCTGAGATCATGACCTGAGCCGAAGGCAGAGGCTTAACCCACTGAGCTACCCAGGCGCCCCAAAGATGTCAGATTATTATAAAATATTTGATTCACTAAAAATCTTTTAGTTTCTTTTTATTTTTTATTTCTCAAATTTTAGTTTATTATACCCAACATAAGCCATTTCTAGCCTATCCTACTTAGTTACTTTCTCCTACTGCAATATGTACAATTATGAGTTAGTTTATAAAATTAATCAAATAAAAATAAACTGTTTCCATGTAGAAATACAATTCAAAGTCATCTCCACAAAAGGTTTTAGGAAAACCCTTTCTTATTCAAATAGTACCTCTATATAAAATTATTCATGAAGAACACAAACATACAAATACACACACTAAAATAGAATTTGTTATACTTGCTAATAAGGAACTTGGTATACATACGCATACACAAGACACAGAAACACACACATGAAATAGAAGTTACTAGAATGTTTGGCAGTTGTTCTTGTTTTAGGTGGCTTGAGGTGTTATAACAAAATACCATAAACTCGGTGGCTTATATGACTGACATTCTCACAGTTTTGGAAGTTTGGAGGTCCAAGATTAAGGGGCCAGTATAATCGATGCCTGGTAAAACCTACTCCCTGGTTTGCAGACAGCCAATTTTTTGGTATATACTTGCCTGATGGAAAGAGAGAGGGAGAACAAGAGAACATCATTCTCTGGTCTCTTCTAACATAGGCACTAATTCCATCTTCAGGACCTTACCCTTATGAACTTATCTAAACTAAACCTGATGATGTCTAAAAGGCCCCATATCCTAATAGATCACATTGGGGGTTAGGGCTTCAACATATTAATTTGTAAAAGACACAAGCGTTCGATCCACAATCTTGCTCATTCCCCTATGTCATTTCTCCAACCTTCTTCACCAGGCAAAAACATGTATATATTTCCTGGACATTCTTCTCTATGTTCTCAGAGAGAATTTTGTACTTCTCACTAGTGTTAATATTTATCCAAATAAATGTATAATTCTTCACTGTACTTAAAATTGAATAAAGAGATAAGCAACTATGCAGCAGTCATCTTAAATATATGTGTCAAGCTATGATTATCAATAGATATGATTATCAATATATTTTATAAAATCAAAATATGCAAGTATATTTCTTTGCCTTCATTACTATTTATTAATATAGTTATTTATATTACAGCATAAAACTTTCCCTTTAAATCCTTGACTATAGTAGTTTTATATGGAAGGAAGATAAAGACTGATGCTATCTTAGTCATTTTAATTCTGTTATAACATGTGCCTAATTAAAAAAAAAATCTTATTGAATGATTATGGAGATAAAAACCTTATAGCATGTCTAGAAATACTCTTCACTTTTAGTAAAATCAGATAATTCTAGAAGTGTGTAGATTTCTTATGGCTGCCAAATGTATAGCCATAATTAAAGACTGACTATTCTAATCCTTTTTTGTGATCCAGTTGTTTTCAGTACTCTGAATAGTAGTAACTAATGAAAGAAATGCACTCCATTTATTGGGGTCATGGACAGAGTTGTTTCTCCCATATGTAGCTTATTTTTGTTACATGTTGATTCATTCCGATCATTACATATTGATTCATTCTGGACCACTGTTATTTAAATTAGCCTCAATTTTTTGGTGTATCTTTAATGCAGGAAAAGAAAAGGAGGCTGAATTTGTTTTCTAATAGTGCCATCTAAATAACAAAAAAAGATGTCTACTCTGCATTCTTGTCTTGTATACATGGTCTTCTTTGTGAGTCTGCCCCATTCTTACTCATTTTAAGCTTGTGCTGTTTCATACGGATCCATATTTTCCAGTGGTTAATTTTCCAATAGTTTTTTTTTTAACATATTATATGTGCTCAAAACAGAGATATGGATATTATTAGTTATTTTTTTAATCCTGCGTAAGGAAATGAAGACAAGATGAAACAAAAACATTTTTTTACTACTTGGTCTTAATGGTTAATACAAGTCCACACAATTCATTTACCTAGAAGACTGCATTCTATACCAGCACATATTAAACATGGCTTTCTACATATCCATAGTGAGATACAATATTTTAATAAAATTCCTCATGTAATGCTTTTATAGATTGGTAAAAGATTTTTAATTCTTTATTTTATTTTATTCTTTTTTTTTTTTTAAGATTTTCTTTATTTATTTGACAGACAGAGGTTACAAGTAGGCAGAGAGAGAGGAAGGGAAGCAGACTCCCCGCTGATCAGAGAGCCAGATGTGGGGCTTGATCCTAGGACCCTGGGATCATGACCTGGGCCGAAGGCAGAGGCTTTAACCCACTGAGCCACCCAGGTGCCCCGGTAAAAGATTTTTAATTACTAATTTAATTTCACTGCCTGCTCTCTCCACCTTTCTGGATTACTGGGTTAAATAATTTGGAATATTCAGAGCCTTGGCCAAGAATTAAGGCCAATCTTTCCTACCACCTCTCATTGAACTGTAAATACAGGATTTATATTTTTTCTTCATATTTTTGAATACTGGTCTGAATAGCACTTGCTGTTAAGTGTTCATTTGTGGTGAACTTCAAATATCATTTTTGTTCTTTGATGTTTAGGCATCAAATATTGTTTTCGCATAATATTTGCTAAAATATTTTAACTGAAAGAAATTTAGGTAACAGAAGTATTTGTTAAAAATAACTGACATCTTTTCCTTACAACTCTTTTGTGCTAAATCTGCATTTAGATGTACTTTAAATCTTCTCTGCCTCAGCTAATTCAGAGACTATGAGAATTGTGAAAATGTAGTGTATAATTCAAAGTTCCTGTTGTATTTTGAGAGAAAACGGGAGATTTATGAAGTCAAAGTCTTTGTTTTAGGGGGAAAATGAAGCCTACTGAGAAATGTTTCTAAATGGTGCATAACTGTTTTATGAATCAGGCAGAATGAGTTGGTGTAGGGTTATAAAACAATTAATGTTATTCATTGGGCCTAGAGTAGTAAAGTAAGAGTTCACTGCTAATAGCATTTCATCACTGGAAGTAGCAGAGAACAAGAACCTATTTATCATTGAGCTCTAACTGCAAGTACAATTTATGGCTGGAAGTTTTTGTTTCTGTTATGCTGATAGAACAAATAAAATGTGTGAAGAATTAATTTTCTGGAAGTCGGGTCAACAATGAAGACATTTAAAAAGGATAGGACAGAACAAAAAACAGGAAAGAAATTGCTTTAGTGCCTAGTCACATTGATGAACTGTGTTATCAAGTTAAATTAATTGATTCAGCAGTAATTTAAACATCTCTCCTAATTTTCAATGAATAAAATATAACATAAGTCACTGGAGATAAGAGAAAAGACTTTTAAATGTATATTCATTAGTTTACAGTGTGCAACATATAATGACTGACTTCATTTACAGTATGCAGTTTGCTTGAGTAAATTACCAGAAGCATCAAAAGAAGTTGAAGCACACCCAGCATTAAGTGGATACTGCAGACACTACTAATTATGAGAACATTTTAATATTTAGGAGACTGAATTATTCACTGGGCAGAGAAGATATGCAAACAGTCACATTACACATTTTTATGGCAGGACTGAAAACATTTTAATATTAAAATCAGAAATGAGAACAACATTTTAGAAGAAACAAAACGGAGAAAAAAATCGCAATACATATTACCTCATTGCATAATGGTGCAAAGTTTATGGCCTGAACTATGAAGTAATTGTGCATTCTTCTGCCTGCCTAGATGTGATAGGCTGAAAAACTTGAGCTTATAGTGGTAAAAGAGATTTTTGGAGCAAGATAAAAATGTGTTAAATGCTGCCAAATCTAGATTTCAAGTCTCTATAACTAGATTTTATGTTATACAGTAGTATAATTTGACAAAGTGATAATAGACTTCAGTGAGAGGAGAACCAAATTATACTGGCTCTGAATAGAAAATCTCATTTGAAGACTCAACTACTCTCGTGTTTAGCTAGAGTATTACACTTTAATGAGAAACAGGCACTCAGATGCCAATCAGCAAGTCTAGACACTATTTCAATATTGTGTGACCAGCTGAGAACTCTAAATTTGATTCTCATGTTCTGAGAATTAATATTCAACATTCACAGTGAAATAGACCTCTGTACAGTTCCCCTGTCCTGCTTTGAAAGAAGGTATTTCTGCCTCTGTTCTTTTACACTCTTATCCGCAGACGCTTTGATACTGATATATTTCTAATCATGGAATTCACTTGCTTAAACTTTATCAGTGGATTCTAATTATTCTCAGGATGCAGTTAAAAATCCTTAACGTTACTCACAAAGTGTTTCATCATTAGCTCCCAATTAACTTTCCAGATTAATCTTCTGTCCATATACAGAGATCACACTGAAATTATTTAAACACTGGTATATCACAGGCGTGGAATTGCCAGAAGACATCCCAGCCAATGACCTCGTGCTGTGCTAGGCATTATCTTGTGTTTTTTGGATCTTGGGGAGTTGGAGAGATCCTAGGGAGAACGAGGAGGGCATAAGGAGCTCCCGGTAAAGACATTGGTTTTTCTTTCCTCAGCTGTCCTCCTTCTGGTTTCTAGTTATACTAACACGTCCTCTGACATACAGGTTAAACCCCTCCCAATCACTGGGATCTTCATACCTGTTGTTTTTTCTTCCTGAAAAGTTTCCTCCAAGATACAACATTTGAATTGATGAAAACATAACATTTTCATCTGGCTAAATATTATACATCTTCCAGGTCTTAAACTAAGTTTTACTTGATCCTCACCACAGACTGGATTCATTTTTTTCTAGTTATTTTCTTCATATATTATCCTGTACTTTGCTTGCACACACAAAAAGGTATGGAAATGGGAGGGAGACAAACCATCAGAGACTCTTCATCTTAACAAAACAGAGGGGTGCTTGTGGGGAGGGAGGTGTGGAGAGAGTGTTTGGGTTACAGACACTGGGGAGGATATGTGCTATGGTGAGTGCTGTGAAGTGCATAAGCCTGAAGATTTGCTTCACAAACCTGTACCCATGGGGCAAATAATGCATTATATGTTAATAAAAATAATTAATAAAAAAGATCTTATTTTGTATTATTCAATTAATTAATTATCTATCCTCATATTCTGACTCCAAAGAAATTTGTTTTTATATTGGAGCTATAACCACCTGTATTCATAATTCAAAATGCCAATTTGTGGAGTCCACTCTACAGCCAGTTTATCATATTATTTTGCTATGGCTCAAGCACTGAAGAATTTAACAAGGTTCTTGTGACTTTTTTTTTTTTAAGCTTTTATTTAATTATTCAACAGAGGGAGAGAGAGGTAAGTAGGCAGAGAGGCAGGCAGAGAGAGAGGGGGAAGCAGGCTCCTCGCTGAGCAGAGAGCCTGATGTGGGGTTCGATCCCGGGACCCTGAGCTCAAGACCTGAGCAGAAGGCAGAGGCTTTAACCCACTGAGCCACCCAGGCGCCCCTTGGCGACTCTTAATGTAAATTACAATTTAGGAACTGTTCTGTTGAAGACAGCGCTTATGTTCACTGTATCTAAGCACCTCGCACAGAGCATAGCACACAAGTGGTACTTGAAATATTACTGAATGAATGTTACAAATACACTTCAAAACTGGTTCATTTATAAGAGTTTATATTCAAGTGTCAGCTTGTGAATTTAGATAATATGAAATGAGCTGGGAATTGAATTAATGGTTGGACTTAACAAAACTTTATGCTATACTGCAATAATTAGTGATGCCAAATCCTTCAATAGGAGAGAGTTTCCTCCTTCAAAGTCTCTGGGCAGCAGATGTCATAAAATAAGCTGTAAATGATTGGCCAGTATTAATCTTATTACTTTCTACATGGTTCTTTTTCTTTTTCCTCCTCCAACCCCCTCCCCTCACTCTCCCTCTTTTTCCTCCATCTATTCACATGTTCCTTTTTATTCCCTTACTAACTCCTTTATCCATGTGTTAGATTTTGTGGTTCCCACTGGTACCCGAGTAGATGGTTTCAGTGTCCTCTACACTTTCAAGCCCAGGAAAATAATAGGTAAATAATATGTGTGAAAAACAGAACATTGAAAATTTAAAGTGCTATACCAATGATGATTGCTGTTTTGATATATAAATCAGAGGGCTACATTTTTAGTACTAGTGATGACATTTTTATATATTCACTTATTTATTTTAAGGATTTTGTTTATTTGAGAGAGAGAGCGGGGAGAGTACACAGAGGGGCAGATAGGGTGGGAGAAGTGAGAAAGAATCCCAAGCAGACTCCACACTGAGAGTAGAGCCCGATGTGGGACTCGATCTCAGGACCCCAAGATCATGGCCTGAGCCAAAATAGTTGTTGATGCTAAACCGACTTTGACACCCAGGTGCCTCTATACTAAATTTGTACAAGTCAAATAGGAAAGCATCACTTCCTGAATCAATTAAATTTGGAGTAACTAGATCTATATTTGCATCTCATAGGGCATTTTGAGATTCAGTTTTAAGGTTCACTTAAGTTACTTATACAGGTTTTATACAATGTCATTTATTTTGACACATACAATCATAGTCTTATGTAGGCAAATTCCCAAAATAATTTTTGGGTATAATTATCATTCAGAAAAACTTCTGCAAAATACCTATGTATTGGTTAATAAAGAGTATGGAGTTTTCCACTTCTGGAAATGTTAATGTAAAAACAATAGAATATTAGATAACAAAAAACCTTAGAGAACTTATAAATGAGAATTATACAGATATATATGAAGAATTTAGGGATTTGGCCATTTCAGTGACTTGCCCAACTAAGAAGCAGCAGAAATGAAATGAAAATGCACAACTCCTGTCTCCCAGGGGAATTTTCATTTCATCACATGATGAAGAATTTATACAAATACTACTTGACTATCAAAAGTGTCTAACGCCTATGTCACTCATGAATAATTTGCAGAGCTAAATCTGTTTAAGTTTCAAGCAAGGACCTTGGAATTATTTTCCTATGATTAGAGCTTGCCAAATGATAACATCTTATCAAGCAATGGATTAGCTTAAATATCATACATTTTACTTTATAATTCTTTTTCAGTATATTTGACACAAAATGTTACATGAGTTTTGGGTGGACTGCATAGTGATTTAACATCTTTGTATGTTATACCATGCTCCCTGCCAAGTGTGGCTACATCTGTCACCATACAGTACTATTATAGTATCACGGACTATATTCCCTAACCTGTTATTTTTATTTGCATTCATTATAGATTCATTATTATGGAATTATATTATTCATTAGTATTTTATAATTATAATTATATAATAATAATTTTATTATTCATTATATATTCATTATTATGGAATTCGTTATAGATTCATTATAACTGGGAGCTTGTATCTCCCATGGCCCACCTCTCATTTTGCCCATGTCCATTCCGGCAGCCATTAACTTGTCCTTTGTATTTATAGGTCTGATTCTGCTTTTTGTTTGTTTGTTTATGCATTTGTTTTGTTTTTTTAGATACCATATATCAGTGAATTTTATGGTATTTGTATTTCTCAGTCTGACTTATCTCATTTAGCATAATACCATCTAGGTCCCTTGATGCTGCAGATGGCACCAACTCATCCTTTTATGGTGCATAATTCTCCTGTGTGTGTGTGTGTGTGTATACTATCTCTTCCTTATCCATTTTTCTGTTTATGGATGCTTAGGTTGCTTCCATATCTTGCTACTGTAAATAGTTCTGCAATAAGCATTGTGGTACATATATCTTTTCAAATTAGTGTTTTTGTTTTCTTTGGGTAAGTATCCAGTAGTGAAATTGTTGGGTCATATGGTATTTCTATTTTTAGTTTTTGAGAAAATGTCATACCATTTTCCACAGTGGCTATACTAATTACAGCCCCGCCAAGAGTACATGAGAATTCCTTTTCCTCCACATCCTTGCCAGTACATGCTATTTCTTATCTTTTTATTTTAGCCATTCTGACAGGTGTGTAGTTATATCTTATTGTGATTTTTATTTACATTTCCCTGATGATGAGTGATGTTGAGCCTCTTTTCATGTATCTGTTCACTACCTGTAGGTCTTCTTTTGAATAATGTGTATTAAAGTCCTCTGCCTCTTTTACCATATTGTGTTTTTTTTGGAGGGAAGGTTTGAGCTATACAAGTTCTTTATATATTTTAGATAATATACCCTTGTTAGATATATCATTTGAAAGTACTTTCTCCCATCAGCAGGTTGTCTTTTTTGTTTTGTTGATGGTTTCCTTCTCTGTGGAAAATCTTTTTATTTTCATGTAGTCCCAATAGTTTATTTTTGTTTAAGTTTTAGAAGCTACAAATTTAATAAATATATAAACTATCCCATTTTCATTTAGATGAAAATTTCCAGTAAAATATATGCTATATATCTTCTTTGTTATAGTTAGAGATGTACTCCTTCTTGTAAAAAGATGGATGTGTTTCTTTGACAAAAGTCAAGATACAAAGATTATGAGCACCTTCTGGTGCTTATTTGAATTCAAGTACATTTCAAATGAATTTGCAAAAATATGTCCTTAACTACTGCGATGTAACTGGGATACGCTTTCATTTTTGTTGTTGTAAGGATCTATCCTTGGCCAAAATTCATACATACCTTTAGTATAATGATTTTCACATTCGTTTTATTAAGGACCCTTCCAAATAGAAATTTTGCTGTTCCTTCTAGAGGAATAGTCCAAGATGGAGTTAACTCACTGAGACTCCAATCAGAGAACTTGACATTAGACAATAGTCAAAATAACAAAACCACTGCAGAAAAGGTTAAAACAACTTTGAATATTTTCCTTCTACAATATTTTTTCCTAGTTAAATTGTTGTCCCATTAAGCATCATCTTTGAGACATGTTTTGATTATGACATTTTGACTAATAAAAAATAAATCCATCCCTACAATTCTTATGATGTTGATGATGAAAAGAAAACTATGATGCTATAGTATAAATATTAACCACCATCCCAGGACTACAGGTTATTCTCTCCATTTTATTATCCCACACTTTTTATATTAACTATATGTACAATGCTATTAAAAGAAGGACATGGATATTCATTTTAAATGGGTGTAAGCCATTTTACAAACTAAAAAACAAAACAAAACCACAATGTATACTTATTTGACTGCCTCAATATGCTGGTGATAGAAATAATCAAAAAGAATCTCTAATTATATTTATTAATATAAATATCTAAATGCCTATTCTATATAATCATATGACTTCAAGTGTTATAACAGTTTTGTACTTGTGTTTATTTTCTTTCAGTATGCTAATGCTAATTCTTCACTCAGTAGATATTCCATTAAGTCACCTGATTTGAGCTTGATTCTGACAAGGGTGTTGTGAAATTCAGCTTGAAAACAAATCAGACATTACCTTTGAGGTTAAGGAAATCTTTAATTAATTCCTATTCTTGGTTTTAGTCATTTCTTACATTCTCTAATCTAGTGAAAGATAAAGTATTTTTAAGACTCAGGATGTCAAGAGAAGGGCACCCATCATTAATTAATACCTGCCATGACTTAATGTATTACTGGAGACTGCCAAGTGCGAGAAAGCTCATTTTATAAAAAATCATAAAATGGACAATTATGCCCTCATCTGGAAGTTATTCTTGGCCTTCCAGAGTACGTGAACAGAGGTTTTTGAGGATGGTACCTGAGTCTGCATTATTTCTTTCTATAGTAGTCAAATAGTGAAAAGTTGGCATTTGAATGTCCTCATTTATGTATCTTAAATAACTTTTCCTTAGAATGAGAGTAAAGCAACACATGATTATCACATCTTATATTTTATTAACACTTAAGAATATGACTTAAAATGCAATGTTACGGGGCACCTGGGTGGCTCACCATTAAGCATATGACTCTTGGTCTCAGCTCAGGTCTTTATCTCAAGTTTTAAGCCATATGTGGGCACCATGATGGGCATGGAGCCTACATTAAAAAATTTTTTTTGAAAAAAAAGTCATGTTACTTGAATTAATAGGACCATTTTCAAACTAGGTAAGAATTAGATTTGTTTACATTTTTGTCTCCACATTAACAATATATCAATAATAAGATAGCCTCCATGGATTAGTACATCTTTGGTAAATTTTGTAATTTTTTAGCCATTTGGATTTTACTGTTTTACTAGAACAAGGTTTTTTTAGTATAGATAGGGAAATATAGCTTTATGGTAATATACGATACCATACAATATTATATGATACTGTAATATAATATATTGAGGGGCGCCTGGGTGGCTCAGTTGGTTGGACGACTGCCTTCGGCTCAGGTCATGATCCTGGAGTCCCGGGATCGAGTCCCACATTGGGCTCCCAGCTCCATGGGGAGTCTGCTTCTCCCTCTGACCTTCTCCTCGCTCAAGTTCTCTCTCACTGTCTCTCTCTCAAATAAATAAATAAAATCTTTTAAAAAAATATATAGTGAGTTTGTCAACAATGTATCTTATAATTTTTTTTAAAAGTTATAGTATCATAATCAGTAAAAAAAAAAAAAACGCTCAAAATACTGTTTCCAATAAAACAAAACAAAAACAAAAAATAGGGGCGCCTGGGTGGCTCAGGTTATGATCCCAGGGTCCTGAGATGGAGCCCTGCATCAGGCTCTCTGCTCAGCAGGGAGCCTGCTTCCCCCTCTCTCTACCTGTTTCTCTGCCTACCTGTGATCTCTCTGTCAAATAAATAAATCTTTAAAAAAAATAAAAATTAAAAAACCCTATAATTGCCT
Organism: Mustela nivalis; assembly: GCF_964662115.1. Lineage (NCBI taxonomy): Eukaryota > Metazoa > Chordata > Mammalia > Carnivora > Mustelidae > Mustela > Mustela nivalis. The sequence continues at coordinate 68,228,605 of NC_139034.1, forward strand.
CTTACTGTTCAATGTATTCTATCAATTTTTCTTTGTTAATCTTCACTTTTAAGCTATTCATTTTAAATCACATAGCAACTATTTCAATTTACTAAGCCTTTCCTTTTAGAGATTGAATACATATGTGTATTTAGATGGAAAATCTCCATCTCCATTACCAAAAAATTTCAAAACAATTCCATAAGGGTATTACTTTTAGAGCAATTTTTATTGAAAAAAGTTCCTTTAACAGTCTTATGGTGATTGCTGCATGGTGAAGGAAAAACTTTATTTTATATGTTACATAGTTTATTGTGTTCCACACATCTGATTGGTTCTACACATCAGAAGCAAAATTATCTTTTAAAAATGCAAATTTAATAATTTAATAATACCATCTAATTTAAAGAATCTGCTTAAGTTCTCATTACTCATGGTCCTAAAACACACACTTATAAGTTGGCATATGAGATCCCATATTTTCTATACCTTGTAAAGCATTCTGGCTTTATGTCCTACATTTCCTTCTCCAGATGATTGCCCTCTTGTTCTCACTGGCTTGATGAAGTTTCCTCAAACATCTCATGCTATTTTCTGCATTTAGGACTTTCATGTAAATTGTTCAGGTCCAAGAAATTCTCTCTGCAGAGCTCTGCTTCCCAAACATTGAGTTTTGTCTATATAACTTCTAACAACTCTTTATATTACAGCTAAAAGTCTTTTTTTTTTTGGACAGGAAACCTTCCCTTATCTTCAGAGTTAGTGAAGTGTGCATTATATGTTTTTGAGTAGTGATTTATAGTTTCCTTTTATAACAATTACCTGTATTTGTTATTTTTAATTTACTTGGGTGACTGTCTTCTGCCACTAGGCTACAAGGATAGAATGTATCTTTTTTAAAGGTTTTATTTATCTACTGAGAGAGACGGTGAGGGTGCACAGGAAGGAGGAGGGGGAGAAGGACAAGCAGACTCTTTGCTGAGCAGGGAACCTGAGGATATGGGCTCAATTCCAGGGCCCTGAGATCATGACCTAAGCTGACGTCAGATGCTTAACCAAATGAGCCACCCAGGTGCTCCAGAATGTATCATTTTTTTCTCATCTTTTCATTACCAATGTGTGGGCATAGGAGGTATTCAATAAATACATGCTAAATAAACGAGTTGATGAGTTGTGGATGCCTTTAAAATGCATGTTTATATTGAGATATTAAGAAAGATTCATAATAATACACTATCTTCAAATACCTGTAGTATCTATAAAATTGAGGTGCTCCCAAACAAAATTCCACTAAATTTACACTGGTTTTGAGATCGGAATCTCATTACCTGAACTGAAATAAATTCACAAATTGGACTTCTTATTTTACATATAAAGAAAATTAGTGTTGGGATATTTTTCCATTTACTCTCAACCAAAATAACCTATTTGACGCTGGGTATGTCAGAACCCCTTGCAGAGGTAATGTTCCAATTGTATATTTTAAGGCATCAACCTGTTGAGAAAATTTGAAATGCAAAGCATCCTCTCAAGTGATGTGTTCCATCCCACCTGTAGACCTTCATAAGGATCATTGCAAAAGTGCAGCATTGCTACTGCCTGAAGTGTGTCAGACTTCTTACATGTTTCACGGTTGCAAATGTATTGAACACTACTGATGTAAATAGAAGAGCTACACTATAATGAATTATGGGAAATTATGGGAAAGGAATTATGGGAATTATGGGAAAGGCAAGGAATTATGGGAAACTCCCACACTCTTTCAACTATTTACTAAGCAACCTTTCTTTTTTTATTCTGCTGTTGCTATCATTGTATAAACTTTTAGATGATTAATGAAGAGGATTTATCACCATCTCTCAAGCCTCGGTGATAACCAAAATTTATTTCTTTTCAATTTTAACATGACCTCTCTTGTTTTTTTCTTTTAATTTTAGAGAATAATGAATACTCTATTCAGTAGAAGGAAAAATAAGACTTTAACACTCAAGAAAATAAAAGGAGTTATCCATAGCTTTTATTTTAGCCACAGTCAAATCCATTCTGAAGGAATGCCAGCTCAGAATTTGTGTTTGTCTTTTCAGCTGAAGAGCTTTAAACTGGAGATACAAGTGATAGATGGGTAAAACCTTTACATATTTATAGCATGCTGATTGGAACTAATTACAGAAGCACATAAATGTAGAATTTATTTTCAATAGAGCTGGAATCAAATTTATAGTACCATTTGCATTCAGTTAACTCGACAAGGAATGTTTCTCCATTTTTAACTCTGAAAAACTATTTTTTTCTCAACCAATTGCTAAATGGCAGTTAAATTCCAAATTCAACTTTGATGTTTAGTTGACATGAGAAATAGAGAAAGTAAATCAATTTTTCTAATCAGGAAGACACACAGAAAAATTAATGTTTACTTCAGAATTTTGACATTTATACCACAAGAAGTTTCAGTGTTTTTTATTTAACAAGGAGTCTAATATACATTACATTGCTTCACAAATATGCTAGCTCTTTTTCTTCAGTCACTCTGTATGCTTGAACTTTCTCATCTTAAAATTATGTTTTTTCTTGTTATTATTTCCAGTAAAATGTGAGCAAAAGTAATTTGTCTCATTTCCAGGTAGACTATTTAATAAATATAGAGGTTGCTCAGGGTCATTTTTTTCCCCTTTTGAGGCAATATTTCTAATAGTTGGTGTCTACTTCATGAGAATGACAATGACACAGATGAGAGGCCCTAAATGACCTTTTTATATATGTGACTTGGGAGAGAAATTGAGAAAGGAGAAAATGAAAACAAACAAGGCAAATGTTATAACTTTATCGATGTATTTGGTATTCCTTGTTATTGCCCTGTAATCTAATCTTGCCTGATTCATACTCTTTTCAAGATTGGCTAAACTATGACAAAATGTGGCTGAAAATGTAAAACTCTGCTCAAAAAAAATCCCCCAAAACATGCATGTGTAAAATATCCAATTGTTCTCCATTCCAGAAGGTGACTTTAGAGAAAGAATAACAATTTCTTATTACTTACTATTAAAATGAATTATAGAAACCTTTCAAGTATAATTTTAGTAAAACTTGGAGTTAAATTGTATTTTTAACATGATGTGTCAATAATCATTGTATTTCTGTAGGTAGGCATATTATGTAATTAAGGACCTTATAACATAACTTTCAAAATGCCATACATTTATGTTGTAATGTTTACTGACTGTTTGTGATAAATGCAACATATTAAAGCATTCCATCTTTCATTTCATGTATCTCATGCATAGTATAGTCTAACATTATTTGCTTTTACATAGTTCTCTTAGGCATATTCTATTAAAATATATTGAATAAAATCACATAAGTTAAATTAGTTTCTATCATTACAGTCACTGCCTCACAAATACCCCTGGCCTGCCTTCTGCTCCATCTTTCTGATGTATCCACATAAGACACCCACAGCCCTGGTTATTTCTAGTCATCCTCTTTCTCTGGCCTGGGGAGCTTTTCACTAAGTAAGCAGCACAATAAATGGAAATATAAATCAGCAACCCTATCTGAGTGCTCAGCAATTCAAAGAGATTTTGTCATATTTCCTTGGTCATTTCTTTTCCTACCTTTCTAAAATAATTTGGGAATATGTATACCTTCTCCATTCTTAAATCTCATTTTTTCAGCCCTCTTTTCCCCTTTTTCTCACATATCATTAAAAAAATAGATACTTAGGAAGAAACTTTCAACTTTCAGAGACCAAATCTTAAATCCACCTGCTTCCTTCCTTACTCTCTTTCTTTCTCCTGATTCAAAACAGCATGTGTGATTGCCATTACCAAAGACATATCCTTCATCACATGTGATGCACTCTATCTGCTGCTACCTCTGCATCTGCCTTACATTCCATTTGCTTCTGCCTGGTCTAGATCCTCATTAACTAGTTATTTTTCCTTTCTCATGTATGGACATTGTCTCTCACATCATGCCCTTCTCCAAGTATTCAAAGGTGACCTAGAGTTACATAAAAATTAAATAGTATAGTACATAAAGTCTGCCACAATTTTTATTTCTTAAGACAATTAAGATTCAATCACTATAAACATTTGTCCTATGTAACTTGAAAAAACACATTCTCATTTGCTAAGTGAGTGAGATTTAGTTACAAAATCTTTTCATTTGTAAATTGCAATAAAGATGACAAATTTAAAATTTACAATTAGAGATGAGAGCCAATTCATTTCAACCCATTTAAGTGTATTTTCTTAGCGAAACCATCAAATATGCAAAAAAAAATCACTAAACTTTTTTGTGTTACCCATATAGTCTCATTAGTGTATCCAGTCCATAGCACATTTTCTCATTACTACATGGGATCTTGTACTTCATCTATGCAAAGAGAAGTTTCAAGGCATCTTAAAACACATCATACTCTTGAAGAAGGCAGAATAGCAATTGTAATATATCCCTGGGAGGTTAGTCAACTACAGATCCCAGGTGAAGTTCATTAAGGATCCCCAGAAAAAAAAAAAAAAAACGCAACTGGGTTAATTTGAAAGAGAATTCCCAGCTTATTCAGATAAATGCTACCCAGCAACCCCAACTAACATTTATAAGAGAGTGGTAGCTTTAATTTCTATCTCTCCTTTGGAGACTTTGACAACTTAAAATATTATTTTATTAATCCTATATTGAAGCAATCAATCTCCTTACTGTATTCCTATAATATCAGATATTTAAGGACTGAAATTTGTCACATTGGTTCATATATACAGATAATAAGAATATATTACAGATAGTACAGATAGTAAGAGTTCAAAAGATTTTTGTGCCATGAATTTTATTCTACTTCACATTAGCTAGTAATATAATATTGATAATGTAAAAATACTTAGCAACTTAATGTGATATCCTCTGTACATATCAACAATATGTTATTTATTTTATTTAAATATTTAGTTATTTATTGTGATATCCTCTGCACATAATAAGGCAATATGCTATTTATTTAAAGAGTTTAAATTCAAAACTTTTATTATTCCCAGAAATATTATATCCTAAGCAAAGAAAGATGTTGTCTAATATAACATCTGATACATCTCAAGTATGTTAGTCCATTCTGGGCAATAACATCTTGGAAATAAAATCTATGAAGTAGTTATTTTTGTCTCATATTTAAATGTCTTTGTACACACTGTATTACATAATGTGAATAGTTTGGAAGGGGGAATGGTGCAGGCACTCATCATAAACACAATCTTGAAAGAAAGAAAAAAGAAAAGAAGGGAGGAAGGGAGGAAGGAAAGGAATAGAGAAGAAAGAAAGAAAGAAAGAAAGGAAGAAAGAAAAGAAAAGAAAGATATGTAGATGTGTGCTAACCAACACATCAAGAACAGCTAAGAGGAAACCACAAGAAACGTGTCTCCAGGCTCAGTTTAAGCAAACTATTATTGTTCTTCCGCTACTAAATTTTTCATATATGTGTGCCTGTTATCTTCTGACTTCCAGTTTTATAATTTTGCTTTGCTCTCTATTCTTCTGGATCTTGAGAAAACAAACTCCATTCCTGACACTGATGTTTTATTTACCATAAATCAATCTTTATGATACAGTTCTCAACATTGTATGCAAAACCTGTTAATATGGAATTTGACTTAATTATTTTAATTGGTATTGAAGCTTTAAATTACTGATAAAGAAATATAAGGTGATTACTCAACCTTCAAAAAAGGAAGTATTCATTCTTGAGACTCTCATAATTTATTTGAAGGTATTAAATTTACCAGGTATCAAGTTTGATGTATCTTTTATCACAAATTCCTCCAAATAAAATGAATACAGATTTTTCCCCAAATATTTACTTACATAGTGAATGGAAATTGGAAATACGTATTTATAACATTGAAAATCAGAAAACAAACAAACAGATAAAACCCAGCCTGGCCTGAATTTGTAATAAATTATTCGTCTGTTGTCTATGTTCCCATAGACTGATTATACCCATGTGGAAATCCTTCTTACAAGATTCTAGAAGATGGGTATTTATTTACCAAACCTGTATGGTACATTATTATATTTCAGATTTTAAAAAAGTTTCCTCTTAAATTTTAACAGTGTGTGAAGAGTCACTGTTTTTCAAGTAAAATACAGGTATAGTTTTTGCAGGTGGATTAGTTAGGTATGAAAAAGAAAATTTCAAAAGTTCAGTGGTTTAACTCTATAGAGTTTGTTCTTGTTCTCACTTTCATTGAATGAGGATGGTTCAAGGCAATGAGTAGACGTCTATGTGATGATCTACGAACCAGAATTCTTTCCATTTCTTAGTGCATCTGGATCCTTAACATTCAATGGCAGATTGGCAGAGAAAAGTTCGAGAAGCAGGACCTATTTCCTACATGCTTTGACAGAGACATTTAGGTTACAGGGGCCTGGAAAGTCTAGTGCTGGCTGGAGACCTGATTCTCATCTAACACATCAAGTATTATTAGTCTAAGTAACATTGTTTACCATTTTCTTTTTAAAATAATAAGTGCTACTTTGGTTAAGTCTGGACATTATACCAAAGGTCTTTTATCAGTAAAAAGAAAAAAATGTACAATTTTGCCTTAATTCAAATTAAATTACTATCCTGCTTCCAGGTGGACAGAAGTAATTATTGATATCTATCTGACTTTTGTCTGCATCTGACTCTTTTTCTTCAAAATTAAACGTGGAAATGAAAGCTTTGCTCTCAAGGGTTTATTTTTCCTCTTAAAATAAATGACATGAATTACTTCTCCTTTCAGAATTATCTTTCCCCAAGTGTTGCTGATGGCTTCTTTTTAAAATGCTTTGCATTAGCAAGTGCCATCCAGATGAAAAGCCTATTTCAACTTGACATTAATTTTACACTCAGTGCATAATACTCGACCTTGTCATTAGGTCAACTACACACTTCCATGACTGAAATGTAATTTTTCTACTACATTGCTATTTGTCCTTCTCTTATTTGTACCCTGAGGTGTACAGGTGCCCTCTACTGTCATCTTTGTCCCCTTATTATATTGCTCTTTTACTCATTAGTTTTCATCACTAACATACCTTTTGTTTGTAAAAGAAAAGTTGCTTCTAAAATAAATATACCAAATTTATTCTCCCCTTATTTCCTAAACACAACAATCAAGCAAACAAAAAACAAACTTTAGTAGCCAAAACACTCATAAATTTATGATTATGAAGGCCACCAATCCAGTAACATTCTATAAGCAGGTAATGGCACCATGTTTGTTTCCTCTTCCTTTGTTATGGTCTCCCTTTCAGACTATGTTTTTTTATACTGTAATATGACATGGATGTTGTTTCAGAATTACCTATTTTGAAACCATCTCTGTCAGAATAACTAAATGTTTCCTTATGGTTCATGCAAATATTCTCTTAACATTTCTCTGCCTTTTTGACAATGGTCTTTCTCCAAATTATGAGGTAGATAACATTAAATGCAGAGGAAAAACAACAAAAATGTTTCTATACTATAGGTATGCCTTTGTAAAGGGTCAATATAAAATAACAATAATGAGAAATTGTTATGAAGTTAAAGTTTTTATAAAATGGCATGATTTTGGGGTCACCTGTGTGGCTCAGTCATTAAGTGGCTGCCTTCCGCTCAGATTGTGATCCCAGGGTCTTGGGATTGAGCCCTGCATCAGGCTCCCTCCTTGGCAGGAAGCCTGCTTTTCCCTCTCCCAATCCCCCTGCTTGTGTTCCCTCTCTTGCTATGTCTTTCTCTGTCAAATAAATTAAAACTTCTTAAAAAATGGCATAATTTTGAAAATAATGATGGGATAATATTTTCTATAATTCAAAAAACAGATCCAATTAAAATCAAATTGTAATACTATAACATTAATACCAATGTTATGTAATTATAGTTTTAAATTAAGTCCAAAAAATGTATTGTTCTTTCTTACCATCACTTTGAGTAGTCAATAACCTTTACTTGCTGTGTATGGCTGATTGATTTTCCCTCACTAGGTATTCAACTAAACCTTCTTTGAGGACTACATTTTCTCTTGAGACATTAGGCCATTGAACACCATACAAATATTTGTGATACCTGTTTAAATGTATGATGATTTTGCAAGAAGAAGAGGAGGAAGAATGGGACAAACAGGAGAAGGAGAGAGAGGGAGAAGAAGAAGAAGGAAGAGGACGAGGAGAAGGAGGAGGAGGAGAAGGAGGAAGGGGCGAGGTGGAGGGGGAGGTTAACAGAATTTGAATTAAAAATTCAAAATGGTCAAGGAGCAAGGAGAGGAAGGGGATGGAGGAAGAAGAAAAGAAAGGGGATGGAGAGGAGAGGGAGCAGGGGGAGTGGGAGAAGAAGAAGAAGGGGGGAGGAAGAGGAGAAAGGAGAAGAAGAAGGAGGAGGAGAGGGAGAGATGAAGGGGGAAGAAGGAGGAAGAGGAGAGGAAGGAGACAGAGAAGGAGACAGAAATTAAATGTGTCCTTTTAAATCTGGGATAATAGTGAATAAAAAAATGAGAAAGTTTATAGGGGAAATATAAAAAAACAATCCTAGGAAATTATATCTGAGACTGTACTGTTCTCTCCCCTCCCCTTTTTCCCCCAGAGTGGAGACTATGAGTACTGCTATCCTAGCTAAGAAGTTAGTCATATTTTAGTTACTTATGCATTTTTTTCCCTTGAGGTTATCCCATAATTTGATTTGACTCCATTTTTATGATAAAGAAATACGATACCCTGAAAATAATTTTGCATTGCTTTATATAGCCATTGATAATAATAATAATGAAAAGAAATTTCATGCAAAATTATTTAACATTTAAGGACCACCTTAAAAGGATATTGGGGCACCTGTGTTGCTCAGTGGGTTAAGCCTCTGCCTTCAGCTTGGCTCATGATCTCAGGATCCTGGGATTGAGCCCCACATTGGGCTCTCTGCTCAATGTGGAGCCTGCTTCCCCATCTCTCTCTGCCTGCCTCTCTGCCTACTTGTTATCTCTGTCAAATAAATAAACAAAAATCTTTTTTTAAAAAAGTATCTTATATTATATATATATATATATATATATATTTAAAGATTTTATTTATTTATTTTACAGACAGAGATCACAAGTAGGCAGAGAGGCAGGCAGAGAGAGAGGAGGAAGCAGGCTCCCTGCTGAGCAGAGAGCCCGATGCGGGGCTCGATCCCAGGACCCCGGCATCATGACCCGAGCTGAAGGCAGAGGCCTTAACCCACTGAGCCACCCAGGTGCCCCTATTATATTATATTATATTACATTAATTGTTACTGCTGCACTATCCAATTTCTCTTAATAATTTGAGCAGCTCACTAAGAAGCATCTCAGTAAATGTATGTCAGATAAATAATTGAATTTATAAGTCAGTCAGAGAAAGACAAATACCCTATGATTTCACTCATATGCGAAACTTACGAAACAAAGCAAGCAAGCAAGGGGAAAACAGACAGAAAGAGGCAAACCAAGAAACAGACTCAACTATAGAGAACAAACTGATATCCAACATTTATGAAGAACTCCTCAAACTCAACACTCAAAAAATAGATAATCATGTCAAAAAATGGGCAGAAGACATGAACAGACACTTTTCCAAAGACATACAGATGGCCCCTTCTGCAAGTAGAAAAGAACAACTGGGGGGAGGAGTCATGGCAGGCTGAGATGACATCAGGTAGCAGAAGATCAGCTAGATAGCTTATCAAACCATTCTGAACACCTACAAATCCAACAAGAGATTGAAGAGAAGAGCAACAATTCTAGAAACAGAAAATTGACCACTTTCTGAAAGGTAGTTCCTGTGGAGAAGTGAATCCAAAGCAACGGGAAGATAGACCACGGGGGGTGGGGGGGACAGCGCCCTGCAAGTGGTGGAGCAACGGAGCACAATATCAGGACTTTAAAAGTCGGCTCCACTGAAGGACATTGCTCCAGAGCCTAAACTGGGGTGAAGGGCACACAGGGACAGCGTGACCTCAAATCCTGCAGGGTCACAGAAAGTTTGGGGGTGTCTGTTGCAGAGCTTGCAGGTATTAAAGCTGGGAAGCCGGATACAGAGACAGAGCCAAGGAGTGAGCTCTTAACTTGGGGTTACCTTGAACCATAATTTGTGGCACAGGCCACTGCTCTGTGAGTGGGGTCCCCACAAGCTCCTGGGAGAAACCCCCGGGAAGAGCTCAGGGATCTGCAGGGTCCAGAGACTCCAGGCAGAGCTGTGTGCCAGAGACAGGACGCTTGGTCACAGGCTGAGTGAGCTCAGAGTGCAGCCAGAGGCCAGGGAGACGGAAGTGACTGAGCGCTTTTCTCCAAGCGAGGCTGGAGGCTGGGGAGACAGGAGTGATTGAGCACTTTTCTCTGAGGGTGCACTGAGGAGTGCTGTGGGGCCAGAGATTGGGAGGCCGCCATGAATTTTCATTCCAATCCTCCGGAACTCTATGGAAAGCGTTAGGGAACAAAAGCTCCCGAAAGCAAACCCAAGCCGATTACTTAGCCCAGTACCTGGTAAGAGCTGTGCAATTCTGCCTCAGGCAAAGACACTTCAGAATCACTACAACAGGCCCCTCCCCCAGAAGATCAACAAGAAATACAGCCAAGACGAAGTTCACTTACCAAGGGGAATGTTGGAATTCCAGAGCAGGAGAAAGCAAAGCATGGAATCCATGGCTTCCTCCCCATGATTTTTTAGTCTTGCAAAGTTAATTAATTTTTTTAAATTTTTTTTCTGCTATTTTTTTTAACTTTTACCCTTTCCTCTTTTAACATTTTTTCTCTTTTAATATTTTTAACTAGTTTATCTCAACAATACCTTTCATTAAAAAAATTATCTTTTTTGAAACTTCATTATTATAGTCATATTTTATCCTTCATTGTATCTAACGTTATATTTTGTATACACATAGGGTTTTTCTTCTAAAAAGTTTGGGGTACATCTTCTAAAGATCTAAATACACTCTAAATCTAGCACTGGGCTTGTTCTAGTCTCCAGCCCGAGCAAATTCTCTCCACTTTCTATTTCTTTATTCTCCCAACCAACTTACCTTATCAACTCCTTTTTTAGAAATTAATTTTTTTTCATTTTTATAGTCATATTCCAACCCTTCATTGTGTTTATATTTTTTTCATTCTTTAAAATTTTGGGAGGTAGTTTCTTTTAAGAGATTAAAATACTCCCAAAATTAAGTGGGTGAGCCTGTTCTACTCACCAGTCTAATATATATATATATTTTTCTTCTTTATATTTTTTCTTTTTTTTTTTAAATTTTTTTCTCTTCTGAACTTATTTTTACCTCTTCCTCCCCCCCATGATTTGGGGTCTCTTCTGATTTGGTTAAAACACATTTTCCTGCGGTCTTTGCCACCTTTTCATATTTTATTTGCTCCTTCATATATTCTTATCTGGAAAAAATGACAAGGCAGAAAAACTCACCACAAAAAAAAAGAACAAGAGGCAATACCAAGGGCTAGAGACCTAATCAATATGGACATTGGTAATGTGTCAGATCTAAAGTTTAAAATGACAATTCTCAAGGTTCTAGCTGGGCTCGAAAAAAGCATAGAAGATATTAGAGAAACACTGTCTGGAGAAATAAAAGCCCTTCCTGGAGAAATAAAAAAACTAAAATCTAACCAAATTGAAATCAAACAAGCTATTAATGAGGTGCAATTGAAAATGGAGGCTCTTACTGCTAAGATAAATGAGGCAGAAGAAAGAATTAGTGATTTAGAAGACCAAATGACAGAGAATAAAGAAGCTAAGCAAAAGAGAGACAAACAGCTACTGGACCACGAGGGGAGAATTTGAGAAATAAGTGATACCATAAGATGAAACAACATTAGAATAATTGGGATTCCAGAAAAAGAAGAAAGAGGGGAGCAGAAGGTATATTGGAGAGAATTATTGTAGAGAATTTTCCTAATATGGCAAAGGGAACAAGCATCAAAATTCAAGAGGTGTAGAGAATCCTCCTCAAAATCAATAAGAATATGTCCACATCCCATCATCTAATAGTAAAATTTACAAGTCTTAACAATGAAGAGAAAATCCTGAAAGCAGCCCGGGAAAAGAAGTTTGTAACATACAACAGTAAAAATATTAAATTGCCAGCAGACTTATCCACAGAGACCTGGCAGGCCAGAAAGAACTGGCATGATATATTCAGAGCACTAAACAAGAAAAACATGCAGACAAGAATACTATATCCAGCTAGGCTATCATTGAAAATAGAAGGAGAAATAAAAAGCTTCCAGGACAAACAAAAACTGAAAGAATCTGCAAACATCAAACCAACTCTACAGGAAATATTGAAATGGGTCCTCTAAGCAATGAGAGACCCTAAAAGTAGTATATCAAAAATGAACAGAGACAATAGACAGTAAGTCACCTTACAGGCAATACAATGGCACTAAATTCATATCTCTCAATAGTTACCCTGAATGTAAATGGGCTAAATGCCCCAATCAAAAGACACAGGGTATCAGAATGGATAAAAAAAAACAAAACCCATCAATATGCTGCCTACAAGAAACTCATTTTAGACCCGAAGACACCTCCAGATTTAAAGTGAGGGGGTGGAAAACAATTTACCATGCTAATGGACATCAGAAGAAAGCTGGGGTGGCAATCCTTATATCAAATCAATTAGATTTTAAGCCAAAGACTATAATAAGAGAAGAGGAAGGACACTATATCACACTCAAAGGGACTTTCCAACAAGAAGATCTAACAGTTTAATATATCTATGCCCCTAACATAGGAGAAGCCAAATATATAAACAAAAATTAATAACAAAACCAAAGAAACACATCAACAATAATACAATAATAGTAGGGGACTTTAACACTCCCCTCACTGAAATGGACAGATCATCCAAGCAAAAGATCCACAAGAAAATAAAGGCCTTAAATGACACACTGGACCAGATAGACATCACAGATATATTCAGAATATTCCATCCCAAAGCAACAGAATATACATTCTTCTCTAGTGCACATGGAACATTCTCCAGGATAGATCACATCCTGGGTCATAAATCAGATCTCAACTGGTATCAAAAGATTTGGATCATTCCCTGCATATTTTCAGACCACAATGCTCTGAAGCTAGAACTAAATCACAAGAGGAAATTTGGAAAGAACCCAAATACATGGAGACTAAACTGCTTCCTTCTAAAGAATGAATGGGTCAACCAGGAAATTAAAGAAGAATTGAAGAAAATCATTGAAAAAATGATAATGAAAACACAACATTCAAAAGCTGTGGGACACAGCAAAGGCAGTCCTGAGAGGAAAATGTATACTGATAAAAGCCTTTCTCAACAAGAAAGGTCTGAAATACACAACATAACCCTACACCTAAAGGAGCTGAGAAAGAACAACAAAGAAAGCCTAAACCCAGCAGGAGAAGAGAAATCATAAAGATCAGAGCAGAAATCAATGAAATGGAAACCAAAAAACAATAGAATAAATAAACAAAATTAGGAGCTGGTTCTTTGAAAGAATTAGTAAGTTTGATAAACTCCTGGCCATTCTTATCAAAAAGAAAAGCGAAAGGACCAAATAAATAAAATCATGAATGAAAGAGGAGAGATCACAACCAACACCAAAGAAATACAAACAACTATAAGAACATATTATGAGCAACTCTACGCTAACAAATTTGACAATCTGGAATAAATGGATGCATTCGTAGGCACATATAAACTACCAAAGCTGCACCAGGAAGAAATAGAAAGCCTTAACAGACCCATAACCAGTAAGGAGATTTAACAGTCATCAAACTTCTCCAAACAAACAAAAGCCCAGGGCCAGACGGCTTCCCAGGGGAATTCTACCAAACATTTAAAGAAGAACTAATTCCTATTCTCCTAAAACTGTTCCAAAAAATAGAAATGGAAGGAAAACTTCCAAACTCATTTTATGAGGCCAGCATCACCTTGATCCCCAAACCAGACCAGGATCCCATCAAAAAAGAGTATTACAGACCAATATCCTTGATGAATGCAGACGCGAAAATTCTCAACAAAATACTAGCCAATAGGATCCAACAGTACATTAAAAGGATTATACATCACGACCAAGTGGGATTTATTCCAGAGCTGCAAGGCTGGTTCAACATCTGCACATCAATCAATGTAATACTATACATTAATAAAAGAAAGAACAAGAACCATATGATACTCTCAATAGATGCTGAAAAAGCATTTGACAAAGTACCGCACCCCTTCCTGATCAAAACTCTTCAAAGTGTAGAGATAGAGGGCACATACCTTAATATTATCAAAGCCATCTATGAAAAACCCACTGCAAATATCATTCTCAATGGAGAAAAACTGAGTTTTTCTGGTAAGGTCAGGAACATTTGCAGGGATGTTCATTATCACCACTGCTATTCAACATAGTACTAGAAGTCCTAGCCTCAGCAATCAGACAACAAAAAGAAATTAAAGGCATCCAAATCAGCAAAGGAGAAGTCAAACTATCACTCTTCCCAGATGATATGATACTATATGGGGAAAACCCAAAAGGCTCTACTCCAAAACTGCTAGAACTTGTACAGGAATTCAGTGAAGTGTCAGGATACAAAATCAATGCACAAAATCAGTTGCACTTCTTTACACCAACAACAAGACAGAAGAAACAATAATTAAGGAGTCAATCCCATTTACAATTGCACCCCAAACCATAAGATACCTAAGAATAAATCTAACCAAAGAGGCAAAGAATCTATACTCAGAAAACTATAAAGTATTCATGAAAGAAATTGAGGAAAACACAAAGAAATGGAAAAATGTTCCATGCTCCTGGATTGGAAGAAAAAATATTGTGAAAATGTCTATGCTACCTAAAGCAATCTACACATTTAGTGCAATCCCTATCAAAATCTCATCCATTTTTTTCAAAGAAATGGAACAAATAATCCTAAAATTTATATGGAACCAGAAAACACCTTGAATAGCCAAAGGAATATTGAAAAGGAAAGCCAAAGTTGGTGGCATCACAATTCCGGACTTCAAGCTCTATTACAAAGCTGTTATCATCAAGACAGCATGGTACTGGCACAAAAACAGACACATAGATCATTGGAACAGAATAGAGAGCTCAGAAAGAGACCTTCAACTCTATGGTCAACTAATCCTCCACAAAGCAGGAAAGAATGTCCAATGGAAAAAAGACAGCCTCTTCAATAAATGGTGTTGGGAAAATTGGACAGCCACATGCAGAAAAGTGAAACTGGACCATTTCCTTACACTGCACATGAAAATAGACTCAAAATGGATGAAGGACCACAATGTGAGAAAGGAATCCATCAAAATCCTTGAGGAGAACACAGGCAGAAACCTCCTTGACCTCAGCTGTAGTAACTTCTTCCTAGGAACATCGCCAAAGGCAAGGGAAGCAAGGGCAAATATGAACTATTGGGACTTCACCAAGATCAAAAGCTTTTGCACAGCAAAGGAAACTGTTAACAAAACCAAAAGACAACTGACAGAATGGGAGAAGATATATGTAAATGACATATCAGATAAAGGACTAGTATCCAAAATCTATAAAGAACTTAGCAAACTCAACACCCAAAGAACAAATAATCCAATCAAAAAATGGGCAGAAGACATGAACAGACATTTCTGCAAAGAAGACATCCAGATGGCCAACAGTCACATGAAAAATTGCTCCACATCACTTGGCATCAGGGAAATACAAATCAAAACCACAATGAGATATCACCTCCTACACTGTTAGTGGGAATGCAAACTGGGGAAACCACTCTGGAAAACAGCATGGAGGTTCCTCAAAAAGTTGAAAATAGAACTAACTTATGACCCAGCAATTGCACTACTGGGTATTTACCCTAAAGATACAAACATAGTGATCCAAAGGGGCATGTGCACCCGAATGTTTATAGCAGCAATGTCCACAATAGCCAAACCATGGAAAGAACCTAGATGTCCATCAACAGATGAATGGATAAAGAAGAGGTGGTATATATATACAATGTAATACTATGCACCCATCAAAAGAAATGAATCAGATGATCTCCCTAATATGAGGAAGTAGAGATGCAACATGGGAGTTTGGGGGGTAGGAAAGGAATAAATGAAACAAGATAGGATCGGGGGGAGACAAACCATAAGAGACTCTTAATGCCACAAAACAAACCGAGGGTGGCTGGGAAGGGGGGGTAGGGAGATGGTGGTGGGGTTATGGACACTGGGGAGTGTATGTGCTATGGTGAGTGCTGTGAAGTGTGTAAACCTGGTGATTCACAGACCTGTACCCCTGGGGCTAATAATATATTATATATTTATAAAGAATTTTAAAAAAATTTTTAAAAAGACATTTAAATGGCTAACAGACACTTGAAAAAATGTTCACCAACATTAGCCATCAGGGAGATTCAAATCAAAGCCACATTGAGATACCACCTTACACCAGTTAGAATGGCCAAAATTAACAAGATAGTAAACAACAAGTGTTAGAGAGATGTAGAGAAAGGGGAACCCTCTTACACTGTTGGTGGGAATGCAAGTTGGTGCAGCCATTTTGCAAAACAGTGTGGAGATTCCTTAAGAAATTAAAAATAGAGCTTCCTTATGACCCTGCAATTGCACTGCTGGGTATTTACTCCAAAGATATAGATGTAATTAAAAGAAGGGCCATCTGTACCCCTATGTTCATAGTAACAATGGCCACAGCTGCCAAACTGTGGAAAGAGCCAAGATGCCCTTTAACAGATAATGTATAAAGAAAATATGGTCCAAATATACAATGGAGTATTATGCCTCCATCAGAAAGGATGAATACCCAACTTTTGTATCAACATGGACAGGAGTGGAGGAGTGAAATAAGTCAAGCAGAGAGAATCAATTATCATATGGTTTCACTTACTTGTGGAGCATAAGGAATAACATGGAGGACACTGGGAGAAGGAGAGGAGAAGTATGTTGGGGAAACCAAAAGGGGAGATAAACCATGAGAGACTGTGGACTCTGAGAAACAAACAGGGTTTTGGAGGGGGGCAGTGGGAGGTTGGGTGAGCCTGGTGGTAAGTATTAAGGAAGGCACGTATTTCATGGGGCACTGGGTGTGGTGCACAAACAGTGAACCTAGGAATACTGAAAAAATAAAATTAAATTAAAAAAAATAAAGAACAAACTGATGGTTACCAGAGGGGAGGTAGGTGGGGGGGTGGATAAAATGAGTGATGGGGATTAAGGAGTACATTTGAGGTGAGTACTGGGTCGTGTATCGAAGTGTTAAATCAGTATATTGTGCACCTGAAACTAATACTACTGTATGTTAACTAATTGGAATTTAAATGGAAACTTAAGCAAAAAGAAACTCCCATCCATTGCTGTTGGGAATGCAAAATGGTACAGCCACTTTGGAAGCCACTTTGATGGTTCTTTACAAAACAAATTCTTACTACACAAGGAAAAAATCAGAGACACCATTGTATACATATCTGAATGACTAAAGTTAAAAACAAACTGACAACACCATATGATGATGAGTATATGGAACAACTGGAATTTTTGTATTTCGTTGATGAAAACATAAATGATACAGCCAATTTGATAAAAGGTTTGGCAATGTCTTATAAAATAAAATATAATCCTACTTACGACTAAGTAATTGTAATTGTGGATGTCTGACCAAGAGAAATGGAATTCTTAGGCTCACAAAAATATTTGTATAAAAATGTTCCTAGTAATTTGTTTATATTTGTCCCAACTAGAGGTAACCCAAATGATGTCCATTAAGAAAATAAAAGAAATATAACAATATGCATAATATACATTTAATTATAAAATGTTTTCACATTTTGACCTGTTACCAAAAAAAAAAATTGGAAGTATATGTGAACTACTGATAAAAATATTTTAAATGTATCTTTTTCATAGTCTCCTGTCAATCATATAGATTCTAAAGGAACCCAAGTGTGTGCAAACTGGAATGAAAATCATAAATAAAAAAAGTTAACAATAAAAGGGAAAAATTTGATGATGGGGATGCTGGAAAAAGCTACATAATTAGGAATTAGAAACCAATTTTCCCATTCACAAATAACTCCCTTCTTTTTCACATTTAACCCTTAAAAGATTTAGTATCTTATTCTCAACATGTAGATCCCTACAGTGTTTAGTCTGTATTGAGAACAGTGCTCATAAAAAAAGGTTAAAAATCCCTATCTGGTCAATGGTACAAATCCATGACCTGTGCACTATCCACAATGTAGAAAAGAGCTGAAAACTGGAAAAAAAAAAAAAAAGAAAAAAAGAAAAGAAAAAAAGAAAAAAAGAAAGAAAGAAAATCTGTTCCTAAGCTGAGCCAGGGTGAGGTAAGTGAGACTTAAAATTAAAAATCCAAAATGGTCAAGTAGCAAACAAAAAATTAAAAACTCTTTGGTGAGTTCACTGAAGATGTCAGTCTGAAGACGCCACATGAAGGTTGCAAACACAAATACACTTAGGTACCAAGCTGTCAGCCTCATGGAGAAATGAATGCTGGCTAGGGTTTGAAAGTAAATAGCAGCTGGTCACTGATTTTAATGTTCTGAGAAGCAATCAAGAATTGTGACGACTGTGGCCCAGAGGAGAGAAAGTGCATATTCCAACTAAAGGAGACAGAATTCAAGCAGTCACAGCTGACTGCTGCCCTTTGGGAATCCAAATTCAGCGCAGGCACATTTTCCAGTTTTTTAAAAAGAAATGAAAAGTATTAAATTTTTATGAAATGTATAGATTTAGGTTTCACAGATTGAGTGCATATCCGTTATCTATGTATGTGTGTATCTCTTTACCCCAGCCACGTCTGGTAAAAATATTCTTCTGCTCATTTACATGCAATATGGAATCATAAAGAGTGTATGTCCCTTTTAGACATTCTTTGCAAAACTCTGCCAATGCCACTTGGCTCTCTTCTTGCAATTTTTTCTTTGTGTGCCATAAGCTTTCACACGTTCAAAGTGTTGACATAAGAAGAAGAGTAGCTCATTGTCAACTTAACTTTCTTTGTAGTCAAAGAGTCATATTCAGACTGAGTACTTCTTTTTCTTTGGCATTCTTAAATTGCATCCTCCAATATACCACAGTTAACTACACTTTTATAAGGAGTGAAATTTGAAGTTTCACATTTTCATATCTGTTAATAACTAATGTAAGTTTATTCACTTAAAAAAAAAAAAACATTTGGGAGTGTAAGAATGTTTCTCTATGCTCACAAAATACTGGATGCTCTTACATTGGTCTTAGTAGCTCCAATGCTGTTTTGAGATTATTCAACTTTAATCTCATGGAGAGGAAGAGTCATATTCTCATTCCTTGCACTGAACCCACACAGAGTTGTTTTCTGAAGTGATCTCTTTGGCTCTCCTTCCAGCCATACAGAATCTAAACATTTTAATTGTATTTATATAGTATCGGCTCTAAAATGACACAGGACTAGTTCTGTAGAACTTTAAAATATAAAAAATAAAACTTACTATGCTTGAAGCTGCAATAATAAAAAAATCCCACAATAGGAATGACAGAACGGCAATTCCAGGTATGGTTAACTCCATGTCTAAATAAGGATGGAGCCTTTGGTTCTTTCCTCCTCAACATGTTGACTCTGTACAAATAATTTCAAGATGGCACTCCTATTTCAAGTCGTCACATGTAGAAGGACAGGATCAAGAAGCAGAAAAAAGAATATTTCTATCTTTCACCTCTTTTAGGAACAAGAAAAACCTTCATAAATTGCTTTTTGGGAACTTTTCCGTACATCTGAATTGCCACAATTTTGTCAGTTGCTCTTACCTAAAACAATCATTTACTGAGAGAAAGGAGACCACTATTTCTGGCAAAAGTTGTTTTTTAAGAGAGACAGAGAACCCTTGAAAAATATAGCAGATTGGAGGTTTGTGAACAATCTGAATACAGCAGATTGGAGTTCTAATAGCATGGAAGATGTCTGGGAGATTACTATAAGGAGACAATCAAGGAGGACTGCCAAAAACAAAGACAACTCTGACTGTTTTCCCTCAGTACTTTGCCCCTTAATTGGAAACCTTTATGTAAAATAGTTTTTGCTATATTCTAGTAAGTATTAAGAGTAGCTAAGAATGTTCTTCGGTCTTGACCACAAATGAGCAAAATTTCTATCTATATTCCAATTTAAATTCACAATTTTACTGATGAGGTATAATTAAGAAGGATTTAAATTAAGACTTATCCAAGGACATTTTGGCTCTACAGACTTACCAGAAGAAGAAAATATCACTTCTGATAAAATGGGCCAAAAATTATTTTATCTAATTTCTCTCCCAAATATGCCACTTCTGGAAGAATTCCTGGTAGAGGCAATACTAATAATCACATTGCTAATGTTGTAATAGGTTTGGAACTTGTTCATATGGGCTCCAGGGAAGATTAACTCTTTCATGTCTCATTACACATAGGTATATGGATGTCTTTTGAATGTGGGCATTATTTTTTCCAAATTCACTTTACCCATCAATAAAAAAGATAATGATACATACTGTAATTATTGTGAGATTAAGTAATATATTACCTTTCTAGGATAAAGATATCAAATGACTGACACCGTATATATTATTTTCATTTTTCAATGATCTTCAAAAACTAGGATCAAATTCCTTCTACTTTTATATGTCAGTGAATTTTACTTCCGTATGTAATTATTTCCATATATTAAAAAGTACAGTGCAATGCTATGCTATTGAAGATAAATGTATTTTATTATTCAAGATATTCAGGTATCATGTAGGTACCAATCAGTGATCTGATGCATACTAGTATCTCACATAATGTTAGAATTC
Source organism: Mustela nivalis (assembly GCF_964662115.1). Taxonomy (NCBI): domain Eukaryota; kingdom Metazoa; phylum Chordata; class Mammalia; order Carnivora; family Mustelidae; genus Mustela; species Mustela nivalis. The sequence continues at coordinate 68,249,404 of NC_139034.1, forward strand.
TTAAAAACCTGAAATTTTATACTTTATTAGAGTTTTTTCTTTTTTAATTTATTAGTCAGAGAGGAAGAGAGAGCACAAGCAGGGGGAGCAGCAGGCAGAGGGAGAAGCAGGCTTCCCACTGAGCAAGGACCTGACTCGGGACTCAATTCCAGGACCCTGGGATCATGACATGACTTGAAGATAGACATTTAACCAACAGCTACCCAGGCATCCCTATTAGAATCTTTTTTAATAACTCTCTACACTAAGTAAGGTACAAATGGATAGGATGATGAAGAAAGATGATGCTAATTTCCTTTTTTAAGTAAATGTATGCTTGCCTAAAATATTTTATGGTTTTAATATCATATTTTCTTACTAGAACAAGAAAACTAAGCAAGAATAATATAATTCACAGTATATATATATATATATATATATATATATATATAATATATAATACACAGCATTAATCTGTGTATTATATATTTTACTTTGTGAGTTCCAGAATGAGGATATTTTCCAATTGTCAAAGCATTATTTTATAATATACATCATAGAAGGCAAATATACTTATTTCCCTTTTCTGGAGTTATCACACATATTAAACCTACATATCTTAAATGTGCAGCTTATGTAACCCATACCCAGATCAAGATTGTGTAACTATTACCCCAAAAGACTCCCTTATGCCATACCCTAGACAGAAGTATACCCAATGGTAAATGCTAGTCTGACCTAAAATCATAGATTTGTTTTGCCTATTTGTGACTATAACACAAACTTTTTTTTAAAATTTCACTTCATTCATTTTTATCTCACTTTACCAAGATCATATTTGTGAAATTTATCCACAATGTACTGTAACAGTAATTTGATCTTTTTTCATTTCTGTACAGAATTCTAAGATAGAAAGGTACCACAATTTACTCACTCTACTGTTACTGGCCATTAGAGTTATTCCCAGTTGGGGATTCTGAATATAACTTCTATCCATCTGTTTCGGTGCATTTCTATTGGACATATACTAAGAACAGAAGTGCTGATTCCAAGGGTGTGAATGGGTTCTGCAATTTTTTTTTTTTTCAAACAGATACTTGCAAATCATTTCCTTCAAAATGGTTTTACAGATTTTTATTCTCACAAGCAGTATAGTATCATCTCCATTACTCTACATTGACAACTCTTGGTATTTTGTTTTGATTTATTTAGACATTCTGATGGATATGCAGTGATTGTTCCTTGTGACATTAATTTACATTTTTATAATGAATAATGATTTTGAAATATTTCCATAAGTTTTTAAAAGCTATTTTATATTTCTTGTAAAGCACATGTTAATTTCTTTGTAGTCTTTTTCTTATGGAAATATAAGAAAGCTTCTGTGAGGAGGTATTATGCTTCCTTTTCCCTAAATGATCAGGTCTTCCGAAAATCAGAAGTTTTTTTTAATTTTAATGAAGTATAATTTTTCAAATTTTGTTATAGTTATTGCTTACTATGTGCACAGACCAAGTTAATGAAGACATTTGTGTGTTTTCTTCTAGAAGTTGGATCACTTTAGATTTAACATTTAAGTCTATGCACCATCTAAAATTAATTTAATTTATAAATTTAATTTATATATTTGTCTGGAAGGAGAAATGGGTTAACATTATTTTTTCCTTTATGGATATCCACCAGATTGAAAAGAAAATTCTTTACCCAGTAAATTTACAGTGGAGTTTTTCAAAACTCAGTTAAAATTAGTATGTGTGTCTCTAATTGGACTCTGTATTTTGTCCCATTGGACCATTTGTCAGTTTCTGAGCCAATATTACATTGTTTGAATGAAGGTATATTTATAGTAAGTCTTCCTAAGTAGTAATATATGTCCTCTAGCTTTATTCTGCTTTAAAATTCCCTTAGATATTCTAGGTCATTTGCATTTCCATACACATGTTAGAATCATCTTTTCAATTTCTAAAAAAAAAAAAAAAAAAAAAAAAATCCTGCTGGCATCCGGGATGGCATAGAATCTTTAGTGAAATTTGGCAGGAACTGACATATTACTAATTCCAGTCTAACAATCAAAGAACTTAAAGAAATTGTACATTTATTTAGATATTCTTAGGCATTTAATGCTTGGACATTGTAACAAATAGAATAATCTATTGAAATTCCATTATCATTGTTAATTGTTAGTATAAAGAAATGTAATTGACAAAAAAAATTTACCTAGTATTCACCAAATTCAATTACTAATTCCTTTTTTTGGCATTTATTCTTTTTTGAGGAGGAGATGATTTTCTCTGACATTATTCTCACATGTATAAAAAATCAACTTTTGCTCAATTTTAACAGCTATCATGTTAATATCTTGCCATATTACATTGGTTACGACCCACAATGAAATATAGACTAGAGTTGGCAATAATGGATAACATTTTTCTCAGTCTCAGGGGCAAAATATTAAATAATGGCATTTATTTTTTTCCATGTACATCATACCAGATTAAAGATCTGGTAAAATAATAGCTATGTCTTCAATTAATCATCTAAAATAATTATATTATTTTTATTTTATTTTTTCTTTTAATGTGAAAACTCTTGATTAAATTTCAATGTTAAAAACAACCTTCTATTCCCAAAATAAATCTTGTTTTTTGACAACATAATACTCTTTTTATATATTTCCGGATTATTTCTGCCAGGTTGTCAAAAAATTTGTAACTATATTTTTTTAATTAATTTCAATTAGCCAACATACAGAACATCATTAGTTTCAGATCAGAGTTCAGTAATTCATCAGTTAATTTGCAATTATATTTTTGAGAAAAACTGGAATGTGGGGCACCTGGATGGATCAGTCAGTTAAGCGGCTCACTTTAACTTAGGTCATGATCTCAGGGTCCTGGGATGGAGCCCAGTGAACAAATAAATAAAATCTTAAATAAATGAATAAAGAAGAAAAACCTGAACACAATTTTTATTCTATACAAAGAAACAGCTAGCATTTCTTCTGTAAATGTTTGGAAAAGATTGGTTAGTAAAGCCATCTGAACTTGATGTAATTTTTGTGGAAAAATTTATATCTATTTCTCCTGTCGCATTTATTGTAACATGTTTTCTGAAGCAATCTGTCTATATGAAACAAATTTTTTAAAAAATTAGCTGCATAAGTTATCGTAAATACTCTATATTTCTGTAGAATCTGAAGTAGTGTTCCTTTTTTATTCACAATATCTGTAATCTTAGTTTTCTCTATTACTTTGTCAGTCTTGCTAGGATTTTCCATATACTTTATTTTTCAAAAAGATCTTGTGAGTTTCTCTATTATATGTCTGACTACTATGTTACTGGTTTTTGCTTTCATTTTTATTATTTCTATTCAGTATTTTTCTTTATTGTTGATATGTTTATACATTTATATATTTATTGGATATGGCCTTACACTGGAATTCACATCATTGATTCCGTTTTTACTAGAATAAATCTACTTATTAAAAAAGTTTTAGTGGGGACACCTGGGCGGCTCAATTGGCTGAGCAACTGATTCTTGACTTTAGCTTAGGTTGTGATCTCAGTATCACGGAATTGATTGCATCAGCTTCTGTGGTAGGCAGGGAGCCTTCTTGAGATTCTCTCTCTCTGTGTGAGAGATCTGCTATCACACGCACACAAACGCCAAAAAACAAAAAAGAAACAAAACCTAAGAATAAATTTAACCAAGGAAGTAAAAAATCTGTACTTTGAATACTAAAACACTGATAAAAGAAGTTTAAGATGACACAAACAAGTAGAAATATATTCCATGCTCATGGATAGGAAGAATTAATATTGTCAGAATGTCCATAGCACCCAAAACAGTCTAAGGATTCAATGAAATGCCTATCAAAATAAAAACTGCATTTCTCATAAAACTAGAACAAAAAATACCAAAATTTCTAAGGAATCACAAAAGACCATGAATAGCCAAAGCAATACTGAAAAAGAAAAACAAAGCTGGAGATATCACAATTTCAGATTTCAAGACATACTACAAAGCTGTAGTAAGCAAAACAGTATGGTACTGGTAAAAAAGAAAGGAAAGAAAAGGAATGGAAAGGAGAGGAGAGGAAGGCAAGGCAAAGCAAGGCAAGAAAAGGAAGGAAAAGAAAAGAAAGAAAGAAATGTAAAGAAGAAGGAACCTATAAGAATAGAACAAAATAAAGAACCCAGAAATAAACCCATGTGTATATGGTTAATTAGTCTGTAACACAGGAAACAAAAATATACAATAGGGGGAAGGTCACTTCAACAAATGGTGCTGGGAAAACCAGACAGTTACACGTAAAAGAATGAAACCAGACCACCTTCTAACACCACACATAAAAATCAACTCAGAATGGATTAAAACCTCAATTTGAGACCTGCAGCCATACAAATCTTGAGGAAAACCATGGCTTTTTGTTTTACTTAAGAGAACACTTCTATTTAGTAAACACACTGACATAATAGGCTTTGGTCTGTCATGTTGCAATTTATTTTCTAACAGTTCTGTCTGATTTTATATTTAACCCCATTTTTTTCCTTGGATAATTCAGTTTTTTCCATATTAGGCTCTTATTTCTCCTTACATTATGTATTATTATTTAGTCATACCTTATGTTACTCAACTGTTCTTGCCTATAAGATTTATAGATGTTACAGTCTTTTATCATTCTTTTATCAGTGATACTACCAATGATTTATTGCAACCTACTTAAAATTAGTACTTGTCACTTACCCTAAAGGCAAGAAACTTTCAGTAGTTTAACATTAAATATTCCCTTTATTCCATTTTTGCCATTGTGTTAGCATATGTTATTTTACATATGTTATAAATCCCACAATATTTAGTATTAATCTAAAACTGATTTCTACTTACCCATACATTTACTGCTTATGGTACTTTTACTGCTTCCCTTCATCAGGAGATTAGTTTTCTCATAAGAAAAGTCTCTAGCTTTGAATTCTAAATTTTTGTGGGAAGGTTAAAAACATCTTTATTTCACCTTCATTTTTAAAGGTATTTTTCACTGATTATGGGCTCAGATAGTTCTATTTTACTCTGCTCCTGTATGGAAACTTCCCTCAAAGAAAGAATTATATGAGGATGGATCACAATTTATGATCTTTCCTTCTTTTCAAGCCATTCACTACCCTGGTTGATTGTCGGCTACAATTGTTCTAACTATTGTATCAAGATTTAATTGGAGGAAGAGCATGTCTGATACCTACTATTCCATCACAGTCATATTCAGGGGCCTTCAAATTTTCTTCATAGACTAATTCACCTGTGGTATTTTACCCATTATTTAAAATGTTTAAAAGCCTATGAAAATAGAACATTTTTAATTACCAATGTAAAATTATTCAGTAATCTGACAGAAACTGATAGAATAGAAATTTCTTAATAAATTAAACAATATTAAGACTAATATTCTTAGACACCCACATTTTTCCACAGCTTAACTAATTTTGAATGCTCCCCAGCAGTGTTTAATTAACTAATGAAGAATGACTTAAAATGACAAATAAAAAGATCACCCAAATTGTAGATATAAGAAAACAAATCTATTTTTATAAATAAATTGGTATAGTAATTACTCTATTAATCATACTCATGGTTTGATTTTTTTTCTAGAGTTAGTTGAGATTGTTAAATGAGGATGTCTTCTTGAATACACAGTTCTATTATAATAATTAAAAAGTGCTAAATTATATATGAAATAAATCATCATATATTATGATTTTTGAATGTTACATAATTTCAAATTCCAGTATTTCATTTGTTGAATGTTCAGATATGTGTAGTCTTTTGTCTCATCTCCCTTCTGTAGATACAGAAGTTAGGACTGGCATAGTGGCTCCCATTCTTCAGATTTCAAAGATTCTTGTGTTTCATAAGGTTATTGATGTCCTTGAGGTTTCGAAATTTTGTCTCATTAGGCATCTGGACTTTCTTATTTCTTATTGTAGGTATGTATGTACTGCCACATTTCTACCACCACTGCTAATATCCAACATGACAGCTATTTTATGTTATATTCTCTTTAACTTTTCCAACATACTAATTTTGTCATCTCTATATTTTATCTGTCAATTTTCAGAATGTAGGAAGCTGTAATATTTCCTTATACAAAATTCTTTTCTTCCTTTTGATCATTTAACAAATACGAATGCATAAAGTGTAAAATCTGATGTTTCAATTTATAGGAGTCTTTATCTTGGTGAAAATTATATATTTATGTTTTAATTACATATAAAAGACTTCCACATTCTCCAGTCAATAAGTATGACAATCTTGATAAATAAAACATTAATATATATTCAGACTCTTTACTCAATTCTTCACGCTGAAGGATCCAGTGTTGGTTATAATCCAAAGAAATGGTCTATCTCACGTCATATGTGTCTTTGAAATGCCGAGAATAATTTAGGGGGATCAAATGTATGCTTGTAAATTATGCTTAAAATGCACAATATTGTTTTTCTGATAATAGTTAAGCACATATTTAATGACTTTTTGGGGCAGTAAGTTTAGAAGAATAATTCATAAAACAGGGTGAGACTATAATCTTTATCACAGATCTTGATCTATTTTTCAAAATTATTATGATTCAAAATTATTCAAAATTATTATGCTTACATAAAAACTGTACTCATGAAAATATATGTATATATATGAAAATGATAAATTTTCTATTTATATACACACACAGACACACATGCATCTGCATGCTGTGGGATTGGTTAAACATTCCAAACATGGTCAAGAAAACATTTTCTTTTTATAAATACATGTGACTGATGTCATGTATTGACATGATTCTTTCAATCAGCAATAATTGCAGCAAAAAATAATATTGTCTGGGGCCTTTATTTGAAAAGATATCATTGTAACTAAGAACAAGTAATCTTAGTACTACCTTTGTCATAAGCACTGAAAAACTTTTCCTTAAATGGAGAATTTCTAATATTCTCCTTTCTTTTTTTTTTTTTTACTCTATAGGAACTATATGTCATCATGCATTTTTTGAAAAGATTTTATTTGCCTATTTGATAGAGAGAGTGATCACAAGTAGGCAGAGAGGCAGGCAAAGAGAGAGGGGGAAGCAGGCTCCCTGCTGAGCAGAGACCCCCCAATGCAGGACTCCCTACCAGGACCCTGAGACCCTGACGTGAGCCAAAGGCAGAAGCTGAACCCACTGAGCCACCCAGGCACCCTCATCATACATTTTTTATACTGTGCCAGGGATACAGTGAAAAAAGAATGTAGTGAAACATGAATGCACAGTTTTGTAAAAGACATTTTTCAGAATTTTAAAGGGAGAACAAACTACATTTCTACAGATCTAAGGATATAATCACTTCAATCCTTGACAACTGATTGAATGCTTAATATTACAGAAATTTGACCATAAAAATGTAAATTTCAGTTTTTAGCTGAAATTAAGTTGTGCAATCTTATCATTAGAAAAATATAAGGGCCTCTATTAAGGAGTCAATCCCATTTTCAATTGCACCCAAAACCATAAGATACCTAGGAATAAACCTAACCAAAGAGGCACAGAATCTATACTCAGAAAACTATAAAGTACTCATGAAAGAAATTGAGGAAGACACAAAGAAAAGGAAAAATGTTCCATGCTCCTGGATTGGAAGAATAAATATTGTGAAAATGTGTATGTTACCTAAAGCAATCTACACATTTAATGCAATTCCTATCAAAGTACCATCCATCTTTTTCAAAGAAATGGAACAAATAATCCTGAAATTTATATGGAACCAGAAAAGACCTCAAATAGTCAAAGGAATATTGAAAAAGAAAGCCAAAGTTGGTGGCATCACAATTCCGGACTTCAAGCTCTATTACAAATCTGTCATCATCAAGACAGCATGGTACTGGCACAAAAACAGACACATAGATCAATGGAACAGAATAGAAAGCCCAGAAATAGACCCTCAACGCTATGGTCAACTAATCTTCGACAAAGCAGAAAAGAATGTCCAATAGAAAAAAAGACAGCCTCTTCAATAAATGGTGTTGGGAAAATTGGACACCCACATGCAGAAAAATGAAATTGGACCATTTCCTTACACCACACATGAAAATAGACTCAAAATGGATGAAGGACCTCAATGTGAGAAAGGAATCCATCCAAATCCTTGAGGAGAGCACAGGCAGCAACCTCTTCGACCTCTGCCGCAGCAACATCTTCCTAGGAACATTGCCAAAGGCAAGGGAAGCAAGGGCAAAAATGAACTATTGGGATTTTATCAAGATCAAAAGCTTTTGCACAGCAAAGGAAACAGTTAAAAAAAAAACAAAAGACAACAGACAGAATGGGAGAAGATATTTGCAAACGACCTATCAGATAAAGGACTAGTGTCCAAAATCTATAAAGACCTTAGCAAACTCAACACCCAAAGAACAAATAATCCAATCAAGAAATGGGCAGAGAACATGAACAGACATTTCTGCAAAGAAGACATCCAGATGGCCAACAGACACATGAAAAAGTGCTCCATATCACTCAGCATCAGGGAAATACAAATCAAAACCACAATGAGATATCACCTCACACCAGTCAGAATGGCTAAAATTAACAAGTCAGGAAATGACAGATGCTGGTGAGGATGCGAAGAAAGGGGAACCCTCCTACACTGAAATGCAAGCTGGTGCAACCACTCTGGAAAACAGCATGGAGGTTCCTCAAAATGTTGCACTACTGGGTATTTACCCTAAAGATACAAACGTAGTGATCCAAAGGGGCATGTGCACCCAAATGTTTATATTAGCAATGTCCACAATAGCCAAACTATGGAAAGAACCTAGATGTCCATCAACAGATGAATGGATCAAGAAGATGTGGTATATATAAACAATGGAATACTATGCAGCCTCAAAAGAAATGAAATCTTGCCATTTGCGACAAGGTGGATGGAACTGGAGTGTATCATGCTTAGCGATATAAGTCAAGAGGAGAAAAACAACTGTCATATGATCTCCCTGATATGAGCAAGTGGTGATGCAACATGGGGGCTTAAGTGGGTAGGAGAAGAATAAATGAAACAAGATGGGATTGGGGGGGAGACAAACCATAAGTGACTCTTAATCTCACAAAACAAACTGAGGGTTGCTGGGGGGAGGGGGTTTGGGAGAAGGGGGGTGGGGTTATGGACACTGGGGAGGGTATGTGCTTCGGTGAGTGCTGTGAAGTGTGTAAACCTGGCGATTCACAGACCTGTGCCCCTGGGGATAAAAATATATTATATGTTTATAAAAAATTAAAAATTAAAAATTAAAGAAAAGAAAAAGAAAAATATGAGGGCCCCAATAAGAATCAGCCTTTTCTATCAATAATCTCAAAATATTACTTATTTATATTTTAAAGGCTCCAACAATAATTAGTAAATCAAACACATTTATTAAATTAACAATCAGTCTTTATTAATTTTTGTATACATAGATTCACATAATGTCTCTCACTTGAATGAATGGAAGAAATAATGACACCAAAATAAACAAATAATTTTTGAATTAATTTACTTCTGCAACATTGTTCATGTTGATCATTTCTTGCTTCATATTTCTATTACCTTTGATTAAAATTAGTGTTACACAGTATCACCAAAGAATAGTATGGCTTATTTAAAACAGGTAAATTAGCAGCAAAACATACTTTGGTAATGTGTTAGTAGTAGAGTAGCAGAAGTAACAGCTACAGCAGCAGTAGTAAAACTATCAAAAGAAGTAACATATTTTAGAACATGTATATGACAAGAATGCTTTGTATACATTCTATCATTTAATACTCACTTTAAGTCTGAACATTACTCATATTAATATTTTTCTCACAGATAAGGAAAATTGGGGTCTGAAAAAGTTATATAATAACCTAAATGTCCTAAAAATAGTATATAATAAAGTCAGTGTCTGAGCCCAGTTGCACTAGGATTATACTCCTAATCATTAGTATATAATAGTGCAGGTCTGTGGGGATAGATGAATGGATAGATAGACAGATAGATAACACCTTTTTCAAATACCTAGCAACAAAGCAGGAAAGGACTTTCTTCAGTTCAGCATTTGATGAATCATTTTCACACGTATTAATCTTCAATGAATCAAGAAACACATCTAGGAAACAAATGAACAAAAAAATTACAGCAGCAGAAACTCAGTGAATGACTGGGTGCCTGAATGTCTCAGTCACCTAAGCATCTGCTTTCAGCTCAGGACATGATACCAGGGTCCTGAGAATCAGCCCCATGTTTCTCAAGCTCCCTGCTCTGCAGGGAGTCTGCTTCTCCCTCTCCTTCTGCCTGCTACTCTGCCTGCTTGTGCTCTCTGTCAAAATAATAAAATCCTTAAAAAATTTTAAAAAAATTAAAAAAAGAAGAGAATGAAGCAATTATGGTGAAATGTGTCAAATGAATCATGGTGAATGAAACACGTAAGGGCTTACAGAATTTAGATTTACAAAAATCTCTGGGTATATAATTAAAGATTACCATAGATAGCCACATGTGAAAACCTGAGATGCAATGAAGCAATTGGTCATAATGTTGTAGCATGCTGATTGAGCAAGCAGGGATTCAAACTAGTCAAGACAGTAGAATATTCTAGGACATAAGATTTCATCTATAAAGGCAACAGGGCCACTGACAATAGTATCAGATATGATACTGCTCTTTAAATACTATCACGACCATACTGTATCACTATACACTCAATTTGACCAGGCTAACTATGAATGCAAAACATCATTATCTATGTAGGTTTCATTTAATAATGATTAGTATTCAACGAACAATTCTATTGGGTAGATTATCAATCCCTGAAGACAACTTTTTTATTTGCTCATCATGGAGAGATGAGAGTGTTCTTAACATAGTTGGAATTTCCTGTGTTTTTGTATGTGAAGAACTTAGGTGTGCTATGTGTGCTGATAAAATCCCATTCTGTCTCAGTGTTTAGATCCTTGCCAGTGGTTGGAATCTCTGAGACATTAGCTAGGAGTATGTCTGAAGAATAGAGATGACAATGTGTGTACAGAGGAGGAGATGGGAATAAAGAGGAAGGGAGAGAAGGATGGAGAGTGTGAAGATGAGTGCAGAGTATATAACGTAAAAAGGAATAAAAAGATCCAGACTATGTAGGGACTTTTGGGTCATATTAAGCATCCTGAATTTTAAATCTGAAAACAATTAAATGTCATGAATGATGGTTCCATTATTTAATTTAGAGGTTAAATTGTATTCCTTATGATTTCACCAGTCACTTTTTTAATGTTCTTTGTTCCTCTCATCTCTCTATTTGTGTTCTCCCATGCCTGCTTCATCTCCTAATTTGAAAGCCACTTAATTTTCTTCTCCAGTTTTAACTCCCTTCTTTGCTTGTCATGTCATCAGTGTCACTATATATTGTCTATCTTGTCAATTCTTAGAAACAGTAATAAGTTGTCTGAGAAATACTTGAGTATTTTTTAGATCTTTTAATTTACTTTATATTTTAGTATTATATTTACTGTTTTTTTTAAAAGATTTTTATTTATTTATTTGACAGACAGAGATCAGAAGTAGGCAGAGAGAGAGGAGGAAGCAGGCTTCCTGCTGAACAGAGAGCCTGATGCAGGACTCGATCCCAGGACCCTGGGATCATGACCTGAGCTGAAGGCAGAGGCTTTAACCCACTGAGCCACACAGGCGTCCCTATATTTACTGTTTTAAAAATTTGCTTTTCAGGAACCTAAATCTTATCTTGTTCTCTTTGGTATATATATCTTTGAGTAATTTTGAACAAGTTTATGTCATTAAATTTGTTTTTCTTTAACTGTATCAATTTCCACTTTATTATCTGTCTATTGAATGGGATGTGTAAGATAGGAGACAGAATTGTATGTAATAGATGATATTATTTAATTATGTTCAAACCCTGCAAAATAAATACTTAAGCCTGATATTTATGAACAATTAATCTAGCTTCCAGATTGAACTCATTTTTATTTTTAATAAATTTCTTTTTTGTGGTATCCTTACTAAGTATATTCAATGAAAAACTCATTATTTGAGCCCTTCCTCTGGCTCTCTGCACAGTGGGGATCCTGCTTCTCCCGCTCTCTCTGACTGCCTCTCTACCTACTTGTGATCTCTCTCCCTGTTGAATAAATAAATAAAATCTTTTAAAAAAAGAGAAAAACAGCAGATTTTTAGAGTTCTCCACTGCTTATTTTTTTGGTAACCAAAAGTTATATGTACATCAGATATATCAAATGTAGTCTGTTTATGCTCAATATGTACAAATATAATTCTTCAGCTGCTGGATAGGAAACAAATATATACTTGTGTAATGTTGTCTTCTGGTACCAAAAGTGATGGCTTGTATTAATAAAATGGTTTAATAGATATAAAAACATACAATTGGTCATTTATAAATATCAGAAATATTTACTAAGCTGAGAATATAAGTCTCCTGCTAATGAGTTAACACATCATCTAAAAATAGTATTTTCATTTCCTGTCTGACTTAACTTATAACTATATACTCAGTTACTCCACAGTTCCATAGTCTGGTTGGTTACTGACATTTGGAGAACCAAGTAACACTTCACTTCAGTGTTGCAGGGAAGGAGGTAAACCTTCTCATATCATTCTGAAGGTCACATGGTCTTTAAAACCAAAGTCTACTAATATTTTGTTTTTGTTTGCTATGTTGTAGGATCCAGGAAAGATTTGAAAATTGCTAGGATAATTAAATTATGATAAAGCCATTCATATTTTTATAAAAACTGAGTAAGTCTGTGGTTGAGCCTAAAGACATCAACATGAAGAAAATACTTAACAATCAGCCTGGATTTGAATTGTTAATTTAACAACAATAAATATTATGTACAAGAATTTCAATCATTTAAGTTTTCAGTAGTATATGAACAGATTGGTTTTATGAAGCCAGGAATTAAGACAATGTTGTTTATAATCTAGTTAGTAATGTAGAACACAAAAGAAGCAAGGGAGAGGGAAATGGGGAATTGCTTGATAGGTATAAAGATTGTATGGAGCCAAGATGCCCTTCAACAGATGAATGGATAAAGAAGATGTAGTTTATATACATAATGGAATATTACTCAGCCATTAGAAAGGACGAATACCCAACTTTTGCATCAACATGGATGGGACAGGAAGAGATTATGTTGAGCGAAATAAGTCAAGCAGAGAAAGTCAACTATCATATGGTTTCACTTACTTGTGGAACAAAAGGAATAACATGAAGGACATTAAAAGAAAGAAAGGAAAAGTAAAGGGGGGGTTGGAGGGGGAGAAAAACCATGATAAACTGTGGACTCAGAAACAAACTGAGGGTTTTAGAGGGGAGGGGGTGGGGGATGGGTGGTGGTGAATATTAAGGAGGGCACAGATTGCATGGAGCAATGGGTGTTATACGTAAACAATGAATCTTAAAACACTACATCAAAAACTAACAATATATTGTATGGTGACTAACATAACACACTAAAAATTAAAATAAAAAAGAAAGGATAAATACCTACCATTTGCATCGACATCAGTGAACTGGAAGATATTATGCTAAGTGAAATAAGTTAATCAGAGAAAGACAATTATCATATGGTTTCACTGATATGTGGAGTATAAGGAGGAGAAATCAGAGAGAGAGACAAACCATGAAAGACTCTTAACTCAGAAACAAACTGAGGGTTGCAGAAGAGGAGGTGGGAAGGAATGAGATAACTGGGTCATGGGCATTAAGGAGGGCACGTGATGTGGTGAACACTGGGTATTATACACAACTGATGAATCATTGAACACTACATCTAAAACTACTGATGTACTATATGTTGGATAATTGAATTTAAATTAAAAAAATAAAATAAAAGATGATGAAAGAAAAAAATTGTATCAAAGATGACCAAATTCTAGAGATCTGTTATACCAAATAGTGCCTGTAGGTTTAAAAAAAAAAATTATTGTGCATCTAAAAATCTGTTAGGAGAGTAGATGTCATGTTAAGTATTCAAATAATTAAATAACTAAATAAGAAAACTGAGAACATCATGAAGCTATGGTAATGGCAATATTCAAAGGTAAATAAAGTTATTTTCAGAAAAATTTCCTCAGATGTTGAGAAAAAAAAAAAATTTTCCTTCTGTTGTAAATCAGAAAACCACCTTAATCATTATTTAGTGTCAGTCAATATTTCCTCCATTTCAGTGACTGGACAGGAATGACCATGCAATCTGAAAGTAAGTGAGGCTTAAGAAAGAGCCAGTATTATTAGCCTATGCCTTTGAAAATGTCAGAAGCCTGTTTTAAGTCTCAGAAAACATATCCTTTATCTTTGTTATTTATCTAAAATTTTTTCATATATCACATTGAAAGAAAATAAAAACTATTTCTTATTTAGCATTATTTTTACTTTGATTGAATTACTAATACTGCAATATTTTGGCAAAGCTCTATTTTTTAACCTTTTAAAAATTATTTTATTAGGTTTGAACAAGAGTTGTCAAAATACAGCCTACTACCTTCTTCTGCTACTTCAATATCTCTTATCAAAATTAAACCTTTGAAAACTACATTATCACTAAATATACTTTAACATCAAGCTAGAATTCTATCATCAAAACTCTATCATGTTCAAATGTGCAAATACTTTGTTATCTTAGAAATTGACTTGCTAAAAAGAGTATGATCTGCCACTAAGTTGAATTTTCCTCATAAATGCAATGATAAAAAATGTAATAGTTTTGTACAAAGATGATGACTTGGAATTTAGAAATACAAAATTTAAATTGCATTTATAAATTTAGAATTAGAAATTCTTTATTTGGAAATTCAGAATTGGAACTTAAAAATACAAAATATAAATTGAGGGCATATTTAATTTTATCAAATATATTTTTTTTCTGATTGTATACCACCAAGCCGATACTGCAGGAAATATTAAGGGGGGTTCTATAAAAGAGGAAAAAGCCCAAGAATAGCATTGAACAGAAATATAGAAATAATCTACAGAAAGAACAACTTCAAAGGTAACATGATGTCAATAAAAACGTATCTATCAATAATCACTCTCAATGTGAATGGCCTAAATGTGCCCATAAAACAGCACAGGGTTGCAGACTGGATAAAACGATAGGACCCATCCATATGTTGTCTACTAGAGACCCATTTTGAACCTAAAGATACACCCAGACTGAATAAAAGTGAAGGGATGGAGAAGCATCTTTCATGCCAATGGGCCTCAAAAGAAGGCTGGGGTAGCAATTCTCATATCAGACAAATTAGATTTTAAACTAAAGACTGTAGTCAGAGATACAGAAAAACACTACATCATTCTTAAAGGGACTATCCACCAAGATGATCTAACAATTGCAAATATCTATGCCCCCAATATGGGAGCAGCCAATTACATAAGAAAACTGTTAATCAAGATAAAGAGTCATATTGATATGAATACACTAATCGTTGGAGATCTTAACATGCCTCTCTCAGAAACAGACAGATCATCGAAGCAGAAAATCAATAAAGAAACAAGAGCAAGAAATGACACATTGGACCAGATGGACCTCATAGATATATACAGAACATTCCACCCTAAAACAACAGAATACTCATTCTTCTCAAGTGCACATGGAACCTTCTCAAAAATAGACCACATACTGGGTCACAAATAGGACTCAACCGATACCAAAAGAGTGAGATTATTCTTTGCACATTCTCAGATCACAGTGCTTTGAAACTGGAGCTCAATCACAAGGAAAAGTTCAGAAGGAACTCAAACACCTGGAAGCTAAAGACCACCTTGCTTAAGAATGCTTGCATCAACTGAAACAATTCGTGGAAACCAATGAGAATGAAGACACTTCAGTCCAAAATTTATGGGATACAGCAAAGGCGGTCCTAAGGGGGAAATACATAGCCATCCAAGCATCCCTCAAAAAAATTGAAAAATCCAGAACACACCAGCTGTGTCTACACTTTAAAGAACCGAAGAATCAACAACAAATCAAACCAACTCCACACATAAGAAGGGAAATAATCAAGATTAGAGCTGAGATCAATGAGGTAGAAACCAGAGATACAGTAGAATGTATCAATGAAGCTAGAAGCTGGTTTTTTGAAAGAATCAATAAGGTCGATAAACCATTGGCCACACTAATCCAAAAGAAAAGAGAGAAAGCTCAAATTCATAAAATTATGAATGAAAAGGAAGAGATCACAATGAACACCAAGGAAGTAGAAACAATCATCAGAAGTTATTACAACAGTAATATGCCAATAAGCTAAGCAACCTAGATGAAATGGATGCATTCCTGGAAAACTATACACCCCCAAAACTGAACCAGGAAGAACCTGACAACCTGAATAGGCCAATATCTAGTAACGTGATTGAAGCAGTGATCAAAAACCTCCCAAAAAACAAGAGCCCAGGACCTACCTGATGGATTCCCTGGGGAATTCTACCAAACTTTCAAAGAAGAAATAACACCTATTCTCCTGAAGCTGTTTGAAAAAATTGAAGCAGAAGGAAAACTTCCAGACTCTTTCTATGAAGCCAGCATTACCTTGATTCCCAAACCAGGCAAAGACCCTACCAAAAAGGAGAATTTTAGACCAATATCACTCATGAATATGGATGCTAAGATTACCAAATGCTTCAAAATACATCTGAAAAATACAGGCTTGGAGAAATGGTATGAAACTAATGTTATAATGGCGCAAAAAGTAAATATAACAGAGCTTATAACATGTACATTTGCATGCCTATTTATTTTAGAATTAACATATGCTATTTTGTTAGATGCTTGTTTAGATTAAAGACTATTTTTTTTTTAAAAAGACTTTATTTATTCATTTGACAGACAGAGATTACAAGGAAGAAGAGAGGCAGGTGGGGGTGGGGAGGCAGAGAGGATCTCCGCTGAGCAGAGAGCCCGATGCAGGGCTTGATCCCAGGACCCTGAGCTCATGACCTAAGCAGAAGACAGAGGCTTAACCCACTGAGCCATGCAGGTGCCCCGATAAAAGACTACTCTTACAAATATTGTTTTTATAAACAAGTTTTATGCCCAATGTGGGGCTTGAATTCATGATTCTGAGATCAAGAACTGCATGTTCTACTGACTGACCCAGCCAGTCAGTCAGTAAAAATTTAATTTAAAAAAATTAATTTTAAAAAATTTTATTTAAAAAGTAATGGTAATTTATTAGTAGAGTAGTATGTTCATAGTAATTGATTACTTCTATTTGGACATAAAGAAAAATTATTAACCCAAATAACTACTATTTATGAGATAAATTCAAAACAACTTCATCTTTTTTGGCTAAAGTAAATATTTAATTAATATAAGCATAGTACTTCTAGAGTGAATCATTGGAAAACTGTAAGCACTTTTTGTTAGTGAGTCTTTACATAGGAAATATCTTATTGAGACAGCTTAAAATTCGTTTTAGGGGAAAAAATAACCTTGCAAACATATGTAATTTACAGAGGTCATGGTATTTGAGTAAATTATATACATAGGATTTCAAGTGTGAATCATTAGAAAACTGTAAACACTTTTTGTTACTGAGTCCTTAAATAGTAAATCTTATTGGGACAGCGTGAAGTAAGATTCATTTTGGGAAGAAAGAAAACAAATTTCAAACATGTATTATTTACAGAGATCACGGTATTTTAGTAAATATTAGTTCAATACAAATTTATTTATAAACCACTCTAATCACAAGGGAAAATGGGAGTGATGCAACCAGTGAAAAGATGCAACCCAGTAAAAAATGAATAATGGGAGGACGGAAATGGAAAAAACTCCATCAAACTGTGGGATAAACATTAATTTTGAAATTGTTAGCATAGGATGTAAACCTCCTCCATGACAGGGGAGTGGAAGTTAAAAGGGCCTTAGAAGGAGTATAGAGGAGACTCCATTTAAAGAGTTGGACTGTGTGATCAAAATCGCAGGAAAGAAGTAATCATATTCTGTTGACTAAAGCACAACTTATATTGTCTAAATGTTCATTGTCTAGCGGACTAGATTATTGTTATCTATTCTATGTCCTGTTACCAGGTTATTGTTAATTGTTATCAATTACAAAATCTAGGCAGGTGGTATACCCAATATGTACAATAAAAAAACCAATCTAGCAGAAGCAGATTCACCTACTAAAGACACATTTATGGAGGACCTGCTATGCCCCATTGATTGCATTCAGCTTTGAGAATACATTTGTCAACATGAAAGGCAGTGTCCCTACTATCAAAGAGTTAGTATGTTAAGGTTGTTTGTCCCAATTTTTTTTGAAAAAGCAAAACAACAACAACAACAACAACAAACACCCAGAAACAGTAGCCATGACAAATCAGGCTGCCCTGCAGGAATCAGGCAATAGACTTCTAGAACAGTAAGTAAAATATGGTGTCTAAGATCATTTTCTAATCTTTACTTCTTGGAGAACACATTGTTATGTCTTAAGGAATTCTAAGAGAAAAATGAAAGATTGTTTGGGATGCAATTCTTAGCTGAAGTAAATAATAAACTCACTCATGTTGTAGTAGGATGAACATGGATAGTGAAACCACCTTGATCCAAACCGGATTCTGACTCTACCACTCACAGACACTGAAACCTTTCATAAACTACCTAGATAGAGTTTCAGATTAAGACTAATAACTGATATACTATAATTCAGCACTTTAAACATAGAAGTATTATAAAATTTCATGTAAATATTACACAGACTCTTAGTACTTGATATGAAAAAAAAAAATAGGTGAACCTACCTGTTTGAAGTTAAAATAAGGGTCTAATTTCTTGAATGGTAGACCTTGATTTTGGCTATTCTGAGTTGGCTCATGAAACACTTCCCAAAAATACTACTGAAAATCTAAGGAGCAGAGTTGAAAAAATTCCTCAGCCTAGTTCATCTTCATTTAGTATGGAATACAGTCCAGAGACTTTATTTCCATTCTCTTCCACAGTTAGTTGTGGCCTACTTGTAACTAAAATATATTCCTCTAAATGCCAGTTTACCAAATGCTCCACCATTGTCTGGAAAAAATGGTAATGTATTATTCAAAAGGAAAATAAAAAAATATATATAATCCATTCTGTTAGAACGCCCTGCTGATATGAACACCATTTTGTTAGATGTAGAAAATATCTCTCTTCTACTCCAATTTTATAGGATTTTGAGAAAGGGGAAATCAGAAGACAAACATACAATTTGGAAAGGACATATGTAATAATACTTCTCCGTGATTGTCAAGATAGAGACAAATTTTATTATTTATACCTTGCTTTTCTCTCTCTCTTTTCCTAGATCAATTTGCATTTAAAAGTATTCATGTTATGAGTAAAGATCAAAATCATATCAGTTTCTAAGGCTGTAAATTAATTAATCAATTAAACCAACAATTGAATATGCAGTGAAACCCTATGTTTATCAAAAATAAGCAATCTAATGTTCATATATGAAGATCTATAATCACTATAATGATGTTATTAACCAATGCTAATAGGGTTTATTTGTAAACTCTTGTAGTTCTTAAGAAATTTAAAAACTTTTATAAGTAGTTGCAATGAAATACTGTACAGTTGTCACTTTCCATGTAGTCTACTTATACTTCTCCCATTTATCATTATTAAATTTCAAATAGAAATGCGATAGGGGGAGAGAAGTCATGAGAGACTGTGGACTCTGAAAAACAAACTGAGGGTTTTGGAGGGGAGGGGGCTGGGGGTTGGGTGACCCTGGTGGTGGGTATTATGGAGCATGGGTGTGGTGCATAAACAATGAATTTTGAAACACTGAAAAGAAAAATAAAATAAAACTAATTTTAAAAAATGTGATAGCACCTTGTTTAGCCCAGTGATTATTTTTGCCCAATATAATGTATTTGTCAATAGATTATAATAAATAAGCTATAACTTGGCTGTCAGTAAGTTGTACTAAATTGTCAAATTTAATATACTTGCATTAAGTTCTGTTTTTTTTTTTTAAGATTTATTTGACAGAGAGAGATCACAAGTACAGAGAGAGATCACAAGTAGACGGAGAGGCAGGCAGAGAGGGAAGCAGGCTCCCTGCTGAGCAGAGAGCCTGATGCGGGACTCAATCCCAGTACCCTGAGATCATGACCTGAGCCAAAGGCAGCGGCTTAACCCACTGAGCCACCCAGGCGCCCTGTTTGTTTGCTTTTTTGTTTTTTTTTTTTTTGTACTTGTGAAAAAAAGCTTTATTCAATGGTCAAATCTATTGATATTTGGGCGATGCTGAAGCATTTGAGAGGCAGATATAATAAGAGAAATAAAAAGTGAAAGAAAAGAGAAAAAGATGGAGATAATTAAAAGAAGGTAAAAGAGAAAAAAACAAAGGGGAGGGAGACACTTTAAAAATCAATTATGAAATATGAGGATGTTTTTATTTCTAATAAAGGACAAAACATAAATGTATGAATAGTGTTATATTTATACATTAATCCAGCCATGATTTATTGTATATTTACTATGTTCCGGGCATTCTGAAGGTTGACAGGAATATAGACAATGCCAACTAGAAGTGGATAGTCTATTGGGGACACTGACAAGTCAAGGGACATCATATTACTGCATTATGAATGTTTAAAAGATAATCCCAGCTTCTATTAGAATCCCAGGCAAAGAACATCATTATAGTTCTGTACATCAGAAGTTCTGTATGGGTCATCAAAAAGTCCACAGAACTGTGTTCCTCCCTGGGGGCTCCTAGAACAAAGTCCATCTCCATGCTGAATTGTGTTATCATCAGAATTCAGCTCCTTACAGCTGTTGGACTAAGGCCCTTGTTTTCTTGCTGACTGTAAACTAAGAACCATTCCCAACTTCTAGATGTTGCCACATTGCTTGGCTCCTAGTCCCCTTCTTTTCTCTCATAACTAGCAATAGCAGGTCTAGTCCTCACTCTGCATCTTCTGACTCACTCTTCCACTTTTCTCCTCCATGTTTAGGGACTCATATTTAGATTGGGCCTACCCAGGTACTGCAGGAAAATCTCCTTACCTCAATGTCCTCGGTCTTAGTCACCTCTTTACGTCCTTTTGCCACGTTAGATAACAGCTCGGAAGATCAGGGTTTGGACATCTTCAGCATTATTCCATCTACCAGGGAAACAGTAGGTAAGCTTCTTAACAAAAACATATATCTAAGCCAAATTTTAAAGAATAAAAAAGATTTCCCCAGAGGAAGAAAAATTTGTTTAGCAAGAAGATTTCAGAGAGCGGTTTTATGAGTCAGGAAAAAAAAAAAAAGAGAGAGAGAGAGAGAAATGGCAGTTTTGAAAAAATGTCTTCAGTTTAAGAAGTTCAGATGTCATGAAAGGCTGAAGGGGATTATCAGGAGAATAAAGTGTTGTCCTACGCAGTGACTGGTTGTTTCAGCTTTATTCTAAATGTAGTAGAAAACCGTAAGAGCTTTTTAAGAAATAAAACAATATCCTGTGTTTATTTTATAGAAATTACTGACAGCAGCCTGAAAAGGAATTGCAGGAAAAGGTCAAAACTGGATGAATAGAGGAAAAATAGGAAGATAATTCAATAAATGAGAGGAGAAACGGTATCAGCTTTATCAAAGGCAGTAACAGTGATGACCTTGAAGAGAGGATGGATTCTAACAATATCCAGGAAGTATAAGTAAGAGAACTCGACAATAAATTGGATGTGGGGGATAAAGTTAATGGGGGAGAAAGAAAGATCTCAAGAATTTTAGCTCAGTCTAAAATTTTCAGACTCAAGAAGCTCAGTCTGGGAGATGAAAGGGTCAACTCATGTTCCTTTAAATGTATGCCTGAGGAATTGCGGTAAGTAAGCCTGGAAAGGCTGATTTAGTCTGTGATATACTGGGTTTGGCTGCCCTACATTGAAACTTCAGTGAGAATGAAGAGATT
The DNA here is from genome assembly GCF_964662115.1 of Mustela nivalis. Taxonomy (NCBI): domain Eukaryota; kingdom Metazoa; phylum Chordata; class Mammalia; order Carnivora; family Mustelidae; genus Mustela; species Mustela nivalis. Next base: position 68,271,331 of record NC_139034.1, read on the forward strand.
GAAAACAATTATATCTTTATAAGATGTTGCTCAGTCTTTATTAAATCTATACCGTTGCTTTTCCTCATTAACATCGTATCATTGGCCTATAATTCTAAATGGACATAAATTTAAATTGTTAATTGACACAGAAATTCAGTGCATTAAAAGTATAACAACCTTGAAGTTTAAAAGGGAAAGAGGATATATATCAAGGCATGATAATGTCTTTGGTGTCTATAAAGCCTTACGCTGTAAGAAAGGTATATGTTTAATGGAAGGATTAGTTGAAAATCAGTTACAAAAAGATGTGTCTTCCAGCTTTATAACTTCTGAAAGTATTTTAATAGAATAAATACAATTTAGTCCATGAAAATTTTTCACAAACATCTTTACAAAATAATTCAGATGTTATTTTCACTTCTGTTACTAATCTCTAATTAAAGTTACTAGGGTTCCTTGGAGGACCATTAATTTCATGGGTTTGGGTAGGAGAAACAAATAGGCTTGGCATGAACTCTCGTCACTATCTACATTTAAAATACATTCAAGGGGGGCACCTGGGTGGCTCAGTGGGTTAAGGCCTCTGCCTTCGGCTCAGGTCGTGATCCCAGCGTCCTAGGATGGAGCCCTGCATCAGGCTCTCTGCTCAGTGGGGAGCCTGCTTCCTTCTCTCTCTGCTTGCCTCTCTGCCTACCTATGATCTCTGTCAAATAAATAAATAAAATCTTTAAAAAAAAATACATTCAAGGGATGCCTGCATGGCTCAGTGGGTTAAGCCTCAGCCTTTGGCTCAGGTCATGGTCTCAGGGTCCTGGGATTGAGCCCCTCATTGGGCTCTCTGCTTGGCTGGGAGCCTGCTTCCCCGACTCTCTCTGCCTGCCTCTCTGCCTAGTTGTGATATCTCTTTCTGTCAAATAAATAACATCTTTAAAAAAATAAAATAGAAAAAATAAAATACATTCAAGATGTGCTGAAGCCATATTAAAGGGTCTCTCAATGACCGCACTATAATAATTAGATAATTAAATATTAAAAATTATTATGGTAATTTGGATCATTTGAATTTATAAAAATATATGAGTTCAAAAGAGAAAATTAAGTACATACACAAGGGTAAAAGGATGACAAAATAGAAAAGCTATAATTTTAAGTTACTTTCGTATAGAGGGCATTTTATCCTAATAATTATGTACTTGATCATGAATCATATAAGCAAGTATATATATGTGTGTGTATGTGTGTATGTGTGTATATATATATGTGTATACGTGCTTGTGTGTGTGTAACCATATAAGCAAGAATGTGTGTGTGTGTGTATATATATATATATGTTATATATTTATATACACACAAGCTTTTTAAAACAGTTAAAGTACAAACACTAAAATGTTCAGACAAAAATATGCTTGAATACTGAAAAATTGAAGCAAAAACAGGAATTAAAAGTGAGTCCAAATATTGATGATCACTAGTGATCATACCAAAAGACCAGTTATTAACAAGATCAGTCACTATTTCAAAAACATAACTTAGTCAAATGTTTCAAAGAATAAGGTCATATAGACATGATCCTCTGGTCAAAAAAATAGAAAAAATTACTAAATTACTTTATAAATTTTGAAGAAATACTGTTAAGCTATATACAAGCTTCCAATTGTAAAAGAAAGACATAATATCCCATGATATAAAAAGTGAAGCTTCATTACATTAGAAAACAAAAGAGAGAGAGAAAGACTGGTAGGCAGACATACTCAGGATAATAAGGAATGTTTTCATTTCAAACAATGTCCTTGGACCAAAAACTCATATCTTAGGTACCCAGCAAGAGTCAAGTCTCCAGCAATCATAAATTTATAACTTTGGTATGGTCTTCTTTTTATTATGCATTGAAAGAGAACTAGAGTAAATTTAACAATAATACACAGTACAGTAATTGAAACCCTAGGAATATGAGGAAATGGCCAATTGAGTGAAACGGTAAAAATAAGATGCAAATAAGTTTATGTTACAAACACCTTTAACTTTGAACTGTCTCCTTAATTCCATGAGGCTGTGCTCTGCTTAGAATCTGTTTCCCAATATTGAAGTTTGGGAAGGACCTCTAAGTCCTGCCTATGTTCTAATGTCCAAAAAGTGATGGTTGGGTAAGTCACATCTCAGTTACTCTATCAAATCTAATGACAGATTTTTCTCCAATATAATTTTGCAAAATTATTTAGCAGCTTCAGTGTGGAGGCTGTGCCCTCTGAAAGCAGGCTTTGCACTTCTCCAACTGGTTTATGCTATAATCTAGTTTTGTTTCAGAACGTTTTGTAATAGAAGGGGTCTTGTAAAAATGGGTCTTTGAAAAAAAAAAATGGGTCTTTGAGTACAGTTTCATCCATGCATGAGACAAGGGCATGCATTTCAGGTTTTTATACAACAGAAAGCTTTTCCTTTGTTCCTTTAATTCCCCTTTCTCCACTTCTGCATACTTGGAGACAATTCGTCACGGGTGCCCTCCCTTTCCACTTATCCATTCAGCAGAGGCACTAACTGACTTATTTCTAAACTACCTTTTCAAGGTTGTGTGTATAGCAAACTGCCTTGGAAGATATTTTCCTCCAGAGCAGATAACAGGTATGCTTACTGTCCACCATAAAAGATTTGAATTTCCAAAGAAAAATGCTCCTCTCCTGTAATTCAATCCATTGTGTGTGCAAAACTCTCTTGGCTCTTTTTACATCAAACTTTAGAAATATGGGCTTATAAAACATGTGCAGGAAGACCTTGACACTCTGACTAAAGCTACTGTAATGGCTAATTAGTTTGTCTTTGTTCTAGGAGAGTCATATCTTCTGACAGCATCCAAGAAATAGTAAGAGACTAATGTTTAAACTTGCATATCTGGTAACATTTCAGACCTTTCCCAGTTCTTGACAGTTTGTGCAATAAGGATGGGACACTGACAGAGATATGGCTTTTAGGAAGAGGAAGGATGAGTCTTGGTGGCCTGGTTAACAGAACATGAGAGAATGAGGAAGCAGAATCAAAGGCAGCTGCTTCACTGGTACCATGGTTGTTGCTAACCATTCTCTGGGCAAGTGGACTTAGTCATCACTATGACAATCAGCCTTCAGTCCTCCTACGTAGGCAGGAATTTCTGAACCCTTTTAGGTAAAGGTTACAGGGACACCCATCTATACTAAGCATGAAAAGGTGAAATTTGTAACTGTTGTGTACAAAACCAGGTGAATCACTGAAACTTCAAATAGTTGGCTTGTGAAGAAAATTTATGTATAATGCTTATGAAGGGATATTTGTATCACCTAAACAACTTCACAGCCCACCCTCCCCTGTAGCATGTCAAGCCAACCTTAGTCCATTTGGAGACAGAAATCATCTCAGAGATTTTGTAGTGGGTCCTGACTGATGTAAAGCTGCTCTTTGGCCCTACTGGGGAGATTTCTCTGAGAAAGAAAAATTCCCTTAGGGAAGAACAGATGACCCATTGACAAATGTTCTTGGTAAGGGCCTATTCTCTGATGTGACCAATGGCAATCAAGCCATTAATCAAGTCTGCACCTCACAGACTGTCACTGTCAGTGCCAGACTGTCACTGGCTGGACCTATCATCGATATGGTGTGAAAACATATTCACTGTAATGGAATGGGTATAAATAAAGGACTCTATTGTCCTCATGTGGAGTACATACATCCATGCCAAATCAATGGCTCTTACAAGAATTTGACCCATTCTTATCCAGTGAGAGAGGCAAAATCATATGAGGCAATTGCCCAAGACTGCCGCCAGGAAATTAACTAAATCAAACTTTTGTCCCAGTCTCAGGGTGAAGTTTTGCTACTGGAATGAAACTCAATTATTTTGTGCTAATGGAGGGAGAATAACAACCTCAGTCTGAGGGAAAGTAAGAAACTTTATAGATAAAGATCTATATGATCTTAATAGGTAGATAGGGTGTTTATTCTATCGCAATATGTCTCCAGTATCACAAAATCTCTGTATTCCAAAGTGTCCCCTGAAAGCCTTCCCCACAAAGAGAAATGTGTGTTGGGGCTCTCACAAACTGATGGTAGCTCCTTAAATTTAAATCACCAACAGAGCTGCCATTCTCTTCCAGGTGGCTCCAATCATAACTTAATAATCACCATTTCTGTTATCATTATCAAATCTTTACCAGAAAAAGCTAAGTATGTTCCCATCTCTTGCACCTTTCAGAAAAAATACTTGTATACACCTCCATATGTCTGCCCTACTCTCATTCACTTTCCATAGTTCAGTTACCCCTGACCAACACAGATCCTATTTGGGAAGCTCCCAACAATTGTGAACAATAATTTTTTTTTTTTCCTTTTTATCCAGGGGATACAAGATGGTGGTACAGTTAACTTCGACCCTTGACTGATGTAGGCTACAAGTAAGACACCAACGGTTGCATATATTTTAGATGGAAAATCCAGAAACCCAGGAGTCATCAACATCTCCCTCCTCAGAATCCAAGTTCTAACAATTTAACTTTCTGACTTTAGTTCAGTCCCTCGTGTTTCCAAGTTTGATTTAGTGCGGTCACTACCTATCTGTCTTTCTGGCTTACAGTCTTGTTGCCTGAAGTCTAGACTCTGCTAAAATAAATAAATAAATAAATAATCTTCCTAATATGAATAATCACATGATGTTCTACTTAATATTCATTAAGAGAGCAAACATCATTGAGAATAAAGGGCAAAATCCCTAGCATGGCCTGCAACATCCTTCATGACCTGGCACTGATCTTCTCATCCAGAATTGCTCCTCCTATTCCCAATACCTTCTCCCTATACTCAAGTACCAGTGTACCTGCACTTTGCACACATTTTTGCAGTTCCCTTATATATCATGCTTCCTCTTCTTTTTGCTTTCTTTCTGGTTGTCCTTTCTAGTCTTTTTTTCTGCTTTGGACTTTGTTCAGATCCTTGTATTCCCAATGTCTCATTTCATTTTTTACTTAAATTCTTCTCAGAAATTTGATCAGTTGCTCACTGATATGTTTACACAGCACCCATACAGGACTTTAATATACTTGCTATCACTCTATTTGGCATTACTCTACTTATGTGTCATATTTCCAAATACACATAAGCTCCTTCAATCTGAAGCTACCTCTACACCACTCTACAAATTCCAAACTCAATGTAAATACTCAATAAATGTTCTGTGAGATAACTGACAAATGATGGTATTCCACACTATTATTTCAATTATTAAAGTTTGTATGACGACACGGTCAATGGAAGAGAAATTGCAATCGAAATAGTTTTAAAGGGACACCTGGGTGGCCCAGTGGGTTAAGCCCCTGCCTTCAGCTCAGGTCATGATCTCAGGGTCCTGGGATCAAGGCCCGCATCGGGCTCTCTGCTCAGCAGGGAGCCTGCTTCCCTCTCTCTCTCTGCCTGCCTCTCTGCCTATTTGTGATCTCTCTCTGTCAAATAAATAAATAAAATCTTTTAAAAAATAAAATAGTTTTAAAATAGTCATTTTGGATGAAGGTAATTCAGTCTTTATCCTGCTGTATAACACATTAATTTAACATTTTTGCACAAAAAGTTACTTGTAAGAATATAGCCGTAGCTTCTCATGAACATATGAATAATGAATTCTTCTCTCACACACAATTAACAATTAGGTTTCCAGATTAGTTATTTGTCACATTGAAAAGAGCACAGATCTCAGATTAAGGGATGCTAAGCATATAAATGTTGGACAGATCTTCAGAAACTATTAGAGATTCAGTGGGTTGTCCTGGAAACATAAGGGCAATATAAAGTGAAAAGAGGAAGGAAACAAATGAGAGATATAAACACAGATGATTGGAAACTCTACTTTTCTATGTCACCTAGCTCTGCTCTGTGTTCTGGTACTTCATGGAAGCACCACAATGAAAACAATGGAGATACTTAGGTTGTTTTCATATTTTGGCTATTGTGAATAAAGCTACAATAAACACAGGAGTGCAGATATCTCTTTGAGGTCCTGATTTCTTTGGATATATACCTAGAAGTGGTATTATTGGATTGGATGAATGAATGGATAAGAAGATGTGGTTTGTGTATGTGTGTGTATGTATGTGTATATGTGTATGTGTGTATATATATATTTGTATATATAAGATCCAATTATATTACAATATAATATGAATTATAATAACAATACATGTATTTATATACGATATACAATAACAGATGAGAATCATGAGATAGAAATCTTGCCATTTGCAACAACATAGACATTATGCTAAATGATATAAGTCAGAAAATGAAGACATATACAGTATTCTATCACTTATATGTAGAATCTAAAATAGCTGAACTTAAACAAGCATAGAATAGAATGGGGGTTAATAGGGGCTGGGGTGGAAAGATGGAAGAAATGGGGAGATGTTGGTTAAGGACTACAAACTTCCACTTGTAAGATAAAAAGTTCTGGGGATCCAGTGTACAGCAAGGTGGCTGTAGTTAAAACACTGCATTATACACATGGAAGTTGCTAAGGGAGTAAATCTTAAATGCTCTCACTATAAAAAAAGAAATGGCAATTATGTAATATGTTGGTGGTTTTCATTAATGCTACAATGGTAATCATTTCATAATATACATGTATCAAAGGAACACATTGCATACCTTAATCTTACACCACATTGTATGTCAATTATATCTCAATAAAGCTGGAAAACATGTAAAAACAAACAAAACCCCCAGAAAACCAAACCAAAACAAAACGTAATAGAGAATGGAAATACTGGAGTATTTTCTCTTCCTAACTGGGGAAGAAAATCGGTCTAATGAGGTGAATGGGTTGGAATTTGGGTAAGAGTTTGTAGGAAGACTGTAGAAATGGGAAAATTTTAAAAGGATGTCAAACTATATCATATACAGGTAAGAATAAAAATGTTTTCTTAGAATTTGAATTTATATATAACATGATTTTAATCATTTAAATTAATGAATTCACATGCCATCACAATACCACAGAGGAGGCGTGCCTGGGTGGTTCAGTCAGTAAGCATCTGACCCTTGATTTCAGCTCGGATCTCAATCTCAGAGTTTTAAGATCGAGCCCTGTGCTGGTCTCCACACTGGGTATGGAACCTGAGTGAGACATTCCCACCCAAAATAAAATAAAATAAGATACCACACATTAGTAATATTAATGGGATAGTTCTAGAAAAAAAATACATCTCTAGGTGCAACTAGTAAAATTTCCTCTGTAAATGCAAAAGAAAATAGAAAGTATTTCCTTGTTTGTCCATTTCACTGACCATTGTGATTCATTCCTTTGTTATGCTCTATTTTTTTTTACATTAAAGCAGTAATTTTTATTTTTCTTCAATAATCTATGTAACAACCAGATGAAAATGAAGTCTTTTGCTGCAGTGAATTTCATAAAAGTAACAGTGAGCACGGTATATTTGAAGTTTTCACTATCATTGTTTTCTCTAATAATTATCTTATAAGGATTATAATTTTAAAATTATGCCAAGAAATATACTCAGTGGTAACAAACTATAAATTAGCCTTACTCTTTAGCAGTGGTTCTAGATTCTGTCACTATCAATGCTTATAAATTATAAAATGTCACTTTTAAATTCTAAGTTCCAACACTATTAGATTAAATTTCTCTTTTTAAAGGTTAATCCTGGTAAACATCTACCTAAAGTGCACCTTCAAAGAGGAAGCTTCTCTCTCTCTCTCCTCTGCTGCTGTCCTGTCTTCATTGTTTTATAAAATCACCCATTCTGAAAGAGCTAAATTCCCTTCCATATTTAAATTTCATCATTTTCTCTTTCATTTACTAGTGAAAGGATAGGCACCTATGTCCTCCCCCCATCTACTGTCTAGAGTTTTCATCTCTGACTTCCTCAAAATCTTCCACTTGGTCATTTTTCTCAAAAGGGCATAGAATTAAAGGATACTGAGTAACACATTACAGATGTGGATACACTGATATGCACCCCCCCCCCGCAAAAAAGAAAAAAAACACCAGCACAAAATCAATAATGCAATAATGAATTTATTGCATAATACAGATACGTGAATAATTCTATATTTCTTTCTCTTACCTGTCATTCATTGATTCATTTGAAATATTTATCAAATGTTTATCATGCATCTGGCACTGAGCTAAATATTGTGATGTGTCCATGAGAATGGCAAAAGTGAGATGAACATTAATTATGACCGAGAATGTAGGTAAGTGAACAAGCAATAACAGCCCACAGAGAAGACAATCAGCTCAGGCATCAGGACTGAAAAAGCCGAGTCCTAGATTATGTGGATCCGGTGGATAGATAACATAGTGCTAGAGGAAAGAGACCAGTACTTTTTTTATTTTTTTTGAAAGATTTTATTTATTTATTTGACAGACAGAGATCACAAGTAGTCAGAAAGGCAGGCAGAGAGAGAGAGGAGGAAGCAGGCTCTCTGTAGAGCAGAGAGCCTGATGCAGGGCTTGATCCCAGAACCATGGGATCATGACCTAAGCCAAAGGCAGAGGCTTTAACCCAATGAGTCACCCAGGTGCCCCGAGACCAGTACTTTAACCAGAGAGATGTCTGAAAGTTTAAAAGTTTGGGGAAACAAGTAATCACAGATCAATTTTGTATGACTGGTTCAGAAACAGTGAGAAAAAGGGCAAGCCTCGCTAGGCTGCATTTATATAATAATGTATAGGCACCACTGAAGCATTTGGACTTCATCTTAAATTTACTGTGAATTCAGTTGGAGGTGGGTGATAATTTGTTTTGAAGAATTCACCTAGGTTGCTTTCAGAGAGATGACTGAACACTGTCCCCTATCCAAATTAGAATTGTCAGTTGTCTGCATTATATATCCGAGAACAAGGTTTGTAGGAAGAAATAAACATCTGAGAATATAAAAGATGGAGTCAATCAGATTTAATGATTGATAATGAAAGATAGAGATATGAATGGCTATGCGCTATATGAATGGCTATACTGATCTCAGACAGTGGCAAATGAATTTATGGTGCCACCAATCACTGGGAAAGAAAACTTAGATGAGGAGCTGTTTGCTAAGTAAAGTATTGCAGTTTAAAAAAAGATAGTTATTTGGTATTTAGATTTTTCAGATTTCTATTGACAATTTTGGCAACAGTATTAATCTTTTTAAAAATATCTTTGTAGCACCTCAGAATGGAGAATAAAAAAGCTCTAAAAGGCATGATATAAGTGGTAGAAAGACGTTAGGGAGATAGGTTGGCCTACATCGCAAATGAAATACAGATAATTTTAATTTTGCATGTGGTGTAGCATGTAAAAAAATATCAAGACAAAAGCACATCCAAAACTTCCAAGGGTAAATATTTAAGCCAGTTGTAATTTCAACAGAGTCAAGTTACTAAAATGCTGATTTTGTGTTAGCTCTAAGTACACACTTAATTCTTGGACACATCTTTGATCTATTGGTTTTAGTACTGAACACAGAGAAAATAAAAATTTGCCTCATCCCAAAGAAGAAATAAAATAATGACAGTTTTATGCTTTCTACTGACATATGTAAGCAAATTCTATTTTTCCATTTGAAATAGCATACTCCTATTCTTAATGTTTTGTCTGTATATACTAAACATATTTCCATACCATAAACACATTTAATTGCTTGATAATTTTAAGAAAGGAGTAGCTACCTTTATATAAATAAACAAAAATTGCAAAATCTCCTAGTAAAATTATTATAGCCAAATCCAACAATCAAGAGGACACAATTAAAAATCAACTGTGGCAAGTGTAAATATTTTTTTGAAAATGTTCAAGTGCTAAATGCACTGACACAACGTAAGTTTTCCCATTGCTCTGTAGCAAGGAGATTAAAAATTCAATACTTAGATTCTAACTATTTATAGAAAGGGCTCCTAAAGATGAGCATATTAAAGAAAAATGAGTGATTACTGAAACACACCTGTTGCTAAACCCTCATCCAGTTCAAAGGTACCTTACAAGTTATATGCTACTCTTTCATTTAAAATAGCTTCCTGCTTATATTCAATAATATAAAATTGTAGTACATACTGTATTCAACAATCCAGAAAGCTTGGGTTATTCTTTTTAAGAATCATCTCAAAATGGATGAAGGACCTCAATGTGCGAAAGGAATCCATCAAAATCCTTGAGGAGAACACAGGCAGCAACCTCTTCGACCTCAGCCGCAGCAACATCTTCCTAGGAACAACGCCAAAGGCAAGGGAAGCAAGGGCAAAAATGAACTATTGGGATTTCATCAAGATCAAAAGGTTTTGCACAGCAAAGGAAACAGTTAACAAAATCAAAAGACAACTGACAGAATGGGAGAAGATATTTGCAAACGACATATCAGATAAAGGACTAGTGTCCAGAATCTATAAAGAACTTAGCAAACTCAACACCCAAAGAACAAATAATCCAATCAAGAAATGGGCAGAGGATATGAACAGACATTTCTGCAAAGAAGACATCCAGATGGCCAACAGACACATGAAAAAGTGCTCCATATCACTCGGCATCAGGGAAATACAAATCAAAACCACAATGCGATAACACCTCACACCAGTCAGAATGGCTAAAATTAACAAGTCAGGAAATGACAGATGCTGGAGAGGATGCGGAGAAAGGGGAACCCTCCTACACTGTTGGTGGGAATGCAAGCTGGTGCAACCTCTCTGGAAAACAGCATGGAGGTTCCTCAAAATGTTGAAAATAGAACTGCCCTATGACCCAGCAATTGCACTACTGGGTATTTACCCTAAAGATACAAACGTAGTGATCCAAAGGGGCACGTGCACCCAAATGTTTATAGCAGCAATGTCCACAATAGCCAAACTATGGAAAGAACCTAGATGTCCATCAACAGATGAATGGATAAACAAGAGGTGGTATATATACACAATGGAATACTATGCAGCCTCAAAAGAAATGAAATCTTGCCATTTGCGACAAGGTGGATGGAACTGGAGTGTATCATGCTTAGCGATATAAGTCAAGAGGAGAAAGACAACTGTCATATGATCTCCCTGATATAAGCAAGTGGTGATGCAACATGGGGGCTTAAGTGGGTAGGAGAAGAATAAATGAAACAAGATGGGATTGGGAGGGAGACAAAACATAAGTGACTCTTAATCTCACAAAACAAACTGAGGGTTGCTGGGGGGAGGGGGTTTGGGAGAAGGGGGTGGGATTATGGACATTGGGGAGGGTATGTGCTTTGGTGAGTGCTGTGAAGTGTGTAAACCTGGTGATTCACAGACCTGTACCCCTGGGGATAAAAATATATGTTTATAAAAAATAAAAAATTATTAAAAAAATATTTAACAACAACAACAAAAAATAATCATCTCTTAAAAATAATATTTCCTTCTTTGATTTTTTTTTTCAGTAGTTTATATGGGGAAATTAGCCCATAGATTCTCATATAACGAGGGAGGAGGATATACCCAGAATAATGTGCAGAGTATATTTTTAAGTTTCTAATTTAAGGCACATTCAAATATTTCATTTACATGTTCATAGCACTTTTCTAAAATATTCACCTTGTAAAGCAGGTTTGCAGATAAATGACACTCAAATTAACTGTATATAACAAACATTTCAGTTACTTCTTTGATATATTGCATAATTAATTAATGTGCCATTTAACCATCATACTCGCAATTCTCAACTTTTTAAGACAGTAGAAGACCAGGATACTTTGAACTGATACAAAATTTGAGCTTTATAAGATCCATAGCAAGTAACATTATCTCTCTTCCTACAGCCATGTATTTACCTTTCTACCTATCTATCCATCTATTAATCTATAAAAGAATCTATGAGATAGTCCCTAAGATCTGCCCCCTTCACCTGCAGTGTAAAAACCCTATGTGAATGCTGTGAAGTGTGTAAACCTGGTGATTCACAGACCTGTACCCCTGGGGATAAAAATAGATGTTTATAAAAAATAAAAAATAAATAAATAAATAAAGAATTACTGAGAGGTAGCCATGCAGCAGACAAAGAATACATCAGGTCCAAGTTCCAACATGAATATCTGTTCATCAGAAAAAAAAAAGATCATTTCAAAATGAAAAAAAAAAAAAAAAAACCCTATGTAATTCCAAATCCAGTTGGCACCTGGTCTCCAACAGTTTAATAAATGCAGCTCTGGAAAGAAATGTTCTGACAGTTTCCAGAATGAGATTGAACCAAGGATCCTGAGCAAGAGGCATGGAAAAATGGAAGATCTCTAGCCATTCTGACATAGATTTCGTGGCAGTTACTGATTAAGAAAACAGTGACCCGGGCCTATATCTTTCTTTTCTCCTTAACTTATAAATTTCTAATTTTGCTATGCCTTAAGGAATTACCTAATCTTCAGATTTCCCTTAGTGTGTAACAACTGAATAAAAACTGTTACCTCTGTTTGACCACTTAAACTTAAGCTATTTTTTTCCCTTGACAGGATCTACATAATTAATTCTTATACGGAGCAATTTTTTTTTTTTTTTTTTTGGTATGGACAAAGAATATAAAGCTTGTGATCGGCAAGAATAGTTTCAAAATTTAGCTATACTAAATTACAGACAAAGTTTCCTATGGTGCCATGATGTTGTTTTGAATTATGTCTGGGTTTCATAGTGTTCATAGGTCTTCAGTGAAGTCAGGATGGAAAGGTAACATTTCAGGGTTCCTAAGTCACTGAGATATAGAGACATTCTAGATGTCTCTATCACCTAGGTTTCCTCAGAGCTACCCACCTGATGACTAGTCTCACCAAGGGCTTCTTATCTGTCAAGGAGGTGTCAGATTAAGTGCCTCGGTTTCACTACTAATACTTAGCTCACTTTATGGTAGTACATAGAATGGAAGCTCCATGATGGTAAGGTGTTTGTTTATTTCTGTGCTTAGTAAATACAACATTTAGCACACAAAGGAGATTGAGTACATGCCTATAGGAACACACACACACACACACACACAAACACATTACATGCCCATATATAAATGTCCTTATACTCCAGACTTCACTAGATGGTCATTTAGTATAAAATTATAAAGAACATAAAGTCTAAATTTCCTTCTATAGATGGGTCAAAAATATGTTTTTATAGATAATGAATCCTATTATTGTCTCGTTGAGTGGAAGACTTAAAATAAACCAACTTAAAAAAAATGGTATTTATTAAAGAAATAACTTTGTACATTAATATTTTTAAAAAATTGATCAGTTTCAAAAGGGATGGATTTTCTCTTAATAAATCTTAGTACTAAAGTCACTCCATTTTAGGAAGTTAGAAAACATGCTCTTGTACAATTTATGATAAACACATGAATGACCCAGTGAAACAATGTTAAAGAAATGTTTACATAAACATAGACATGGGCAAGCTAACTCACACATACATATTAGCTCTAAGAAAGAGAGGAAAGGAAAGAGTCATGTGAAGAAGAGACATTATGTGGAAGGCCAAGTAGATAGGAATATATACCATGTTAGCCACAAGCTAGACTGACCGTTAAAAAGGCCATATTATAAATGGTTGCATTCTTTCTTTGGCACACCAAGAGTTTCCAGAGGTATTCTTGGAGATGGTGGGGGAAGTTTCAGAGATACTGTAGCAAGTGAAACAGGAGCCATAGTGATTATTTCAAGGAATAATCTATAGCTTTTAAAATCAGTATCTTACTTTTACATGACAAGTAAAATTTCACTCCAATGAAAGCAAGTAAGAAATTTAAAATGTCCCCAAGAAGGAAAAAAAGCCTACTTATAATAAAATTAGATTAGTGTCAGGCTGTTTATTACTAACACTTGATGATAGAGAAAAACTGGGAAATAGCTGAATTGTTACAGGGAAAATATCTTTAATCTGAAATTTTTATTTCCAGTAAAACTATCAGCTAGGAGTGAAAGCAAAACTAAAAACTGAAATTTTTTAATAGACTTCTTAAATATATTCTCCTTTACCTCCTACAAAGAATTATATACATTATTATATATTAATATATTTATACACTATATATTAATATATCATACATTAAATATTAACATGTAACTACGTAACATATGCTGTAAGTATATAATATGTTAATAGTATATACTAATATTTCTAGTTTAGAAGAAAATATGGAAGTTACAAAACACTGAGAAAAACATGAACAATAAGGTAATTCTCTAAAATAAATTGTTATTAAAACTAGTTTATTAAAGTGAATGCATATTATTATATTTATATCTTGTTTTTGTTTTTTGCCTAAACAGCACTATATTTCACTAAAATAAATTAAAAAGGACAGGAATTCTAAAGACAGAACTGGTTGTAATTGTTTCATGGCCTTTATTCCCTATCAAATATAATACGCAAACAATGTTTAAAACCCTCCTACTTGCATTGAGCCTTCCAACAGAGAAAGCAGACACTGTAGTAATATGAATCTTTTAAGACCTAGTAGTTTGTGTTTGATATCTGAGCCTAAGTCTAATGAATCAACCAAATACTATCTTTTCCCCAAAAAAGGCACATCTTGATCCTTATAAATTAGTCCTCCAGACCTGAAATTGTGTCTTAAAGGGATTATCTACAAACGTATTATCTACACAACAACTTGTCTGGGAGCCTGGGTGGCTCAGTGGGTTAAAACTTCTGCCTTCGGCTCAGGTCATGATCCCAGGGTCCTAGGATCAAGCCCCACATCAGGCTCTCTGCTTGGCAGGGAGCCTGCTTCCCCCTCTCTCTCTCTGCCTCTCTGCCTACTTGTGATCTCTGTCTAATAAGTAAATACAATCTTTAAAAAACAAAAACAACAACAACTTGTCTACCTAAAATTCAAAGGCATCCTTTCTCTTCAATTTGATAATGGAAACATTCCCAAAAAATGTGATTCTAAAATAAAAAATAGGTGTAATTTAAAATTAAGACATGTTTGCCAATTTCCCTCATTTCAGACCCACAGCTTCCTCACAGTAATGGGTACAAAAAATGTGGCTACTTCGCTAACACATAAATAACAAAATTTACATATTCTAGGGTTTTGAGACCAAAATCTTACCGTTCCTTCATTTCCCCAAAGTCTTATAAGAGGGAACCAAGCTGCACTCTTCATATTTCACAGCAGGTTTGGGAACTCATCAGAGATTGTTTTAGGTTGATACTTGAAGAAATAAAGATTTAAGTGTATTATATAGTTTGAAATGGGACAATAGCTATGGTAAAAATACAAGTATCTTAAATGGCTAAGTTTGTTTCTGGAAGAACAGGAGTTCAAAGTGGAGGGAAGAATGACTTTTTACTTTTTCTTTCTCTTGCTTACTGTATGGATTTATTACCATATGCTTGTATTACTTTTATTATGTTTATTATGTGTCTTGGGGGGATTATATATCTTCCCAGCTTATCTTTATGGGCAAATATCTATTTTCCTTTTACAGTTTTAGAGTCATATTATACTCATGTAATCTTTTATTTTTCCCAAATAATGTATTGAAAAAAATTTCTAAACCATTACATAGTCTTGTATAAATGATTTGTTCAGCTTTACAGAGGTATAATTGAAAAATAAAAATTATAATAATCACATTACACGACTTGATGTTTTGATGTCTGTGTGCATCATGAAATGGTCATCACAATCCACCTAATTAATATCCATCACCTCACAGTTGCCTTTCCCCCTTCTTTCCTTCCTTACTCTCTCTCTCTCTCTTTTACTTTTCTTTCCCGCCTTCCCTCCCTCCCTTCCTTCCTTCCTGTGTAGTAAGAATACTTGAGATCTACTCTTAGCAAATTTCAAGAGTACAATACCAGACTGCTAACTATAGTCACCATGCTGCACATCAGATCTTCAGAACTTCCTCATCTGTATAACTGAAACTTAATGTTGTTTATTACGACTACTTGTAATTTGCAGTATTTTCTACATTCACTGAGTATCCTTTATAACACTGTATTATATTGGATGTTAAAACTTGCCATCACTTGACAATCATTAACACTTGGTTTAAATACTTGTGTAAGTCTCACACGCACACACACACATACACCATGTTCAAATAGGTAAACATTAAAGATAGGAGCTAGAGGGTGCCTGGGTGGCTCATTCAGTTAAGATCTATCTGCCTTCAGCTCAGGTCACATTCCCAGGGTCCTGGGATGGAGCCCCACATCAGGCTCTCTGCTCAGTGGACAGTCTGCTTCTCTCTCTCTGCCCCTCCCCTTGACTTGTGTGTGTGCAATCTCTCGTTCACTCTATCTCCCTAAAAAATAAAAATAAAATCTTTTTTAAGAGGACAGGAGCAGGCACCTGGGTGGCTCAGTGGGTTAAGCCTCTGTCTTCAGCTCAGGTCATGATCTCGGGGTCTTGGAATCAAGTCCCGCATGGGGCTCTCTGCTCAGCAGGGAGCCTGCTTCCCCTCTCTCTCTGCCTGCTACTCTGACTACTTGTGATCTCTCTCTGTCAAATAAATAAATAAAATATTTTAAAAAAAAGAAAAAGGACAGGAGTTAGGTTTTCCTCCTATTGTAGAAGCAATCTGCAAATATAAAGGGGAGAAAACTCGTGTTTTAGATCAGAATTAGAAATGCCAGCATTAAGGGAATAAGCAAGTATGTATTCATATAGATGTAAAACTGCATATATGCACAAGTGTTTTTTGGTACACACTTATGCATCTGGTCACATTTGTATTCTCTAGTAAGTACACAGACAAAGTCTGGGAGCAGTGACACCATGAAAACCAAAACATATTCAGTACTCAGCTATTCCGTGCCCTCTGCACTTATGTCTCTTCCCCTGCATGGGCAACCTACATACTGTATTCGGATTTCAATACAATGTGTTGGCCACTTCCTGCAAGGATTTCCTTTGTAATCTGGTTGGACTTGAGCACTCCACCTAAATGGCCCCTCACAGAACCTCCATATTATCCTGCTCGATTTCTAATACCCTATACCAAATTGTACCTCCTCCATGTGTAGGCTCCACTCAGACTCTGAATTCCGCTGTTGGCTGCAAGTACCTTCTGGAACCCAGCATTGCCTATGGCAATCTGCACTGTGCCACGTCTCCTCTTGTCCCTGCCTTCTACTAAGCTGCCTAGGTTTGTGAAGCCCTACCTGATCCATTCCTTACAGAAACACTCCTTACCTTGCTTTGGCCCTGCTATGTTGTCCCGAGGCCTTATACTGCTCAGATGCCTTTCTCACAGTAGTTGAGTTCTATATCCCATACTAAATCTGTCCCCACAGCATCTTACTGCATTCTCTCCCACTCTTCTGGTACCTCCTCTGGAACACTGCCTCCCCCATCTCCAACTTAGATGCCTACTTTGTTCTTAGATAAAAATAACTGAAGGGAAGAAGTGAAGGAAAGATAAAGTGGTTTTGAAAGAGAAAAATCACAAGGAAGAGACAGAGCTCAAAATAATCTTAAAGGCCATCAATTATAATGTATAATGCTGGTTAAAAAATTGAAAAATATTTAATCTTTGCATCTTAAAGATATATCTGGAATATAGTAATTTACTTCAGGGTTTCATATGGAAAAGAAATGCTTATTAATAAATATCCAGAAAATGGTAATCTGGAAGATCAATCATGAGGAACTCAGTCATAATAATTTCTAAAATCACAAGGTTTAGCATAAGCAAATAAAGATTTTTGGACCATGGTTTTGCAGTTTAAATATTTCAAGGATTGTTGTTTGTAAAAGTGCTATATTTAGTCTCTGTGATTAGCGGGGGGGAAACAGGGATTAAGGATAAAGCATAAATTAAAATTAATAAAAATATATTTCATCCAATAATAATATCCAATATTGATACTCAATGAATCCTGGAATTCAATAAAAATGCTTAATACCCATTAGTTTTTGTAGGAATTGTTTGCATATATCAGGAAGCAGAGTTTTAACTCATTTGCCCACGGTCAAACTTATCAAGCTGGTACCTCCAAAAACCAAATATCTGACAAACATGATTCTATTATCCATGCTCTTAAGTGAAAATTAAAAAGGCCTTTTAAACATAAGAGCCATTAAGAAATGAAGTCTTTTCTTAGAAATTTAGTGATATGAGCTCATGCATCCATCGTCTTCCTCACTTGATTTGCCTTACACTGTTACTTATCGAAAACATGATTTCTACAAAAGTATGTGAACGCATTGAAGATAGACTTCAAGGTCTCTAATATGTATCCAACTTTTCCAAACAGAAATTTTGCAGATGTTCTTGCCGCTATTGTATAGGCAGAACAAGATGAAGGAAAATTAAGATGAAAAACATCACTTCCTGAAGTATTTCTGTAATATTAACAGAACACCACCGGTAACTTCTGGGAGATAACTCCAGTAAGTCCTTGACTACTCCACAAGCAGAACAGTTTGATTTGGTGAGATATTATTTAAAATATCTATGGCAGCCATCATTGCTTCATTTGACAGAGCTTTCCCTGACACAGTGCTTCCCTCACACTTCCTCAGCCTTATGAATTTAGAAGGCCAGTTAAGTTTCGGAAATAACTGGAAGTAAATACCAAACTGGGGAAACAGATGGAATCAGCATGTTAAGCCACTGGAAAGATTAAGCGTATACTAAGTCTAATTAAATGTAAAATAAATGGGGTTCCATTTGGTTTTGATTTTCTAAATATTCACATTTACCTTGACTTTTCAGCTGTTATTTAAACATTTTTAAATTTTTTTTCACTTGTTTTTGTCTGCTTTTCTTTGGCTCACCAACAGAATGAATAGAAGAAAGTGAAATAAGATGGCAAAGAGAAGGAATGAGAGAAGCTTATCTTGGGGTAAATTTATATATATGGTGAGTTGTGTATTAGAAACAAACTGTAGATCATACCTGAATACATGATAGATTTTGATGTGGTATTAACAGAAATGTGTCAGTCTAAGGCATGGGTAACACACACACACACACACACACACACACACACACACAGTTCTCATTTGGTGGAGGACACTAGGCATATAGAGTTCTTCCTTATCTCTGATTCTAGTGTACTGGCTAATGCCAGGGTGGAGGGGAGAATGCAGGGCGGTGGGGAAAAACAAGAGAATTCCATCTCTGGAATGAAAGTTATGACATATGGAGTATGAGGGAGAAACAATATATATAGTATATATGTGAGATCCTTGTATTTATCTAAATGTTTGTACTTTTGAAAAGATGTGGATGGCCGAGAAAGAGCAACAAAAATTTATGGAATTTAAATCAAACGGTTTATAACCGAGGAAAGTTATATGCCTTATATATTGTATACTTGTTGTGTATACTTTGTTATTTTACATAAGCTGAGTTAATATGTTATAGACATTTAGCTTATAAGTATTAAAGTAGAAAAACTATTGTCTACCTTTTAAAAATAGTCCTATCTGATAGTTCATAAATTTTCATTCCCAGTAGCATACTTTTCCTAATTATATAATTTCTAGAGAATTTATAGTGCCTATAATACCATAAGCTCTATTTACATGATCTTTTAGATCCTCTGGATACACATTTGAAGCTAAATGTTGAAAACCCAATAGATATTACCACATAGCAAGATTAGGGCTATTTGTCATGAGATCTTTTAAAACACAAGTGTTTCAAAGTCTAAAATATAAGTAGACTCAGTTGTAAAATATAAAGCTGCGAAGATTACTTAGCACCGAGGAAAGTGTTTTGCAAATTGGAACTGCTAATGAAAGAATAGTTCAGAGGATTTAATAATACCATTTGTCTTCAGCTTGAAGTCCACTATACATCACTCATATTCTTTGATACACAGGCCTGATTTCCAAAAACTAGGTCTCTCCTGTTATTCCTTTGAGGAAGTTAAATTGAATTGCAGACAGTTTTTTCAGTGGGTGTCTTCAATTGAGACTTTAATAATTCAGTACCTGTGTCTTGTCCATAAAAGTAAAATTTAGATTTATCCACTACATGAAGCATGTCACTGTGCTGAGATTTTTATAATACCAAACTAAATTTAACAGTGATTTTTTTTCCCCCATAATGGTGGAATTGCCAGAGGGCCATTATGCTCTTGTGTAAACATTATCTTAAATACCTGTCTCACTCACTGGTATAGCATGTTCAATATGCTTATTAAAAAAAAATAGATGGTAGCCTCCATTCATTTTTATAACAATCTAATAATCCAAAAGAATTTATTTCTTTCTTTTTAAGGATTTTTTTTTATTTATTTGACAGATAGAAATCACAGGTAGGCAGAGAGAGAGAGAGAGGAGGAAGCAGGTTCCCCGCTGAGCAGAGAGCCCGATGTGGGACTCGATCCCAGGATCTGGGACCATGACCTGAGCCAAAGGCAGAGGCTTTAACCCACTGAGCCACCCAGGTGCCCCAAGAATTTATTTCATTCACTCAACTCTGTAGAGTTTATAAGACTAAAAGGCAAATATTCATATAGCCAGAACATTTTTACTGAAGCAAAAGGTATTCATAAAACACCAGGTAATGAGGGAAATGAACTACATTTCCTGCTCCCCTAATAATGTGAGGATGCTAGGAACTCAATATAATCACACAGATAAATTGGAGGGTCAGTATTAGAATAAAAAGATAGGGGGAACAGGATTGTGATTCCCATAGCACGATGAAACTAATTTAGAAGAAAGAAGATAAGGACACATTTATAAACATTTCAGTTTTTCATGAGTATTAGAAAATAACACAGTGCATAATTATGGGTAATAATATAAACTCAAAACCAAAGTAACAGACTATGAATAAAACATACCAAAGAACACAATAAGGTGGTACATAAAATATATTGCATATATTTGCTTTTCAAGTTGAGCTCAGTGTTTACATATTTAAAAAACAAAACCCCTCCATATTTTGAATAATTAAAAATGTATTTCCATTTGGATCGAAATATACACATTATAAGCCTTTTATTATTCCCTAATATCAGAATATTATATAATTATCCAAGCTTTGGGATAATGGGTGGAGGCTGGATATGGACAGAAGAAAGATGAACAAAGATCTGAGATCTCTCCCTTTTATGAGAATTACTAAGTGTAATTCTTTGGATGTGTGGGCCTTACGCTAATATTCAAGAACCTATTTCCTAATAAATCATTTCAGTTGTTGCTGTTTGCCTTTTCAAACAAAACTACTGACGTATTTTTGAGCCATTTTGAGTGATTTTCCTTCCTCATAATCACTTTGTCTATTGCAGCCAAAGCGATACATTTATAAAGTGAAGAGCGGATTATGAGACACCATCTGTTAACGCTGCATAATATTCTTTTTGCTTGATGTGCTGTATAAGGATCAAACCCTTCAACTTGACCTCAGCAGCATCATGATCTAGATAATGGATCTGGTTAGTACCAATATAACTCATTCTTATTCTGTTGCTGAACACATTGCAGTCTCAACTCGTATTTGATTAAATTTCCATTAATCATTATTAAAGATTCCTTTGTGCAAATGAAATGGTGTTTAGTTCATTTAACATATAATTGAGTTCTAATTGAGCAGCAACTGTTTCACAGAATTAAGTACTTTTGAATGTAAAATAACACAGGTACCAATTTTGTCAGTAAAATCTTATGTAACACTCACTCTATGTGGCTATTAACTTCAATTTCTAGATACTGGACCAGTAGTTATTAGTTTACCTTGATTCATACTCTCGTCGTCACTAATCTCATTCTTTATTCAGCTATGGGGTCTCATCATTTCAGGGAGATACATTACACCTTTGTGAATCCTTTTTAAGTTATGTAATCTTTTTTTAGTTTTGAGTGGAGAAATTAATGCCTTATTGCAAAAATAAAGTAGGCATCCGTTATTCTCTTAGAGAAAACTTTCTTTTAGATGATGTTACCCCTGGCTTGTGAGCAGTGCTTTTAAACACTAAAACAAAGGAAAAGTATTTTATTTAACTTGGTCAAATTCATAAATCAAATATATCCTTCTCAATATTTTTACTGTGCATTCTCAGTTTCAAAATGAAACCGCATCAATTTTTTTGTTTTTATATTCATATTCTGTAGATTTGAGACCTAATTTCATTTTCCTTTATTTTTCTCATCAGTTGATCCTCATTTTTCATGTTTTCTATATTTGTAAATTTTCCTACTTGGTAAAATTTATTCATAACCTCAAAATCAGTTGAACACTTATGGTCATCATTTTTGGGTATGTGTTGAGTGGTGCAAACATAGAGTCAACCTGTTGCACACATTCTCAGCTGAAGTCAAGCAAGGAAAAGCTGCGCCTTCTTGTTTCAGCTCTAATACTATAAATCAGTTTCCCTTTCACTATTTAGTGTCTTCTTTTTTTTTTCCAATATTGTATTTTTTGTTGGCGATTTCACTTTTTTTTATTTTTTATTTTTATAATTTTTTATTTTTTATAAACATATATTTTTATCCCCAGGGGTACAGGTCTGTGAATCACCAGGTTTACACACTTCACAGCACTCACCAAAGCACATACCCTCCCCAATGTCCATAATCCCACCCCCTTCTCCAAACCCCCTCCCCCCAGCAACCCTCAGTTTGTTTTGTGAGATTAAGAGTCATTTATGGTTTGTCTCCCTCCCAATCCCATCTTGTTTCATTTATTCTTCTCCTACCCACTTAAGCCGCCATGTTGCATCACCACTTCCTCATATCAGGGAGATCATATGATAGTTGTCTTTCTCTGCTTGACTTATTTCGCAGAGGTGATTTCACTTTTTAAAAAGACCCAATCACAGTGCTTAAGTGCTGTTTATCTTTCTTAAATGCAAAAAAGGCTATGATATCTTAGGAAGAAAATAAATGGGTAAGGTAAGCTCCATTCAGTCATAAATTATGGTACTGATGGCAGTGAGTTTGATGTTAATGAATTCATATACTTAACATATGTTAAAGCATTTTTAAACAAAAACACACATAAAACATTATGTATTGACTGTTTTATGAAAATGTAACCAGAGGCTTACAGAAACTTACCCTGTGCTCCCTTCTAGGAGAAATGACTCAGTATTTGTTAATTCAGTGTTCATGGTAATGTATACAACATAACTACCAATAATAATGAAAATCAACCGTATCAATTGTAGGGATGTTCAGAGAGTCAGAGAAATAAAGAAAATAGTTCAAAGAAGATCCAATAAAATGAGAAAGGAATGTATAACATCAAAAGCAAACCTTGCTCCAGTGCCAGCCTGTGAAGATGTTTCAGCTATAAACTCTGGAGCCAGACTGCCTGGACTTGAATTCTGATGCCTCACCTGCCCGCCCAGTGATCAAGATCACGTCATGAAGTCGCTGTGTCTGTTTCCTCATTTCACAAACAAGAATAATGATTCTTTCCATACAGGAAAAAAGGTATAGATTAAATAAACTATTATTTGTAGTGTACTTAAAACTGTGCCTGGTAAGTGAGAAATGCTATGCAAGTATTTTTAAATTCAACATTATTAAGGGGATAATATGCTTAACCAAATGTCATTTTTTTCCCTAAATGCTAATGAGAACAGTTTATAACTTGAGAGAGTAGGTCTCTCTATCAAAGGGGAAAAAAATGCATGTGAGAGTAGGTAAGTCGACCTGAGTTATAAAATTTTTTCTCTGAGTTTCCTCTTCTAGTGCAAATCATCTCACATATGAAAAGGGCCACACCCCTGGTGTCTCTTTTGCTCCCAGTTTGGGAATGGTAGAACTGTTTTTTAAAGCTGTAATGGAAGAAAAGCAAATGATAACCTAGCAATTGACTAAAAGAGTCAGCCGTCGAAGAAACTCGGGTTGGGGGATTGACATAACATTTTAAATAGCCTTATTATTAGTAATTCTCAAGAAGCTGACTCATTTAACTTATGCAAATAAGACTCCATTCAAACTATTTTCAATACTTCCTGTACTAATATCATTACCGGGCTACCCATTATGTAACATAATGGCTCGTTTATACAACCCTCTAACATTCCTCTACTTTTCCTACTTCTCAGTTATTCTCAGATGTGTCTTAAACATTGTAAGACACTCCAGTTTACTGCTGGTAGGCAGTTGCCAGGCTGCAGAACAGGTAGGCAACATCTAGAAAGAACCCTACAGTCTTGCTGAACTGAGGAGATAATGACATTAAGTTCAGAAAGGCAAAGGTAGCTACAATTTGATGGGCAGAGTATCTGAGAAGTGAAAGCTGCGTACAGAAAAAGAGCTGCAGGAATACTAAGGAATACCCTTCTGTCTGGCTGGGAAATGATCTGTACCCTTGTGAGTGGAAACTCTCCAAGACAAGGAACTCCCCGGTGCGCTAACAATTCCTTGAGTTTCCACAGGGCTGAAAATAGTTTTATGTTTCCATTAGCTAGTTTGGAATGACCTTATAATACACAAGGCACTAGGAAAGATTATCAGAAGCATCATATTTTAGTAGTGGGGCTAAATTAGAATCAAATAAAGCAAGGCTGTTTTGGACATGTGAAGCAAAGTATTAGTGAAAAAAATGATACATCATGGTAAGACGAAGAAAAAGCAATCTGAAGTAGTGGTAGGAGGACTCTTTCTAAGGAGGAAGAGAGACATTCCAAGATGTAAAAGCAGAAAATTCATCAAGAAAGCACACCAATCCTAAATGTGTATGTACCTAATAGTAGAGTATCAACAAATATGAAACAAATACTCATAGAACTGAAAGGAAAAATATGTCCCATATTTTTCAGGTAACTTAACTGAAAATTACAAACGAATTTTTGTTATTATTTTCTTCCCTTCTTTAAAGAAGCACTCTTGAGATCAGCCATTTTGTCTTTTTTGTTCTCAATACATATTTGTGAATAAATAAAGTGGTATTTTTAAGCAACGTTTTGCCCCAATTTTGCCATTTCGTTTTTGTTCTACCCTTAAATCCTTACTTAC
Source organism: Mustela nivalis (assembly GCF_964662115.1). Taxonomy (NCBI): domain Eukaryota; kingdom Metazoa; phylum Chordata; class Mammalia; order Carnivora; family Mustelidae; genus Mustela; species Mustela nivalis. Next base: position 68,296,197 of record NC_139034.1, read on the forward strand.
TCGCAACCCTCTCATTCTCTTCACATTGTATGTCTTTATTATTATTCTAAAATGTTTCTATGTTTTCAAGGATAGTTCCAAACTTTCCAAACTATCCTTTTTCCAAATATCTGTCTCAGAATTTTTGAAACCTGAGATTTTTGGGTGTCGGACAAACAGAACGGACTCCTTCTCAGATGTTACAATGACCAGAAAAGAGTCAGGATGACTCTTCCCTGAATTACCGGTTATGTTTTTTCCAGCTGCTTTTTATTGTCAAGAAATGTATTGTTATCTCCCCTCTACTGGTTGTCCTATTTATGCAAATGTGGTTGGTTTAGATCTTCAGTGTTCCTTTGAAGTTCATTTAATGTGGTCTCTTAAAAGGGGAGAGATTAATGTGTGTGATGAAGCAGCTAACAGAATTAGGGACCTTGCAATTTTGAACATATTTTCTGCACTTTATTTCATTTCATTTAATTTCATTTCAATTTAAAAAGTGAAGAAGTGTATTGAAAATCACGTTGGAGCAACCATTAAAATTGTTGATGAATGCATTTTTCCTTTCTGAAACTTTTTATTTTTATATAATTATACATCCAAAGGGAGTTGCAAAAATAGTACACAGGGGTCCCATGTACTCTTCATCCACTGAAGGGATACCAGTCCTGTCTTCTCCTTTAGCCTCCTAGGACACCATCTCAGAGGGAAGCAGAAGTGGCACCTCATTACCACTAGATCATTGTAGAAGTCCAGACCACCCTTACGCCTTTGCGTAAGGGATAGAGGATTGAGGGTGGCAATGGAGATATGTAGGGCTAAGTCTGTACTGCTGGATGGTAGTGAAAGTTTTGGCTTTCATCAGACCTCTTCTTGTGCTACTCCAGTGGGGAAGGAGAAGGGGTTTTTATTACAGCCAGGCAATGGTGAAAAGTTTGCTTCCTACATAGCCTGTGTTGATGTGTGTATAGCAGAGCCATAAGTTTTTCCCATGTGTTTGGCTGGATTAAAAAAAAAAAAAAAATGATTATCTAATTTTCTGTTATGCTAGACTGCTTCCTTCCTAGTCCTTCTGCTGGAGAGAAAGATCTTTTCTTGGGGCTTTTTATCTTCTCTCTCTCTCTCTCTCTCTCTCTTTTTTTTTTTTTTTCCAGTATGATTTTTTGGTGTAGGTTGTAGGTTTCTCCAGCGCCCAGTCCAGGATAAATGAGGCAAAAAGGAAAGCCAGTGAACTCTCTGCCATATTGTTCTTCAACTGCAAAGTCCCTAGTTGGTCCACCTTCCTGTCTCCACTTTTTAGAGTCTTAAGTTGGTGTCATGTTTTAGCTGTACTTAGCATAAAGAATACTGAGAAATATATCAATTCATCTTGTCTAGGACTTGAAGGGCTTTTTTCTCTTTTTATTTTCTTTAATTTTTGATTTTTACAAGATTGTATTAATTTGAAGGACAGTGAGAGCACATGCACATGCATGAAGGGTCAGGGGACAGGCAGAGGAAGAGACAGAAGCAGACTCAGAGAGGCAGACTCAGACCTTGATCCCAGGACCCTTAGATCACGTTAGATGCTTAACCAACTAAGACCAGGTACCCCCCCCCCTTTTTTTTTTCTCTTCAAGGCAGATTTAGTATGTAAAAATTAAGCCTTAGCAATGTTAATTTATCAGGTTAGCATTTATTTTAAAATAGAATTCTTATCTTGCAAGATATTTCACTTTGGAATTGAAGTAAGAGTTCTCCTAAATAAATTTAATACATAGTCGAATTTCTTTGGATGCAAAAATATACATGACTTTTCAGGAATACATCATCATTCTATAAAATGGTGAATATTTATATTGAACATTTTAATACTGACACTGGGATGATGATTTTAGAATTTACTTTCTTTATCTTCAAGGCGTGCCATTCAGTCTTTATTTCTTTTTCTTTGTATTTGTGTTAATAGCAGGAACTCACAAATGACTGGCATTAATTGCAATGCTTTTTATATTTTAATATATGATTGTAACCTCTACAGAGATGGAAGCCAGTTCCATTTTCTCAATTAATATAAAAAAGTAAGGCTAAAGGATTTATTCAGGCTGAGAACACACATACAAAGACATGGACCATTAAAATATCCATCATGAACAGTTATTACAAAAATATAATCTGAAATTTGTTTTCAATTTTGCATGAATCACCAATTCTGTGGCCAAAACAGTATAATATGGGAGGGTATATACAGTCCATTATTTGAAAGAAAATATTTTTTATATTAAAAGGTCTCTAATATGCATAGACTCCAGAAAGATGTGAAAAATGGGTTTTTTTCCCATTTAAATGTTATTTGCCCAGCCTTGATGTCTATTTCAGAGTCTGTTTTTCTGTCCCTTGCTCTATTTTCTCTCCTTTCGTCTTTTATCTCTTCAGCCCTCCCCCAGAGATCTTACTCCTATATCCTAAGGTCCTTGAGATCTTGGTCATTCTTCTAGCTTCATTGGCAGTAATTATTCTGCTTCATTGGAGGGCATCATCATCTTTGTTTCACCTTGGGCGACTGGCAGCAGTTTTTTACCATGTCCCACTGTGTTATTTCAACTTCCATACTCTATAAAGTACAGCTTAAAAAAACAAACAGTCATTTCCTTTAGAATGTTGGCCATGCTGACAGCAACACTTGAATGAATCATGTTTCTGGAGTATGTTTTTTTACTCTTCACCAAGTCAAGCAGAAACAGGAAAAGAGTTGTTGAGGCAGAATGAAAATCTTGCTTTGCCATATGTGGTTTAGAGCTTTTAACTTAGTCTTAAATTTACTTCTATCACACTGACTGCAAAGATTAGAAATAAGATCTTCAAAGTCAATAGAAATTCAACATGTTTATAGTACATTTATAATTTATTTTTTACATGTAAAAATATAAATAATATATCATACATAAATATTTATAAACACAAATATCCCAAGTTATTATATGTATATGTAATTTGAGACCCCAAAATAAAACCCAAGCAAATGTAATTTTCCTCAAAAATTAATATCTCAGTTAAAAAGAAACTAAATTTGGTTTTTATGAATGACTTCTTCTATTGAGGTCAAAAATAAAGTCCATGATGAAGTTCATTGGAAGTGTAACCAATAATAAGCAATGTTTGAATAGTTAGTCAGACATTTTAGACATGACCTCAGAAAATGTAAAGATAGATTATAGCTGGATGTTGATGTACAAAGCAGTCAAGGAGGTAAGACATGACGTAGAAGAGTTTGGATGTGTCATGACGACTAGAAGAATGAGAACAGGAAAAATGGGGAATTTTAGGTAGACTGCCCAGTGGCCAGATAGCTATGACTCCAGTTCTCATTCTTACCATTACCATTTTAAATTGGAAAAGTTGTTTTAAAGCAGGTGTGGTAAACAATGGCATCATGAGCATATTACAATCACCTGGAGAACCATTTCAAAAATACTCTTGCACACTAAGGGGCATATAAGAGGGGAACTTCTAGACAACAGATTTCAGAGATGTTAAAAGGTAGGCTCCTGGAAATGAAAGAGACTTATTTTGTCCAAGGGAGAATTATTCTTCTACAGTTTAGCTTTTCTACACAATTGGAACAATTTAACCACTGCATTTAAAGTAATCTTGCTTTCACTTCTTTGGCTTATAATAAACTTTATCAGGGCTTCCTTAAAAAATGCCACAGACTGAATGGCATGAACAACAGATATTTCTTTTCTCCACGATTATGAACATTTAGAAGTCTGAAACCAATGTGCAATCAGGGCTGATTTCTTCTGAAGTTCTATCGCCTTGGTTGTAGAAATCATCTTCTCCCTATGTCTTCCCATGATCTTCCATCTTTACATGTTTTTGTTCTAATCTCTTTTTGTAAGCACAGCACAGCAGTCATATTGAATTCTTAATGATTTCGTTTAAACTTAACTGCCTCTTCAGAGACACTAATCTCCAAACACAGTCACATTCTTAGGTATCTGGGGTTAGGAATACAATATATGAATTTGCAGGAGCAAAATTCAGTCCATTAACACATGGTGTGTTTTAGTAATTCTTATCCAGTATATTACAGATTAGTAAAATTATCATCACAGTTGTAATTGTGTATGTTAGTTCATTTTAGACTTATGCTCTGAATAGTTGTTGCTGTTAAAATATGTTTCTGTTTTACTCTCTTTTTCAAAATTCCTATTTGGATAACATGTCCTCTGCACTACTTCACTCTGCCATTAGGACCTTAAATAGATCTTGGCACTAAAAGATCAGGTAATCTTTCACTGTTATTTGAGTGTAAACTGACATAAGTCTGTATTTCCATCTATTTCCAGAGTCACCAACCTCTTTAGTCCGCATAACTTTTTCTACATAATGCTCGTGATTTCCTTTACTTAGTATTGAATCATTGATGGTTTGATTGAATTATAAACTGGTTGAAATATAACATATTTGATACATTGTGCTAAATATCATGGGGTTATGAGTAAATTGTTCTTAAGTCCTGCAGCTAGGACTGTTTCACATTGCATGGTATAAGCCAATGGCTGGGTCAAGTTCATAGTCACAGCACATTTCTCTCTGCTCAGTCCTTCTCAGTTAATACAGGCCTACTCATAGCTTATTGTTTTGGAATACAGCTCCAGCTGTTGGGATTCAGTTTATGAGAATCCTTTCCAGGGCATTTTACATATGGATTAATCCCTTCTTTTAATATCATGCCGAAGACCTATTAAAAAAACCAATCTGGCAACAATTGCCTTTGTCCATTGTGCTACTTTATTTACACTTAACACTAAGAAACATTTGGGGAAGGGAATTGATAGACTATAATAGACTCCACAGAGATGTTAAAAATTTACCTTTTTCACACATTTTATTGTTCATATCCAATTGTTCTTGTATTATGTTGTTACTTTTTAACTAAGTGAACACGGTTGAGGACTGCCTTTTATTTCACGTAAAATCAAACATGGATCAAAGGTCTACATTTGTCTATATTTTGCAACAGGAGATCAACTAGTTTTCACTATAAAACTAAAGCACATTTTCTAATCAAGCTTTTACTTAGTTTTTATTTTTTTTTCTTCATCTAAATATTTTGTTCTTTCTCTCCTTAAGCTCATCTTCAGGTATCCTTGTAGGGGAGGGTTCCTATTTGGCACATAAATCCAAAGCCATAGTAATCTTAGTAAGTCTTCTGTGTATAGAAACAAACTCCAACAGGATTATTGGTGTTCCTACTCAGCAAGTATAAATTCAGGAGACAGATAGAGGGTAGCAGTTACTAGTACTGAAGTTGATGTTTCAGCAGAGGAAGAACTGAAAGACGAGTTTCTAACCAGTATTTCTGAATTAAGTTTTAGATAAGAGCTGAGCAATTGAACTAAGGAGACATAAAATTCTCATGAGTAAGCTTTGCAGCTGGAATATATCCAAACAATTGTCAAATGCTACAGGGTGTATTTATTTGTGGTTAGCAAAACCATGTTATAATTTTATGCTAGTAAATTCCTTACAGGAAAGGAATCGATCTAATTCACTATATTATCTTTAGTATCTTGCTTAAGAGTTGACCTGAAAAAGATATTAAATAAACAAGATGTAGCACATATAGTCAATGGAATATTACTCAGCCATCAGAAAGGATGAATACCCAACATTTGTGTTGACATGGATGGAACTGGAGGGGATTATGCTATATGAAATAAGTCTAGCAGAGAGAAGTCAGTTATATGGCTTTACTCATATATGGAACATAAGGAATAGTGTGGAGGACCACAGGGGAAGGGAGGGAAAACTGAATGGGAGAAATTGGAGAGGGAAACAAGTCATAAGAAACTCTGGACTCTTGGAAATAGAGGTGGGGTAACCAGGTGCTGAGTATTAAGAAGAGCATGTGTTGTGATAAGCACTGGGTATTACACACAACTAATGAATCATTGAACACTACAACAAAAACTAATGATGTACTCTATGCTGGCTAACTAAACACAATAAAGAAAAACAAAAATAAGTTAAAAATAAATAAATAAATAAACCTCCTATTCAAAATTTTAAAAAGCAGACTGTCAAAAGAAAGAACAAACATTAGTCACTATCAATCTGTATGCATCAAGCATTTTTGCTAAGTGTAGAAATTTAAAAAATTAAAAATCATTGCTCTTGACTTTAGGTCTTCCACTTTTACTAGAGAAAAGAATGAAGAATGGAGGAAGAAGAGAACAGAGTATTCAGTGAAGGTGATGGAGAAGTAGAAGAAAATATGAGGCATAGGAAATGCACAATAAGGAAGAAATAGCTACATGGTGATGAGAAGGAAAAAGGAAAGAAGCAAAGTAGTGAATCCGGAAGAGACAAGAAGATCCTGTAAGGAAGGGTAAATAAATGTCAGTAGGGAAGAAAGGCAGAGAGAATAATAAAGAAAGAAAACATGATGGGCAAATTAGAGTGGGGAAAGGAATACAGAAAAAAAAAGTTCCTAAATCTACTGTAATTAATTCACTGTAGTTGATGATATGTGCTTTTACATTAATGGGTTTAGTAGCAATGGACTTGAAATTATTAAGATAGTAATTTCAAAATTTCTTTTCAACATGTAAAATTGGTGGCACTGATTGACTAAATGACCACTATGTAGAACAGTAATGATCAAAATTTAAAAGGGCCAATACTTGACAGAAACCTGCTGCAATAACAATTGCTACCTTATGTAACAAACACAGAACTCCATTAACTCCAATTTAAATCAAACTGACAGGCTTCGCTAAAAATTTGTTATGAACACTAAATATTCTTGTAAAATTATGTAAGAAACAAATCTTCCATTATAAAATAGGAAACATATAGCTAAAACAAAACATGGATACTAGATTTTTTTTTCCATTGGGGGTTAGTAATTAGTTGTAAAATATTTGGGCATGTGTAATAATGCAATTTGTACCTATAGGCACATCTCTCTCTCTCTCTCTCTCTCTCTCACTCACACACACACACCTGTTCCATCTGAGTAATTTTAATTGTTGCTGTTACTCTGTCATTTCCACCCTATTTATTCTTCTCTGAAACTAATTTCTCTCCACTATGAGAAGGTAATGAAACCTGGTAAGAAAAAGAATAAGATCCATGGGCTTCTCTCCCACATTCTCCATGTCCCTTAGCAAAATCCGTCCCATGTGTTTTAAACCAAGGAAAAAAATGATTAGAGAGCCTCTGTCTCTTGACTGCAATAGGCTGTATTCATCATCACTGTGGAGTAAAAAGTACCTGGCTGGTCCAGCCTCCGGCATTGCTTATTTGTATAGCCTAAGCCTCCAGCACTAGGTACCAACTAGCCCCAGGTATGAACTTGTCTCAGGTGGATCTAATTACACCTGCTGTATTTTGAGAAATTCTGAAATATAAAATTATCTAGTGAAAATGAAACACACACCATCTAGGTCATTAGCTTTTGCGCAATGTTATTTCAGAATACGCTACCAAAGCACGTGGGATGACTTGTTCATTAATATTAGGGATTGATGAAGTCTGGAAATGTGCCTAGAAATCAAAATCTTTCATAATGCCATTACAAAAATGAGGATGAGAAAAATAATTGCTACTGTGTTGAGAAAAATAAATTTTATTTATTATCATTTGCTGATGCTTTATCTGAAATATTTTATAATTATAAAATGATTGACATGCAAGTAATTTTCATCATTGTAGGGTAAAATCTACGATTAAATTATATTATTATGATGTGGATGAAGACAATAGGATAGGCCAGGAATTATTCATAAACATATACACTGAAAGAAGTGTGTTTTTGTTACCTCATATTTGACTGAGGTCCTTGAACAGCCAGTGGCTTATTTTAGACTGGTAAGGAGGAGTAATTTAAGAGGAATTCACTATGTGGCAGCTCCTGTTAATATCCTATTCCACATAATTGCTGAACACTCTGAAAATGAACAAATCATTATTATCATTACATAGATATAGATACCCTATATGAGTGAACCATTTCCATAGATTTAGAATATAAAGTCAAGATGAAAAATTTTAAAGTGTGCTTCTTTGCCTAAAAATTAATCTTTCTCTAATATTCTGTGCTTCCACAACATAGTAAAAATGCTTTTTCAAACTTTCCCTCCTATTTTGCTCCTCTGTTACCTATGCTTTTCAACTAAGTTATTTCCTGTTTCCAAAGTATGCCACCTCTTTCTACTACGTTGTCTTTACCCATGAAGTTTCAAAAACTTTAGATTAACTCATCGTTTTCCATGATATCTGGGTATTTATTTCTACAGGCACATTGTACTCTGCATCAAGTACTTTTCAAATATCCCACTTGCTTAAAATCTTACTGGACTAGATCATGTGTTCTCAAAAGGGGTGGTACTGTCCCCAAAAGGACTAAGAATGAGGTAAATATGTAGCTTTGCTTAATTCTAGATAAACCAAAGTTCATTTTGCTCACCTAAGATCCAAAAAAAGAGTATCAGAGTCAAATTTAGGTTTCTGGGACAGAGATAGAAGCTAAGCATGTACTTTTACAAATTATATTGGCATAAAAGTATTCTGTATAATGAGCATAAACATGACACTCTGTAGATGACAACAAAAAGTGGGCATGAAAGAAATATATATATCTAATATGTATATGTAACTGTGTCTATTTATATCTCTATATGTTGATTAATATATTTATATATATAATATAGTAGAAATCACTATATATCTATAGTTAACATATATTATATTTATTATATACTTATTTATGCATAGTATACATTTATATATGCATTTTAATGACTATAAAGAATTATGATAGTTTATATAATATATTCTATTCTATTAATTAGCTATTAAAATGTCTTCCAATTTTAGAAGAAATTTAACTTAAAATAGAATTACTTTGTTCTGCAAATGTTAATGAAAACATGAAGTGAACATATTAGTAATAAAGGCAAAATTATAAATCTAGTCTTTTCATAAGTCATTTTCATGATTTATAAATGGCTTTTTAAGAAAAAAATCAAATATATCAACTAGAGTATTGAAAATACTCAGAAAAAGTAAGAGATATCCACAAAAAAGAAAATCTTTGCATACTTACTTAAATCACAAAGGTAGACAATATAATTACAAAAGCCAATGGAGAAATCTAATATTGGAACAAAACAATACAAAAGATTAAGAGTAATTAGAGTGCCAATGGAAAGTCAGAGAGATGAACACATCTTCTGAACATTATTCATATTGGCATATTTTTCAGAATAGAGGAGATTATAAAACTACCAGGAAGTAACATGGGTGAAGAAAACAGGAAATAATGAAGATTTGTATCTGATACCATGGTATCAAACATTTCTTAAGATGACCGTGTAGATCTTCCTGTATTTCAAACTGTTATTCCATTTCTAGCATAAGCATACGGGGCATTCACAGCTCTTAAATAACACAATTATGAAACATATCTTTGCCTTGTTGAAAAAAATATAAATTCCCCTTCTAGGATAGGAAAGGTCCATCACACATTTTAGCACAGTGGATTCTATGTAAATTGGGGTTAGAGATGAAGTAAACATACTTAGAACAGTTAGTTCAATCAGCATTCTCAGTAGGCTGCATTCTTCCTTGTTGAATAAAAATTTCAAAGATCACCTCCAATCTTTTTATTTGTGAAGAATTTCCCTTATCAGATATACAAAATGTTCTCCTATCTTGGTAATTAGCACATTTCTTGGTAGCAGCCCAATAAGTAAAAACAGTTTCTTCCTTTATTGTGCTGTGGACTTAATCTCAACAGGATGCCCCTCTCTGTCCACTCTAATTAAGAAAACTGGCATATAAAACTTTCTGCAGATGGATTAACAGCAGGGGCTGCATAGATTTCCTTCATAGGCTTAATAGTCCTATCAGCAACCCACATCTCTTGAAAATCAGGAGTGCTGTCTACACTTCACAGGCCTTCTTGAGCCTCAAGCTTCCTGCCAATGTTTCCTCTACAATGACTACTCAAATTCTTCTCAAGGTTCTCCAATACACTCTTCTATATGTCAAGGTTTTTTTTCTGACACCACTTTCTTTTTATTTTTTTCCCTGGCTCCCACACACTGTGTTGATTTGGCCAAGAGATGACTCCTGCTATCTTAACAACAGCCACACATTAGAACTGGAGGCCAGGAGATTAAAGATGATAATGAGCAAAACGGAATAAATCTAGCTAAAAAAAAAAAAAAAAAATCACCTGATTCACTTTTTTTTTTTTTTTTTTGAGACCAATTAAAATGTTTCAGTGTCTTATTGGGATTATATAAATGTTTGTTTCTTTGTTTTGACTTTTCCAAGTTTTACTCAATGGAGAAGTTTAATATTGGAACAAAAATAATTAAAATGCCAAATGAATTGTCAAAGAGATGGAAGCACCTTATAAACACTCTTCTTACTGGCTTATTTTTCAGAATAGAAGAGATGATAAAACTCTAAGGAAACAGCGTGGGTGAAGAAAACAGGAAATGATGAAGGGAAGGATTGCACTGAATATTTATATCTGATACCATGGTATCAGCAGACACTGGCTTAGTTCTACCCAATTCATATTTGTCTCCTATAAAAAAATGCCCAAACAAAAATAAGTATCCAAATTTCATCCCAGGTTCTCCATTTGGATACCTCATCTTTCTTTTCTTTCTTTTTTGTGAAGACTTAACTAATGCATCCCCACTGTGGTTTGTCTTTCTTTCTTTCTTTCTTTCTTTCTTTCTTTCTTTCTTTCTTTCTTTCTTTCTTTTAAGGATTTTATTTATGTATTTGACAGAGAGAGTGAGAGAGACAGAGAACAAGGAAGGGGAGCAAAAGTGGGAGAAGCAGTCAAAAGCAGACGTTTAACCAACAGAGCCACCCAAGTGCCCCCCATTCCACTGTAGTTTTCTTAACTTGTTAGTGCTGGTTAAGGATGGAGCCTATTGTAGCATGAGGGGAGCTGACAAGTGTGTCATGCCTACAACAAGCTCTCAGTGCCTCTGTAGCATCTGGTCTTTATTTATAAGCTCTAATACAGAAAGAGGTGGAAAGATACACATAAAGACTTATTCCTGGGGGCACCTGAGTGGCTCAGTGGGTTAAAGCCTCTGCCTTCGGCTCAGGTCATGATCCCAGGATCCTGGGATCGAGCCCGCATCGGGCTCTCTGCTCAGCAGGGAGCCTGCTTCCTTTCCTCTCTCTCTGCCTCTCTGCCTCCCTGTGATTTCTGTCTGTCAAAATAAATAAAATCTTAAAAAAAAAAAGACTTATTCCTGTGATTCTTCATTTTCCTATCAATAACCCTAGGAAATCTTGAAAGGGTTTTGCACGAATGGTGATACATTATAATTTTCAGTTAACATGGGCAAAAATATCTCATGTAAGAATCTAAGGAAAAACCATATTATATCAGTCACGATCATTACTAGTGTACAACATAATCTATTTTAATTATATAGCAAAAGTCACATGATTAAGCCTCTTAACTCCCAATCTCTAGAAGGGCCAGAAAGATGACACAGCCAGGAAGAACATTCGAACATTGCTCCATACATTGCTTAGATCTCCTCCTCTGAGGACAAAGATATCAGCATTCTTGGACATCTGAAGCCTCAAAGATGAATCCATCTCAAAGAACTGCCCTTAGCCAAGGGTAGCTGTCTCACTTAAGTTTGTTCCCATTTTAGAAGTAACTCATATCCAAAGACATATGGCATACAAAGCCTGGGCCCCTGTATCTCAATTTGGAAAAACTCTGAATTACTATTTCATTTAGCTTTGGAGTGCCCTGAGCGATAATCTGGAGGTTCTTATTTAGTTTTATGGCAATTCAACTTCTTCTTCTCTGCAATCCTGCATCTTTTACTCTTTTAAAATTATGGTTCCTCAAACTGAGATTACAGAAGGGAGGTGGGTAGGGGAATGGGGCCACCAGGTGATGGGTATTAAGGAGGGCATGTGTGGTGATGAGCACTGGGTGTTACACACAACTAATGAAACGTTGAACACTACTTCAAATCTAATGATGTACTATATGCTGGCTAACTGAACACAATAATAATTTAAAAACACTGCGTTTTGCAGAAGCCAATGAACATAAAAAAACAAAACAAAACAAAACAACAACAACAACAAAAAAACCCTATGGTCCATAAAAGCACTCCCCAGTAAACTTTGGCTTGTCTATCTCCATATCAGAATCTGTTTCTCAGAGAATCCCACCTTGGACATCAAAGCTCTGACCCTACTGATGTTGCCCTGGTCTGAGACATGATTGGCACCACTGCACTAAGCAATGGATCTCAGAAACTGCTATCAACATAGTGGAAAGCCACATTTTTCAATAAAATTGCAATTGTGTGTTACCTGTATCCTCAGATTGCTTTCTAGTTAAAGTACCTATTAAAAAAATTGAGAGATTATCAATTTCCTTGGGTAGGTGCTATTATCACTCATACTCTACCTTTCCTTTACAGAAGAATTAACTAAAGTATAAGTCCTTCTCCAACGCAGAAGCAAGGAACTTTGTTTCCCAAAAAAAGACACAGACTTATGTCCTATGCAACATGAGTTACCTATATCCTAACAAGACTTTCCTCTTCAAATATAGAAAATAAAGTATAGATTCTAAATTATGAACATTAAAATTAAACTTTTTCAATCTCATAAAATTGAAATTTCTACATATTTTATCTTGTGTTACATTAAGAATAATTTTGACTAAAAAATATCTGATCATTATTTGTCTAAATTCCTATATTCAGTTAATCCTAAAAAAGAAAATCTCTACCAGTGCTTTGTTCTTCAACAGAATTGCAGAGGAGTTTAAATCATCCATATAGGAACAAGGTAGGGAAAATGGAATTTTGGTGACTCTGCCTCTGTTTAATTTTCTAAAATTAATTTCCCTTTACTAAGGTGATATAAATTTCATGTTTCTGCTAATTTTAGATATTACCAGATTAACCAAGTGTTTAGTTTCTGTTTTGTTTTCTAAATAAAAAATATTTCATAACCCATGTATATTTCTTACAGGTACTCCTCCTAAGTATTAATAGTAATTATGTAATACAAGGTACATTAAAAGAAATCAGATTCCAATGAAAGATTCCCACACTAAGTTATTAACCAACTACAAGTAAGTTAAATAAATATTCTTTGTTTATTCTTTGATATTCTTTTATTATATATGGCTATTTATATTACTAATATTCCAGCATGCTCTGGTTCCAGAAAATGTTAAAATTATTATACAATGTATGTTAAACTGACAGAAATTAAAGGCTCAAAAACATAAGAAAAAATGAATCATTAAAAACTTCAGGTGGAGCACTAAAATACACAAGTCATTGATTTGGAAGACAACAGAAGATAAGATTCTTTCAAGACAGAAAAAGAAACCAGCACCATTTACACAATAAATATTTGCAAATGTAGTAAGTAACAGGATTGGTTAGAGCCAACACTGGAAGGGCTGCAACATCTGTCTCTGATGTATTTCCAGTTCCTCAGTTTTCTCTCAGCAGCTCCAGCAATCTTGGTCCAAAGAATCTTTTCAGCTCCAGGCTTAATTGTGCTAATGCTTCTGAGTACATTATAACTATGAGAAATTATAATTATATCCAAAGAACTGTCCTGTGAATTTGCATCTTGTCTAAATGCCCAGACCCAAGATTTGCATTATCCACTATGAACCTCTGGGCTCCAACATTGTTTCTTTCTTTTTTTTTTTTAATTTAATTTATTTATTTGACACAGAGAGAGATCACAAGTAGGCAGAGAGAGAGAGAGAAGCAGGCTCCGCTGAGCAGAGAGCTCGATGCAGGGCTCGATCCCAGGATCCTGGGATCATGACCTGAGCCGAAGGCAGAGGCTTTAACCCACTGAGCCACCCAAGCGCCCCCAACATTGTTTCTTTATTGCCATAAATCAGAGGGTGATGACTGTGCCTCAATTTTCTACCTGCATCAAAGTACTCCTTCCCTTCAAGGTATCTCATTTCTCAAGACTGGCCTTCTGTGTGTATTCTTTATTTCCATGGCTCTTGCTTTCCTCATTACAAAAAGATAATTAACTCTCTATTATTTTGTTCCCAAGTCATCATTCTCATAGCCAATATTGAGAATATTTAGTGAGTACCTACAATATGGTATTTATGAGAGAGCCTGGAGATTATACAGATATTATTTGCATCTATGTCTATCTACATAAATAATTTGTTCTTAACATAATCAGTTGTAGGACAATTACCTAATCTTATCTTTCTCCCCCACTGAGACAAATCGCTGGCTTTTTGGATGTGGTGACTTTGATGGCCTAACACCACCAGTAAGCTTATCTGTTCCCTCAGTACCTGTTCTGCCCAAATCTTGGTGAACTTCAACACTCCTTCATCACAGCCCAGAGCAAAGTTCTTATTAATTGGAACTCAAGATAAGTAATACATTTAACCACAGTCTATATGACTTTCATTCAGTAGCCTCAGCACAACTGTTGCTACCAAAGCCTTCAGATATAATTGAGCTCTACTCTTTGGCAGCTGCTCAACCATGTGCTTTAACACCCTCCTTCCTCTACACAGGAAACTCTCTTTTTTGCTATTCCTTGTTTCTCTCACCAGTAAAGAAAGAAACTGAATTATTTTACACCAATTTTTAGTGAAACACTGTTCCATGATGGATCAGATGGAACTTAAAGGAAATTATTTTTTAAAATGTTTAAAATATGTATTTGTTTATTTTAAAGTTTCTTTTCAGTGTTCCAGAATTCATTATTTAGAACCTTCTTTTTTGGATAGAACCTTTAAAACATAAGTAGAAGTGAATGAATAGTATAAAGAACCCTGATCTAGTGAAGAGCCAACTTCAACAGTTAATTAAGTCATCAGCCCTCTGGTTTTATCTTTACCTCCTGACTTACTTGAAAGCAAGTGCCCCAAATCATATAATTAATCTATAAACAACTCAATTCACATTTCTAAATGATTAAGATTCTTTGTAAAATTTTTACATCAGAACATTAACAATAATGTCTCAATAACATAATTATCCTGTCAGTATTCACATTTGCCCTATTCTTTCTTTTCTTCAAGTTGCTTTGTACGTATGAATAGCCAAACAAATGCACACATTGTAGTGGATTGACACGTTTCTGAATACTACTTTAATCTTTTTTTTTTCTTGTAATAAAAATTGTTTGTTACTGTTGACGAAACCAAGTCATTTGTCCTATATGTGTCTCACTATTAGTTTGAAAGTTTGGGAGCTTCCTGGGTGAAATTTGAAACTCTCCCCTTTACATGGAAAGTAGGGAGAGACAGAAAGAAGAGGTGGACCACTCCAGGTGGGTAGGTGGCAAGCTTAATAAACAAGGAACCTTACATAGGAGGCCTATCTTGGGAGGCAGCAAGACAAGTAGATCTCCACACCTTCTTGCCAAATCTCAAAGTTTACACAGAGGCCTGCCTTAACTCGGTTGTGTCACGTATACTGTTCAGAAGGTACCAAAGACACTGTACTTCTCAAGACTATGTCCTTGTAACAGTTCCCACTGTGGGAACGGTGGGAAGAATGTACAGAGTGTACATTCCAAGGACAGAGAAGGAGTGGAAGCCTGCTTGGGTTGGCTGACAGGACAACTGTCAGTTATGCCTTTCAGAGGACCTCTTCCAACACTCACACTCTGGATTTTTCATCCTTGATGCCATATTTTCTCCACCTATTTTCTGTACTTCAAATAAACTCATTGATTGATTCAACCCAACTCAGATTTTATATTTTGGCTTCAAAGAGTCGCAGGTAGTATTTTATATTTTCTGTTACAGAAATACTGCGTACTGCTTTCCTTCTTTCAACATTAATATTGCTCAGTGAATTCTAGCACAATCCTCTTTAGCCTCTCTCCTAATAATTTAGTCAGTCATAGATAAACATTTTCTATGTCACTAATTTAATGAGTGACTGCATTATGTTGATATTCCAATTCTTTCATAGTGCTTTTCCTTTATGAGCTGGGGTGCTTATTTTTTTTTTTTAAATCATCAACTATGTAGTTGCAGTTTGTACAAGAATGTTAGAATGAAACCTTGAGTCTTTTCCTTTATCAGTTTGCAGAATACTTTGGTTATGCAGTATCCACCAAATGTGACTAGTAAGTTTCTCATTAGGTAAATTATCAATTCATGAATTCATCATATCTTACTAATTTCAATAATTTGTTCAGTTAGTTCCACTTGTTTGACTGCTCAAATTGCCTATTCAGAATTGCCTATACAGAAATCTCTTCAAATTGGACCCTGAGTCCATTTTACATGTTCCTGGTAGCTTTTGCAGTATATCTGGATTTAGCTATTTCTTTGAGGACCCCAATTTATTTTAATGGGAAGTACTATCTAGGAGACCACAAATTGTTTGCAAGGTGCTCACTATTACTGGGTCCATTGTTGTTTCTAGGCTTTTTAGCAAGCCTGAAAAATTATATGACTTGAAATTATATATTTATTCAAAGGATAAAATGTACATTTTCTCTCCTTGGAGTATTACACAGAGCATAATACTTCCCATTGCCTAGGTGAACAAATAAAATCTTACTGCCAATACAGACACTAGAGGTATTGAAATACTATCATATGCTAGTGTGCTTTTCTTTCTCCTTTTGAACTAAGCACTCTTACTAACTTCTTACAAGTCAATCTTTTGTATTTTAATTCATCCATTTGTAAAATGAGAAAAGCTATTTTTCATGTATATAACAGTGTAACGATGACACATTTAGAAAATTGTGGAGATGTTCCAAAAACAAAAATGCTGCAGTCAGCTTTCAATCATCAGTAGGCAACTTGTTCTTTGGTATACCATAGCTTTCAAAATTATTGACAAGGAATTGCTAGATGATTTATTTTATTGGCAACACTTTCTGAAGATGACCTAGAAAAGAAAATGGAATACACCATAGCCATAAGAGTAGTTAATAGGCAAGGAGAGTGGTTCTAACAGTCAAAGAGGGTGCAGTCACTAACATGTTGTTTGCCAGGTGCAAAGGGAATAATTAAATTACCTACTGAATTCTACTGCAAAAAGGAGGATACTATTTTGTGCATTAGACTGCAGCATAAGACTCAGGACCTATAAAGACCATTTTGAACAATGGAACCATCTGTAGAGAAGTGTTTGATGACATTTTTGAAGCATCTGTGATGAGATGGGTCACTCACCTAGACTTCAACTATCTCACCCTCACCAAGGTTCAGCGGAGGACCTTTGAAGTAACCCAATGAATAGCTGCTATTGACATTTTCTAAAAATAAGACGTGAGAAAAGAAAGTTTCAACAAACTTCTTCAATGCATCTCAACTCAATAAACATTTTTGAAGGCTCACTAATGCGCACTGTCTATGCTGCTCTTTGCATCTCTCCTATCTATTAAATGTTCTTCTGGCTTCAGATCCCTGTCAGATCTATCCTTCACGCTGCTGATACAATAATCTTTTTCAAACATACTTCTGATAGGGTCACTTCCCCACCTCAAATCCCCAGGATAAAATCCAATAACTTTAGCAAGATACAAAATGTCATTAACAATTCCTCTTCTCCATCTCCTCTGATAGCTCGTACTTATCCCCATGCCCCTGACATACAAAGCTATTTATATGTCTTCGGGTGTTATGCTTGTCTGACCTCTATATGCAATGCTCATGTTGTATCTTTTTCCTGAAATGAACACTCTATCTTCATAGCACTATATACTAATTACCCTTTAAATAACTCACATCCTATCTTTTACACAGTCTCCCATGATTTTTAAGTTTGCTTAAATATTTGAAGGTTATTCCCATTAGAATGTGAGCAATTGTAATGTAGTAGCCTCGATCATATATTTCATTGGTATAACCAACCTTTACTTCTACAACAGTACCAGAACAAGTAATTTTTAAAAATGAGTGATTTACTTATTTAATGAATCCTACGATATGTCAAACTGTTACCCTTCTATCGGAGAAGTCCTTCGTATCTAAAAGATTCATACAGAATTTCTGTTTAAAGGAATTTGAAAGAGAACATTTCCTAGTAGAAAACTTTATAACTGTCTGAAAAGCAAACAATGAATGTGAAGCATGAAACAGATGACACAGAGAAGTTTTATACGTGTCAGGAAGAAGACTGATTAGCTTGCTGGATCTTCAGAATGGTAGTTCATTATTTTATTGGTTTCTAGCATAAAGGAGATACCCAAATTTAAATCCAAATAACCAAGGATTTCATAGGCAAATACAAATTGCACTTGCACTGACAGGCATCAGGGCCTCATTGCCTCGGAAGGATGCCAAGACGTTATCCAGGCTGTCTTGCAGCTCATGCCATTGTAAAAGCAGAAGACTTGCAAATTTGGTGACTTTCCAAAGTCGGATATCTGAAACATGCCCCAGTTTCTGAACTCTGAAGCCACTGTGCACTTTACAATAATGAGGGCTATCACAGTATAAGTAATATCTATCATAGTAAAGCATCTTTTTAGATACCATAATTTTTAAATTTAAAAATTCATTACTGACCAGCATTTTACATTGACTCAAAATTTATAAAAACTATGGCTATTCTTTTTCTTTTGTATATACACATTTAAAAACCTATTATTTTACACAGTTTTTCCTAATTGAATCATGTCTCAGCCCTTCACATAAAAGCAGCTTTATAGCTCTTTATAGAAGGTGGTCTGTTTGATGGCCATGTTAAAGAAATTGCATTTGTCTCATAGCACTGAGTAAGGTGATTACATTACAAACAAAATTAATGACAGGAAAAGGAAGCAGCCAGCTTTTTATACAAGAAAGTAAGGATTTTTTAAAGTAAACAAGTAAAATACAAGTGGGTAAAAATATCAGAAGAAATACCTTCCTTCTGAGAAAGGTAAAGAAAACAGAAAGTAATAAAGCATTATAATATTTAATACTGTTGACAAATATTAAGTAGAGGGTAGAGAAATAAAAGTGATATTGATATAATAAGAATACTTTTTTACATGTGAAGGCATTGCAAACAATAAAAGTGATTTATTAAGGCTGACAGTTTCAAATAGTATCAAATAATACTAAATATTTCCACTGGTACAAGAAGTTATAGAATCTCTGAAGAATTTTAATACATTTTAGATTAATACTCATCTGCCCAAAATGCAGTGATGCACAGTCATTTGTAGGAAGAGGGCAAAACTGAAAGACCTCTCATATAAATTCTTCACTATGTAGATATAGGTAAAGGAAAAAATTCAGTATAATAATAATGTAATATAATGTAATACAGTATAATATACAACATACTGTTCATAGGACTAATACATACAATATAGCAGAAGTGACAGTTCATTCTTACAAAGGTACATACTTGTATCAAGTTATCTGTATCACCAAGCATGGACCTTTATAAGGTCCATGCTTGGTGATATAGATGTTTTGATAGAAGAATAAAGCCAACAAATAGTCTCTGAGGATATACTTTAATATTAACGCCTTTCTTTTTTAACTAGTTACTAACATCATTATATTGGTAGGGTTTTTCTCCTCCATTTGTAATTGTGCTACACTTATGATTAAATTATATCATGAAAATGGCTTGTAAAATTAATATTGTTTCTAATTTAGGATATTGCTGCTGTCATAACCTCTACTCCATTGACCTCCCAAACTAATATACTTTATTTTTTATTTAATTTTATTTTTTTCAGTGTTCCAAGATTCATTGTTTATGTATCACACCCAGTGCTCCATGCAATATGTGCCCTCCTCAATACCCACCACCAGGCCCTCCCAACTCCCTTAACCCCCTCCAAACTAATACATTTAAAGTCATGTTCTTTCTTCCATCATAGGCTTTCCGTGTCTGTGAAGCACTCATACAAGGTATGGTTAAGTAGGAATTCTCTTCCCAAGATTCCTGTGGCTGCTGGTTTGTTACAAATGCTGCTAATTCATCTTTGCTCCCTTCCGATGAAATTTAATAGTATCTCTAATGGGAAGCAATTCCTTATAATAGGAGAGTGCTTTACTCACTGTGCGCTACTACTAGATAATATTAAAAATCTTATTCATTTAAACTAATAATTTCCCTTTCTTTAGTATATGCTGGAAAATTAATGAAAACTAGATTTAAAAAATATTGGAGTCAATGTCATGTATTTCATAATAAATTTCCCAAATTTAATGCATAAAATATTGAGAGCCTGAGGTATATTTTAATATTATAAATTTCTCCTTACAAAATCTACTTCATTTTTAAGCCAGGTTCTAAGGCTAAGCAGATGTACAAATTCCTGAATCTTCAAATGCTTAAGGTAAATTATGCAGTATAAATAGAAGTAAAAAACTTGCATTACATTGTTAAAGGAATATAAAACACTGAAAGATAGATTTTTTTCCCATGTGGATATAAAAGTTATCTACTTTAAGAGATACGGATTCATTAGTAGCTGTATGATTATAATATTGTTTGATTTCTCTTACACTTACTTGATTGCATTAAAATGATAATGAGTAAGTTATAAAAGGTGGATTTACTAAGGTCATCATAAAAAATTTGGTGTTTTGGGAATCAGATATTCATTACTTCAGTGAAAGCGACCTAGAAATTGATTTGTTTATCAAGTTATAAACTCATATTTTCTCCCAAATGAGTATAACAGAGGTTTTATAACTGAGGTTCATTACATATCACATTTAAATAACCTAATTCAAAATTTGAGCATATTCACTTACGGTATCTAAGAAATTTCTTCTACTCTTTGTTTATGTTGGGTTTACCACAGTACCAGAATTTTCATGGTTATATTATTTTTTTAAAGATTTATCTATTTATTTTAGATAGAGTGACTAAGCATGAGTGAGAGGAGCGGGGGAGGGAGAAGAAGAGGTAGAGAATTCTCAAGCAGATTCCCCCCTGAATGCGAAGCCCAACACAGGGCTTGCAACAGGACCCTGAAATCATAACCTGACATATTCCAGAAACTGCTGGAACCATGATGAGAGTGGGAAATAAAGGAATTCCCTACAGAAACTGTGATCATAGAGGAACTGTCTTCTTCTGCCCAAGACATGGGAGATCCTGGTTCTCTGGCCTTCAGACTCCAGGACTCACACCTATAGCCTTCTGGTTTCTAGGCCTTTGACCTCAGACTGGAAGTTATACCATTGGTTCCTGTGACTCTCAGGACTTTGGACACAAACTGAACTGTATCATCAGCTTTCTTGGTTCTCCAGCTTTCAGACAGAAGATTGTGGGACCTTTCAGCCTCCATAACAAGAAATACCTCCATTACTACAAGAAATACCTTCTTTTATATCTTCCTATAAATAAACAGTTACTTCTTTTCCTGTGGACAGCCGTGACAAAGAAACATGTTACTTGAAGTATGTCCTCAATTCCATTTTCTTTCTTCCCTCTTGAAATCTCTCCCCTCTGCTTTCTTGAACCTTAATTTATTTTGCAAATAAAATATTATGAATCTCTTCTTGAATCATATTCCCTTTACCTGATTGCTTTCCGAGGATATTGTATCCCTGGGATGATTTGTGTGGAATAATGATCAATTTAGAAAGGTTTATGCTAAGGGTTCTTGGGTGGCTCAGCAGGTTTATTTAACCCTTGGTTTTGGCTCAAGTCATGGTCTCAGACTTTGCCAATCCAGCGCTGGCAGTGGGCTGCATGCTCAACAGGGCGTCTGCTTAGAATTTTCTCTCTCTCTATCCCTCCCCCTGCTTATGCTTCTCCTTCTTCCTCTCTCTCAAATAAATAAATTTTAAAAATCTTTAAAATAAAAAAAAAGGAAAGATTTATGATAGGCCATGTGATGAGAATGGATGCTAACTGCTATTGAGATCTTTTAAATTGACAACACTGAGGAGTAGTTTCATATTTGAGTTAGTGTGGGATTGAGAATGATGAGCAAAAGATACCTCAAAATGTCCTTTCTTACTATTTCTTGAGTCTTCAGTTTTCAACTTTTATCAATTGATTGTCTTGGCTCCTTTCTGTTCCAGTCCTTAACCATTGTCCTAGAAACCCCTTTTTCTTTTTTTACTGGATTATACCTGTATTACTCAGGGGCAGGTCAGGTTAAAAGAAATCACTCTAATTTTTTCAGCGAGAATGACGCTAATACCAGAGATTAGATACACAAGTGATGGAAAAGCTGGAAGAGCAACCAGGGAGAAGTGAGAAAGCCGGCATTAGTAACATCAAAAACCTCTGCCACTTACTTTCGTTGATGAAGAATGGAATGAAGTAATTTTTACCTGTACTCAGAAACTGACGTATTTCAGAAACTGCTGGAACTGTGATGAGAGTAGGAAATAAGGGCATTCCTATAGAATCTGTAACAGAGGAACTGTCTTCTGCAGTTTGCAAGTAAAAAGAAGGAGGAGGAGAAGTGGAGGAGGAGGCTTAACAGGATATTTTACAGATTAGAAGTTTTTTAATTTTAATGAAGTTCTAATTTATCATTTTTTTTTTCCTTTCATGGATTGTGCTTTTGGTATCGTATCCACAAAGTTATTGTCAAACCCAAGGTCACCTTGATTTTCTCCTATGTTATATTCTAAGAGGGTTTTTATTTTTTATTTATTTATTTCTTTTTGAGAGAGAGAGAGAGAGAGAGAGAGCGAGCACACATGGTGGGGGAGGGGCAGAGGGAGAAGGAGAGAATCTTTTTTTTTTTTTAATATATTTTATTTATTTATTTGAGAGAGACAGTCAGAGATAGTGACCACACGAGCCTAGAGTAGAGGGAGAGACAGGCTTCTCGCTGAACAGGGAGCCTGATGTGCAGCTTGATCCTAAGACTCTGAGATTATGACCTAAACTGAAAGCAGATGTTTAACTGACTGAGCCCAGGCACCCTGAGAGAGAACCTTAAGGAAGCCCCATGCTGTCACAGAGTCTGATGTGGGGCTGATGATCTCAGGACCCTGAGTACATGACCTGAGCTGAGATCAAGAGTCAGACACTCAGCCAACTGAACCACCTATTTTAGGAGTTTTATAGTATTATTTCACAATTAGGTCTGTGTTGCATTTTGAGTAAATTTTTGTGAAAAATATAAGGTCTGTTCTAGATTCATCTTTCTAGACATGTGGATGTGTAGTTGTTCTAGCAGCATTTACTGAAAAGATGACCCTTTTGCCACTGAGTTGTGTTGTTCTTCTGTCAATACATAGTCACGACTATACTTTTACAGGAAGGGAACATTTTGAGAATTGATTGTAAGAATTAAGAAATAGGAGTATTGGGGCACCTGGGTGGCTCAGTGGGTTAAGCCGCTGCCTTTCGCTCAGGTCATGATCTCAGGCTCCTGGGATCGAGTCCCGCATGGGGGTCTCTGCTCAGCAGGGAGCCTGCTTCCCTCTCTCTCTCTCTGCCTGCCTCTCTGCCTACTTGTGATCTCTCTCTGTCAAATAAATAAATAAAATCTTTAAAAAAAAAAGAAAAGAAATAGGAGTATTGCCAGATTATTTACAAATTTATATTCAGAAGTTTATGTTTACCGAATTTTTGTTCTTGAAGGCAATATGAACATGATTTTGGGTTCTTCTTGTCAGAAATTATTTGCATCCCCTCTAAGTAAAATCCATAGTTTAGCATGCAACCACAGATTCTGGGTCAGAATTAGCAGTAAAGTGTCTCAAACAAAAGCATATCCCATACAGATCTGATGAACTCAAATGCCACCTCTTCAGGGAGGTTCTTCCTGACTGTGCTACTTTAAGTAGTCTCTCCCCTAAGATGATGTGTTTATTTCCTTCTTTATATTCTTACCCTCTATGACTTTTAGTGACAAATTAGGGTAAAAGAAATAGGAGATTTCAGTCTAATTGTATACATGTGCTTCACATGTTTGTGTGGCCCATGTGCTTAGTAGTCCCTTAATTAATGAAAGTAAAAACCAAATTGAATCTAGTAATGAGATCCTCCTGGAGTTACTCTAAAATTTCCAGGCAGAAGAGCCTACAAAGCAGTCACAAGGGTAAGGAGCAAACATCATAGACCTATTCCAGATTGGGTTTTTTCAGGATAAATTCTACTTATTCATGTTATTTCACTTTTTTTTAATATGCTACTGAATTTAGTACCAATTACTAATATAAAAATTTTCATCTTTGTTCATCGGTCTGTATTTCCTTTCTCTACTCTTTTCTGTTATCGTATTGAGTTGAATGAACACTATGAGTTTCAGAACATTACTCTTTTCTATTGTCTAGTTTACTACAATATTGGAATTACCTACACACTGAGAATCTGGTAGAACTAGTCTATAAAATCTTCTGGTGCTAGTGTTTTCTTTGTACTATTATTTCAATTATTTTAATAATTATGTCATTATTCAGGATGTTTATTTGTTCTTATTTGTTCTAGTTAAGTTACTTTTTTTCTAGATATTACTATATTTGTCTATGCTTACATTTATTGAACAGTGTTATGAATAGTAAATCTGCATTTTCTTTCTAATCACTGGGATACCTATCATTAATTCCATATGAATTCTAATCATTTTAGTTTCCTGGATAAGCCTGGCTAGTGGTTAATGAATTTCATCACTAACTTCAAAGAAATATTTGGCTTTTTTGATCGTCTTTATTTGTATACTTTATTTATTTAATTAATTTATTTATTATATTTATAATAAATGTATGTATCGTCAGTACTATCCAATGTGACAATCAGTAGTAATATATGGGTATTGAATACTTGAATGTGTACAGTATAAGTAAAAAACTAAATTTTTTATTACACTTAATTTAAATTTAAATAGCTATATGATTTCAAATGATATTATAAATCTATAATAATAAAAACAGTATAGCATTGAAATAAAAACAGATATATAGATCAATGGAACAGAACAGAGAGCCCAGAACTGAGTTGTGCAATCTTATCATTAGAAAAATAAAAGGGCCCCTATTAAGGAGTCAATCTCATTTACAATTGCACCCAAAACCATAAGATACCTAGGAATAAACCTAACCAAAGAGGCACAGAATCTATACTCAGAAAACTATAAAGTACTCATAAAAGGAAATACTGTTTTGATAGTGGGATGTTCTCTGCCTATGCCCGGCAATCAGAGTTTACTGAGAGTCCTATAATTGGGAGTCCCGCACGGTGAAAAAAGCCACCTGCTACTGCTCTGTAGCCTGAACTGGAGCTCTTAAAGCAGTTACTGCAGAGGATAAATCTTAGAGGAGAGAAACTTTATGCTAAAACTTTTTAAAGCATCTTCCACTGATAATCCCTGCCATATTATTGAGATTGACTTTATGCATGATGACTATATTAAAATATTTTCTTCTTAATTATAGTTTTATGTGTTTCAGGTAACTGCCCATGTGAGGTTTGAGAAGGTAAATGGAAAATAATTGTTAGTAAGTTGAAGAATCTTTGTGCTTGAAAACTTGTATCTAGACAAGTTCTTAGTTGTAATTAGTCACATAATGAATTGCCCAGAAAGTAAAGGTAATCTAACAGGATTTTGAGAGTGTTAACTACAAAAATATTTAAAACTTGACTGTCCCTGTCTATCTACTGTCCACCCCACTCCTCTTCCCACCCCACACACTTTTGCATGTGACTATATGACCCTCAGAATAATCCCAAACCCCATAAACTTTACTAGTCTGTGTAGGGTACTGTGAAACCCCTTGTTCCTCAATATTCATCTCAGCATGACTCACAAAGGTACTAAATAGTGAAGAAACATTACATTTACAGAGACTCATGTACAGAGGAGAACGAGAAGGTGAAGATCTTATTCTATTAGCAGGGTAAGAATTGTTAGTTAGTCCTCATAAATGGGTTTTGATCATCGTTCTGAGAGAGTGCCTGGTGTGTTTTCTGTTCTCCTCTTTTGTGATCCGGAAGAGGTGTGTGTGTGTGTGTGTGTGTGTGTGTGTGTGTGTGTGTGTGTGTGAAAGAAAGAGAGAGAGAGATTTTCTTTCACATTCTCTACTACTGTATACTGGATGTGATGGGCCAGATATATTGTGCTGTACTTCATATCTTCCTTCTTCTCAGGAAAAGAAAAATCCAGATCAGATCAAAAGGACTACTCATTTCTCAGAAACCTCATATTTTGAATCAAGGTTTTATCATTTCTCAGACTTTGGGTTAAGATCAAGTGTGAAGATTTTGACACACAGGAAACTGTTAGCTGCTAATCCAATATCCATTGTCCCATCTTTCACAGACATAGAATCATTCTGTTATTAGCATTGCCCTGTGCCCAGTCTTCCATGAAATGAAGAGATGATAAAATATCAGTAGAAGGAATGAGTGTAGGTTTCTTGCAAATTCCTTTATAGGGAGTTGATTTAGCAGCAGATGTGTACTTTTCCTTTTATCCTTTCTATTTCTATGGAATTCAGAAGTAATGATTAGAAATCTTGCAATCATTTGATGCCCAGAGTCAAACTTGAAAGTATAAGACATTTATTAAGAACAGGAGAACAGAAAAGTAAGAAGAATAGCATTCTCTGATTACTAAGGAGCTCCCATGGCATCTCAGGACTGTCCTCACAGACTTTTATACAGGTTAAAAAAAATAAAATTCAGGGTTTGGGGAATCACATTTGTTCCAGTCATGGTTTGGGGAGGTCTCTTCTTATTTTACTGGTAAAACAAAAACCATAAGAAAACTGATGTAATGTTCTTTTTTATGGTTTTTATTTGACCAGTGAAGTAAATAAACTCTTCAGCTGAAAGTGAGGAGGATATTTGAAAGAATGGAGATTTGGAAAGAGTAGAGATATGAAATAGATTTTTAGAGAAATGGGAGAATAAATAGACCACAAATTATTTATACATATGTGTAATATATAATATGTATATACAGTATATATGTTAGAATATGTCAAACAGTACTAAAGCCCCTCTTAGTTTAGCCATGGATTTAAATTGAAACTAGTTAGGAAATCTGCATGCTTTTTACCTGCCCTATTAGCTGGAGTTGACAGAAAACTGGAATTAACCTCTTGTGGTTTTGCTGGTAGTGAGGGGCTAAAGTGTGACTCATTGCTAACAGCTTATATCTGTATTGTATCACACTGAAACAACTGGAGAGGTTGTATCTTGTTGAATAGTTACTGCTATTGCTATGGAACAAACTTACTATGCTAGCATCTTAGTAGTTTGCTGCTCCTCATAAGCTACCCTTTCTCAGTCCAATTAACTTTACTTAGAGTAATAATGTAGCAACTCAGTGGCTTATTTAATTTCTCCCATAAACATTGTAGAGAGGGCAAGTATTTGAGGCACAGTCCTACTCAATCCACCTATTCATGCACACATAATACCCTATAAATTGCAGAAATAGCAATCATATTTATGGTTGAGATTCTTATTTATAATGTCCTTACTAGAGCAATGAGAACATGTTTATACTGAAATTTTATTTTGAAACATTCATAAAAATTTCAGTGAAAACAACCATTTATCTACTTGCTCTCTCCCATTTAGTCTTATTTGGTATGAAGTCTTTACCTCTTACACTGAAAATTACATAAATTCTAACTTGCTTAGTACCCATCAGTTCTTATATCTGAATTGATTTCGTATCATTAAAATTAAAGGCAGGGCATCTGGGTGGCTCAGTGGGTTAAGCCTCTGCCTTTGGCTCAGGTCATGATCTCAGGGCCCTGGGATTGAGCCCTACATCGGGCTCTCTGCTCGGCCGAGATCCTGCTTTCCCCTCTCTCTCTGCCATTGCTCTGCCTACTTGTGATCTCTCTCTCTCTGTCAAATATATAAATAAAGTATTTTTTTAAGGTGTATGTTTAAGCTACATGCAAAAGAATGAAAATAGACCACTTTCTAACACCACATACATAAAAAAAGAAACTCAAAATGGATTAAAGACCTAAATGTCAAATATGAAACCATACAAATCTGAGAAGAGAACACAGGCAGTAATTTCTCTTATATTGACCATAGCAACATATTTCTAGATATGACTTCTAAGGCAAGAGAAGCAAAAGGAAAAAAAAAAAAAAGTACTGGGACTACAGCAAAATAAAACGCTTTTGCACAGCAAAGGAAATAATAAAACTAAAAGACAGCTAACTGAATGGAATAAGGTATTTGCAAATGACATATCCAGTAAAGAGTAGGTATAAATATATAAAGAAATGATACAAGTGAACACCGATAAAATCCAATTTTAAAAAGGGCAGAGAATATAAATAGACATCTTTCTCAAATAAGACATATAAATGGCCAACACACATGAAAAAATGTTCAACATCACTCATCAACAGGGAAATGTAAATCAGAACTACAATGAGATATCATGTCATACCTGTAAGAATGGAAGAATGGCTAAAATCAAAGATACAAGAAACAAATGTTGGCAAGCACGTGGAGGAAAAGGAACACTCATATTCTGCTGGTAGGAATGGAAACTTGTATAGCTACTGTGGAAAACAGTATGTAGATTCCTCCAAACATAAGAATAGAATTACCATGTGGTCCAGTAATTCTACTACTGAACATTTACACAAGAAATATGAAAATACTAATTCGAAAAGTTATACACACCCTTATGTTTCCTGAAACATTGTTAAAAAATAGCCAAAATATGGAAGCAACCCAAGTGTCCATGATAGATGAATGGATAAAAACAGGTGGCATATACATATATATATATAATCGAGTATTACTCAGCCATAAAAAATGAAACCTTGTCATGTGCAACAATATGACTAGACCTAGAGGGTATAATGCTAAGTGAAATAAATAGTCAGAGAACAATACCATATGATTTCACTCATGTGGAATTTAAGGAGCAAAACAAAGAAACAAAAAAAAGACAAATGAAAAAAGAGAATCTTAAATATAGCAAATAAACTGATGATTAGCAGAGAGGAGACAGGTAAGGATTGAATGAATGAGGTGAAGGGATTAAGGGTACATTAATCATGATGAGCACTGAGTAATATATGGAATTGTTCAATCACTATATTATACACCTGAAACTAAGATAACATTGTATATAAATTATACTGGAATTAATTTTTAACCAAAAATATCATGAAAAGTATATATTTAATTTCTTCTACAGGAAAAAGAAGTGTAAAAATTCTTTAATTCAGAATAAAGTATAATTATACTTTTTAAGACACATATCTTAGTCAACTGTGACTATAGCATTTAACTAGACTGAAGACATTGGGTTGAGGGGGATAAGGGGTGGAGAAATGGGTTGGCCTGGTGATGGATATCAAGGAGGGCACGTATTGCATGGAGCACTGGGTGTTATACTTAAACAATGACTCTTGGAATACTATATTAAAAACTAATGATGTAATGTATGATGACAAACATAACAGAATAAAAAAAAACAACCCTGAGTTTTCAGGATTCTTTTTGCATAGGTAAGTGACTGTTACAAGATAGTGAACATGATTGTTCTAAAGTATTAAGTTGTTTAAATACAAACAAACAAACAAACAAAACAGACCAATGTCACTGTATTAGGAAGAAGTTTGACATAGGCCATACTTATTGACTAAATATTTTCTTTACCATGTGACTGAAATTCAATCCTTTCTGATTGAATATGAGCATATTTCTAATACAAGGGACTATTCTGAAAGTGTTCCTCAAAAATCAAGTTTTGAAAAATGTCCTAAAGTTATTAAATCTAAAAAGAAAAAAAAATTCATCCAAAGCAGAAATACACATCTTTATATACTTGGTTGAGAATGTTTTCTGAATAGAGGAGGAAAAATGAAACAATACCAAAATATGAATTTACTTTACTGATAAAAGTTAAAAGTATAAGACTGTCTTGCACTGTAAAGTGGAAAAATGAACTAGTACCTATAAATAAGCTGAAAATATTTGGGTAAAAACCCCCTGAAGTGAAAAATGGGGAGTTGACTTAATATCTGAAATGACATTCACTGAAAGTAATTATTTTAATTATCATTGCTCTTAATACTTAAAATTTTTAAATAACTGAGGATTAATAAGACATCATTCAAATTTGTTCCAAGTTTTAAGAGGAACTTGACTTACTGGGTAAATATTATGCTTTAAATTACACATATTATTTAGTGTACACATATGTATTTACACATATGTATTTGTGATAAGGATATAGAAGAGAGGGGCACCTGGGTTGCTCAGTGGGTTAAAGCCTCTGCCTTCAGCTCAGGTCATGATCCCAGAGTCCGGGTATTGAGCCTGGCGTCAGGCTTTCTGCTCCATGGGGAGCCTGCTTCCTCCTCTCTCTCTGCCTGCCTCTCTGCCTACTTATGATCTCTGTCAGATAAATAGATAAAATCTTAAAGAAAAAAAGGATATAGAAGAGACTTGGTAATAACCCATGAGGTTGATGCTGAGTACATAAATTTCAGGCATCTGTAGCATAGAAGAAACTACTCAGGATTCACAGTTTTGTAATTAGATAATAAACTGAGACTTAGGTTTAGGGTTGGTCTCATTTAATTTTGTCATTAAAAAAAAGTTAAAAGTAAATCAAATTGATAAACGTGTAGCCAGACTCATCAAGAAAAAAGAGAGAGAGAGAGAGAGAGAAAATGCACAGATAAAATCAGAAAAAAAGGGAGAATTAAGTGACACAACAGAAAAAGAAAAACAAAAAATTGTGAAAATACTACAAAAAATTATTTGTAATATTAGAATAAATGGATAAATTCCTAGAAGTATACAATCTTCCAAAACTAAATCAGGAAGAAACAAAAAATCTGAACAGAACAATTACTAGTACCAAAATAGAATCAGTAACCAAAAAATTGCCAAAAAACAAAAGTCCATGACTAGATGGTTTTACAGGTGAATTCTACCAAACATTTAAAGAGCTAATACCTATTCACCACACACTATTTTAAAAATTTTAAGAGGAAGTAAAGCATTATTCTGACACCAAAACCAGACAAAAACAACACAAAAAGAGAAAATCACAGGCCAATACCCCTGATAAATACAGATGTAAGAATCCTCAACAAAATATTAGCAAACCACATTCAATAAAACATTAAAAAGATAATTCAACTGGGATTTATTCCAGAGATCCAAGAATGATTCAACATTTGCAAATAAGTCAATGTGATGAACAACATCAACAAAAGGAAGGATGAAAATCATGTGATCACCTCAATAGCTGTAGAAAAAGTATTTCAGAAAATCTGACATCTATTCATGATATAATTTCTCAATAAAGTGAGTTTAAGGGAAACATCCCTCATCATAATAAAAGTCATATATTAAAAAACCCACAGTTAACATCATACTCAATGGTGAAAAACTGGGAGCTTTTCATCTACAATCAGAAATAAGACAAAGGTGTCCACTCTTGATGCTTTTATTCAACATAGTACTGGAAGTCCTAGCTCCAGCAGTCAGACAAAGAAAAGAAATAAATCATCCACATCAGTAAAAAAAGAAAATAAACTGGTCTTATTTGCAGATAACATGATATTATACATAGAAAAGAAAACTTTACAGACTCCACAAAACAACAGCTAGAAATAATAAATGAATTCAGAAAATCTGCAGGATACAAAAGGAATACCCAGAAATCATTAGTGTTTCTATACAATAATAGTGAAGTAGCAGAAAAAGAAATTAAGAAAACAACTCAAATTACTGTTGCATCAAAAACAAACAAACAAATAAACAGAAAACAACTTAAGAATAAACTTAACCAAAGAGGTAAAAGACCTGTACTCTGAAAACTATAAAACATTGATGATTGATGAAAGAAACAAAATAAAACAAATAGAAAGATAGTCCATCCACATGGACTGAAAGAACTAATATTGTTAAAATTCATATACTAGCCAAAGCATTTTATAATTCAATGCAATCCCTATCAAAATACCAATATTTTCCCAATAGTATACTAGATATATTCTAGTATATTAGAATAAAGTATACTAAAATTTGTACAGAGCCACATAAGACCTGAGATACCAAAACAATCTTGAGAAAGAAAAAGAAAGCTGGGGGGTATCAGTTTCAGATTTTGAGATATACCACAAAGTTATGGTAATTAAGACATTATGGTTACTATCACAAAAATAGACACATAGATCAATATAATAGATATCCCAAAAATAGAACCATCATTATTTGGTCCTTTAGTCTATGACCCAGGAGGCAAGAATACACAATGAGGAAAATATAGTGTTTTTAATAAATGATATTGGGAAAACTGGACAGCTACATGCAAAAGAATGAAACTGGAGTACTTTCTATAACTATACACAAAAATAAACTCAAAAAAGTGAAACCTGAAGCAATGTAAATCCTGTAAGAAAAGATAGGAAGTAATTTCTTTGACATCAACCATACATCATTTTTCTATATATGTCTCCTAAGGCAAGGGAAACAAAAGCAAAAATAAACTATTGGGATTACATCAAAATAAAAAGGTTTTAAACAGCAAAGGAAAACATCAATAAAATAGAAAGGCAAATTACTGCAGGGGAGAAAATATTTACAAATAACATTTTTATTAATGGGTTAATATCCAAAATACATAAAGTACTTATGCCACTCAACCTAAATGTCCCTAGATACATAAATAGATAAGGAAGATTTGATATATCTAAAATGGAATATTACACAGCTATAAAAATTGGTAAGATCTTGCCATTTATGGCAACATGGATGGAATACATGGTGTTATATTAACTAAAATAAGTCAGACTGAGAAAGACTTACAATTTCACTCAAATATGGACTCCACAAATTAAGTGAATAAACAAACAACCAAATCAGAATCAGATCTATAAATACAGAGAATAAACTGATGTTTGCCAGGGGGACAGGGGTGGATCTGGGGAGTAGGAGAAACAGGCTTCCGGTTATGGAATGATCAAGGTGTGAGAATAAGTGTGAGAATAGAACCAGTGATATTATAATAGCATAATATGGTGACAATTGGTAGCTACAGTTGTGATAAGGATAGCATAAACAATCACCACTCAGTATTCTGAAAACTAATGTAACATTGTGTGTCAACCATACACAAATTAAAAAAAAATAAATAATTTTAATGTATTTTTATTGCATAACCACAGAAATTCATATATGCATTATCTCAATAAATACCATTTAATAATAGAATGATATGTAACTCCATAAAAATTAATAAAGGCAACATTAAAAAATATAGGACATACCTTTAGGTGTATGCAACTTCCCTTTCATTGTACTTGCTTTACCCAATTTACTCTGGATATATAAAGCCTTTACAAGATCAGGTATAATCTTGTACATACAACATTAGCAATGAAGATCCACTGGTAGAATGGGCAGAATTTAGGTTAGGGTCAGAAGACCAAATTTGAGGTAAATCTCAGCTATTTGCTAATCTTTTTGGCAGGGTTAACATTTAAAGCTACCATTTTATTTACTGTTAAACAGGGGGGAAAATGTATTCTTAATTCAAAAACTGTGTAAAATGAAAATTTCTATGCAAATGATGCTGTGAAATGTACACTTAATATACTAATTACTACTTTCCCTCAATAGTGTTAATAATGATAAATACCACTGTAGAAGAAACTTTCTAGTGCTAAAGAATCATAGGTTGCTACCTTTAGCCTGGCTTACAGATAGCAGTATTACTAAAAAGGATGATGCAGTGAGACTTGACAAGTTAATTGTTCACATATGGGTCTTGATTTCTTTATCAATATTATGGGTTCTGGATCATGGAAAACCAGTTCAAAGCTGATTTATACAGGTTTTATTTTTAAAAAATTAAAGATTTTATTTACTCATTTGAGACAGAGACAGCAAGAGCAGGGTTAGGGATAGAGGGCAAGGGACAGGGAGGCTCCCCTCTGAGTGCGGAGCCCGAGGCAGAGCTTAATCCCAGGACCCTGAGATCATGACCTGAGCCAAAGTCAGATGATTAACCAACTGAACAAGTCATATGCCCCCCTATAAGTTTTATAAACCTAAAATTGGGCAACAATACCAATTTTCTGAGGACCACTGATATATTTTTCAAAATATTAACAACCATTATTTATAAGATTTTTTCTATTATAGAAAAAAGAAAAAAAATTACCTAGATGTTGACACAAGTCACATTTCTGTGTCAAATTGTTTTGATAGAAAACAAAAATAAATTCATTAGATGACAAAAAGTGGAAAATTGAGGCACATTTTAAGGATAAATGAGGCATATATTAAAGATATATATTAGACACTGTAAAATCATAATAGAATATAGATTGGACACATTTTCTTGCCAAATACTTAGGAAACACTTAAAATTTGAAATAATTTTAAGGTATCAAAGTTCAATATTTGTGAACACACAAATGTGGAATTAATGTAGACAGCAGTTTGGTTACAAAATACTATACTTTTCAAAACCACACAGGAAATTACAGGGCAAATCCACCAAAACTTCAAAACTCAGAAAATTCCATTATTTGAATTGTTTTTAAAGTAGAGAGAAAAAAGAAAAAGTTCAAATATATTTTATTAGGTCAGTCAGTATGAGAGAGGTACTAAAACTTCATAAATGTGGGGCAGAAGGATGCCAGAGGTATCTTACCATGACAATATAATTTTAAAAGCAGAATTAATTAGTAATCAGAATCTATCAGCTTATTAAAGAATACTGTGTCATGAATAAGATCAGTATATTCCAGAAATAAAAGCTATGCTCTATTATACTAGATAATCTATTAATATAACACATATCTTATACAGTTACTAGACAGAAAAATAACATAATTTTCAAAAATGTTGAAAAATACTTTTTAAAAATCCAATACCTATACTTAATTTCTTTTATTTTTAAAAATTATCTTATTCAAGAGATGGTGAGCAAGAGAGAGATCACAAGTGGGGTCAAAGAGTCAGAAGGACAAGCAGACTCCCTGCTGAGAAGTAAGCCATATGTGGGGCTTGATCCAGGACCCCAGTATCATGACCTGAGTGCAAGACAGATGCTTAACTGGCTGAGCCACCCAGGTGATCCTACAGTTCATTTTTTTAAAAAAATTCAGTAAAATTAGACTAGTGATACTACCCGGTGATACTATCTTAACAAGCCATATGCACAATTAGATAATCAGATCTTTTATACTAAGAAAGAAAGAACCATCCTTAATAAAATCAGAAATAAAAAATGATGCCCATTATCTCCATTACTATTTAATAGATATCTATCAGATAGCTATCTATCTGATAGATATCTAGATATCTATCAGATAATTCTGAACACCTCTGAACTCAATGGGAGATTGAAGAAAAGAATTGCTGCAACTCTACAAATAGGAAAGTAACCACTTTCTGTAAGGTAGGGAGTATGGAGAAGTGAATCTGAGGTGATATATAGGAAGATAAACTGTAGGTAGTGGGAGCCTCTGTGAGCTGGCTACCGGAAAATGATATAGCAGTGGAGTACAAAATCAGAACTTGTAGAAGTCTGCTCTAGTGACAAAGATCTCTGCCTAAAAGGTGCTCAGGTGGTGAAGCAGGCCAGAATTTTGGGTGGGAAAGTGTAGCCTCAGGATTCCCAGGGTCACAGAAAGAACAGGAGCATCTGAGTGTGACAGAGTTTCCAGGCATTGGAGTAGGGAAGCTGGCTGTAATTAGTGAGCCCAGGAGTGGGCTTTCAGCTCAGTATTACCATAAACCATGAATCACAGCATGGTTGAGTGACTGCTGTCTGATCAGGGGGTCAGCGAGGAGCAGAATCACAGCGTAAGTGCACACCAGAGGACTTTGCAAGGTTTGGAGACTTGAAGTGCAGTTGTGTGCCTGAGATAGAAATGTTCAATCACAGGTTGGGTGAAGGCAGAGTTCAGATAGAGACCAGGAAGACAGGAGTGATTGACTGCTTTTTCCTGTGGGTACACTGAGGAGTGGGGGCCTGAGCTTTCCTTTTCAGAGCTAAGGATTAGGAGGCTGCCATTTTCATTCTTATCTTCTAAAGTGGCACAGAAACCCTTCAGGAAACAAAATCCACACAGAGCAATCTAGAGCTGCTTAGCTAGTCTGGCCCCCTGGCAAGGGTGATGCAATTCCACATGGGGCAGAGATACCTTAGAATCAGCATAATGCACCTTCCCTCAAAAGATCATCAAGGACATCCAGTTAAGACCAAGTTTACCAAGCACACAGAACGGTAGAACTCCAGTGCTAGGGTAAAATATTATATAGAACTCATGGCTTTTTTCATATGATTCTTTAGTCTTTCAGTTTTAATTTTTTTTCTCATTCCTTTCAACAAATTTCTTGGTTTATCAATAAGACTTCTTAAATTTTCATTCTTATAGTTACATTTTATCTTTTCATTGTATTTAATTTTATTTTTATATATATGTAAGTTTTCTTTCAATTTTGGGATGCAGTTTCTTCTAACAGACCAAAATACACCCCAAATCTAGTGTTTTCCCCTGTTCTTTTCACCTGTTTACATTCTTTCTTTTTTCTTTTAATTTTCATTTTAAAGTTATATTCTATCCATACTTAATTTTATTTTTGTACATATATGTTTTTTTTTCTTTGCAATTTGGGATCTAGTTTTCTAACAAACAGACCAAAATACATACAGGATCCAGTATATTTATCTGTTCTCTTCACCTAATTATATTTTCTCTCTTTTTATTTTTTTTAAAGATTTTATTTATTTATTTGACAGAGAGACCACACGTAGGCAGAGAGGCAGGCGATGGGGGTGGGGGAAGCAGGCTCCCTGCTGAGCAGAGAGCCCAATGCAGAACTCGATCCCACGACCCTGAGATCATTACCTGAGTCGAAGGCAGAGGCTTAACCCACTGAGCCACCCAGACACCCTCTCTCTTTTTAATTAATTTTTTTTTTTTTTTTTTTTTCTGTTTGGGATCTCTTCTGATTTGCTTAGTGTATATTTCTCTGGGATCACTGTTGCCATTTTAGTATTTTGTTCTCTCATTCATCTATTCCTCTCTGGACAGACAACAAGATGGAAAAACTCACCTCAAGAAAAAGTACAAGAGGTGGTACTGACTGACAGGGACATGATCATTATGGACATAAGTAAGATGTGGAACTAGAGTTCAGAATAATGATTATAAAGATACTAGCTGGGCTTGGAAAAAGCATAGGAGACACTACAGAATTCTTTTCTGGAGAAATAAAATAACTAATATCTAATCCAGTCAAAATTGAAAAGGCTATTAACAAAATGCAGTCAAAAGCAGAGTTTCAAGCTGCTAGAATAAATGAGTCAGGACAGACAATTAATTAGAATAAAGACAAAAATGATGAAGAATAAAGAATTTGAGAAAAAGATAAACAACTACTGAATCACAAGGGGATAATTCAACAGATAAGTGATGCCATAAAGTGAAACAACATTAGAATAATCGGAATCCCAGAAGAAGAGGAAAGAGAGAGAGAGGGACAGAATTATATTGGAGCAAATTGTAGCTAACAACTTCCCTAATCTTGGGAAGGAAACAGGCATTAAAGTCCAGGAGGCACAGAGAACACCCTCTCAAAATCAATAAAAATATGTCAACACCTCGACATACAATAGTAAAGTGTGCAAATTGCAGAGACAAAGAGGAAATCCTGAAAGCAGCCCAGGATAAGAGGTCCTTAACCTACAGGGTAGAAACATTAGAGTGGCAGAAGTCCTATCCACAGACACCTGGCAGGTTAGAAAAGAATGATATGATATATTCAGGGTCCTAAATGAGAAAAAAAAAATTGCTTCCAAGAATATTCTATCCACCTAGGATATCATTCAAAATAGAAGGAGTGATAAAAAGTTTTTAAGACAAATAGAAACTAAAAGAATTTGTGATCACTAAACTAGCCCCTTTATAGGGAGTCTTTTAAACAAAGAGAAAACCCAAACATGACATAAACCAGAAAGGAACAGAGACAGCATACAGAAACAGTGACTTTACAAGATATAAATGGCACTTAATTCATGTTTTCCAGTAGTTACTCTGAATGTAAATGGGGTAAATGCCCACAATTAAAAGACAGAGTGTAGCAGATTGGATAACAACTCAAGACCCATCAATATGTTGTCTGCAAGAGACTATTTTAGACCCCCAAACACCTCCAGATTTAAATTGAGGGGGAGGAAAAGGGTTTATCATACTAATGGACATCAACAGAAAACTAGGGTAGCAATCCTTACATCAGACAAATTAGATTTTTTTAAAAAAATTTTATTTAATTATTTGACAGACAGAGATCACAAGTAGATGGAAAGGCAGGCAGAGAGATAGAGGGAAGCAGGCTCCCTGCTGAGCAGAGAGCCCGATGCGGGACTCGATCCCAGGACCCTGAGATCATGACCTGAGCCAAAGGCAGCGGCTTAACCCACTGAGCCACCCAGGAGCCCTTTTTTTTTTTTTTTAAAGATTTTATTTACAGACAAATTAGCTTTTAATCTGAGTGTAATAAGATATGAGGAAGGGCACTATATCATAACTAGAGTCTAACCAACAAGAAGAACTAACAATTGTAAGCATTTATGCCCCTGACATCGAAACAGCCAATTATATAAACCAATTAATAACAAAATTAAAGAAACACATGATTAATCATATAGTAATATTAGGGAACTTTAAACAAAACAAAACAAACAAAAAAATAGTAGGGAAATTTAACACCCTACTCACTTCAATGGACAGATTATCTAAGTAGATCAAAGAAACAAAGGTTTTGGATGACACACTGTATAAGATGGACTTCACAGATATATTCAGAGCATTCCATCCCAAAGCAACAGAATACCCATTCTTCTTGACTGCATATGAAATATTCTCCAGAATAGATCACATACTGGGTCATAAATCAGTACCAAAAGATTGGAATCATTTCCCACATATTTTCAGACCACAATGTCTGAAACTTGAACTTGAACTACAAGAGGAAATTTGGAAAGAACTCAAATACATGGAGGTTAAAAATCAACCCACTAAAGAATGAATGGGTCAACAGGAAATTTTAAAAGAATTTAATAAATTAATAGAAACAAATGAAAATATAAAACAACTGTTGAAAATCTTTGGGATGTAGCAAAGGCAGTCCTAAGAGGGAAGTATATAGCAATAGAAGCTTTTCTCAGGAAACAGGAAGGGTCTCAAATATACTACCGAACCTTACACCTAAAGGAGCTGGAGAAAGAACAACAAATGAAGCATAAATCCAGCAGGAGAAATGAATTAATAAAGACTAGAGTAGTAATCAGTGAAATAGAAACCAAAAGAATGGTAGAACAGATCAAAGAAACTAGGAACTCGTTCTTTGAAAGAATTAATAAGAGGAAACCCCTGGCCAGACTTATCAAAAAGAAAAGAGAATAGACCCAAAGAAATCAAATCATGAATGAAAGAGGAGAGATCACAACCAACACCAAAGAAATACTAGCAATTGTAAGAACATACTATGAGTAACTATATGCCAATAAATTAAGCATTCTGGAAGAAACGGGTGTATTCTTAGACATGTTTAAACTACCAAAACTGTAAAAGGAAAAAAATAGAAAACATGAACAGACCCATAACCAGCAACAAAACTGAAGCACTAATCAAACATCTCCCAGCTAACACAAGTCCAGGCCCAGAAGGCTTCCCAGAGGAATTCCATCAAACACTTAAAGAAGGACTAATACATTTTTTTCCTGATGCTGTTTAAAAAAATAGAAATGGAAGGAAAACTTCCAAACTCACTCTATGAGGCCAGCATTACCTTGATCCCAAAACCAGATAAAGACCCCACCAAAAAGGAGAGTTACAGACCAATAACCCTGAGGAACATGGATGTCAAAATTCTCATCAAAACACTAGCTAATAGGATCCATGAGTACATTAAAAGGATTATTCACCACAACTAAGTGGGATTTATTCCTGGGCTGCATGGGTGGTTCAACATCCTTAAATCAATCAATGTTATACACTACATTACTAAAAGAAAGGACAAGAACCATATGATCTTCACAATGGAAAAAGAAGAAATGCAAAAAAAAAAAAAAAAAGCATTTGACTAAGTATAGCATTCTTTCTTAATTAAAAGTCTCTATGGTGCAGGGATAGAAGGGACATATGTCAATATCATAAAAGCCATATATGAAAAGCCCACAGTGACTGTCATTCTCAGTGGGGAAAAACTGAGCACCTTCCCTCTAAGGGTAGGAAAATGACAGGGATGTCCACTATCACCACTGTTGTTCAACATAGAACTAGAAGTCCTTGCCTCAGCAATTAGACAGCAAAAAGAAATAAATCAACTGAATCAGCAAAGAAGAAATAAAACTCTCACTCTTTACAGATGACATGATACTCTGTGGAAAACCCAAAAGACTCCACCCCAAAATTGGTAGAACTCATAAAGAATTCAGCAATGTGACAGGATATAAAATCAATGCACAGTAATCAGTTGCATTTTTACACACTAACAATGAGACAGAAGAAAAAGAAATTAAGGAGTCAATCCCATTTACAACTGCACCAAAATCCATAAGATACCTAGGAATAAACTTACTAAAGAGGAAAAAGATCTATGCTGAGAAAATTATAGAACACTCATGAAAGAAATTGAGGAAGTCATAAAGAAATGGAAAAATGTTCTGTACTCATGGATTGGAAAAATAAATATTGTTAAAATGTCTGTGCTATATACTATCTAGAGCAATCTATACATTCAAGAAATCCCTGTCAAAATACCATCAGCTTTTTTTACAGAGCTGGAACAAGCAATCCTACAATTTGTATGGAACCGGAAAAGATCCTGAATAGCCAAAGAGATGTTGAAAAAGAAAACCAAAGCTGGTGTCACCACAATTCCAGACAGGCAAATGGATGAACAGAATACAGAACCCAGAAATGGACCCTCAACCCTATGGAACTAATCTTTGACAAGGCAGAAAAGAGTACCCAGTGGAAAAAAAGACAGTCTCTTCAACAAATAATGTTGGACAAATTGGATAGCCACATGCAGAAGAATGAAGCTGGACTATTTTCTTACCCATACACAAAAATAGACTTAAAATGGATCAACAGCCTAAATGTGAGACAGGAATCCATCAAAATCCTAGAGATGGGGTGCCTGGGTGGCTCACTCAGTTGAGCTTCTGACTCTTGATTTTGGCTCAGGTAATGATCTCAGGGTTATGAGATCAATCTCTGTGTCTGGCACCATTCTCAGTGGGGAGTATGCTTGGGATTTTTCTCTCTCTTCTCTCTGCCCCTCCTGCCACTTGCATGCTCATGCATAATCTCTATTTCCTTCCCTATCTCTCAAATAAATAAAATCTTAAAAAAAAATAATCTTAGAGGAGAGCACAAGCAGTATCCTCTATGACCTTGGCTGCAGCAACCTCTTGCTAGACATGTCTTCAAAGGCAAGGTTAAGAAAACAAAAATGAAATATTAGTACCTCATTAAAGATAAAAGGCTTTTGCATGACAACAAAACAATAGTTGACAAGTTCAAAAGACAACTGAGAGAATGGGAGAAGATCTTTGCAAATGTTTTATCAGATAAAAGGGCTAGTATCCAAAACCTATAAAGAACT
Source organism: Mustela nivalis (assembly GCF_964662115.1). Lineage (NCBI taxonomy): Eukaryota > Metazoa > Chordata > Mammalia > Carnivora > Mustelidae > Mustela > Mustela nivalis. The sequence goes on from NC_139034.1 coordinate 68,337,734, forward strand.
TATCAAACCCAAATAATCCAATCAAGAAATGGGAAGAAGACATGAACAGAGATTTCTCCAAAGAAGCCATACAAATAGACTTCAGACCATGAAAAAATGTTCAACATCTCTCGGCATCAGGAAAATACAAATCAAAACCACAATGAGATACCACTCACACCAGTCAGAATGGCTAAAATTAACAAGTCAGGAAGCAACAGATGTTGGTGAAGATATGGAGAAAGGGGAACCCTCTTACACCGTTGGTGGGAATGCAAGCTGGTACAGCCACTCAGGAAAACAGTATGGAGGTTCCTCAAGATGTTAAAAAGAGAACTACCCTACAACCCAGCAACTGCATTGTTATGTATACATAGATACAAAATATCTATGTGTGCAAAAGATACAAATATAGTGATCTGAAGGGGCACCTGCATCCCAATGTGTATAGCAGCAATGTCCATAATATGTAAACTATGGAAGGAGCCTAGATATCCCTTGATAGATGAATGGATAAAGAAGCAGTGATATATATGTTCAATGGAATACTACTCAGCTATCAAAAAAAGAAATCTTGCTATTTGCAATGACATGGATTGAACTAGAGGGTATTATGTAGCAAAATAACTCAGTCAAAGAAATACAATTATCATATGGTCTCACCATATGCAGAACTGATGAAACAAAGCAGAGGATTATAGAGGAGGGAAGGGAAAAATAAAACAAGACAAAGTCAGAGAAGGAGACAAACATAAGAGAGTCTTAATTGTAGGAAACAAACTGAGGATTGCTAGATGGGAGGGAAATGGGGGGATTGTGTAACGAGTGATGGACATCAAGGAGGACACATGATGTAATGAGCACTGGTTATTATATAGACTAATGAATTACTGAACTATACCTCTGAATCTAATAATACGCTATATGTTAATTAATTGAATTTAAATGAAAAATAAATGGTGAGTCTTTGAAAAGAAAAATAAAAACTACTCCTTGTATAGAAGCTATGAATATGTATTCAATTAACCCAAGCCAGTTAACTAAAAAGTACTACAAAGAAAATTACAACCAGCATATGAAATTTTTGTCTGCAAACCATTGACCTTTATGTATAAATTACAGCTACTTAAAATTCATAATAGGAGAGAAGAACTTATTTATTACAGTTTGTGCACACACACAAAAACACATACAGAACAGTATGATAAATAAAAATAAAGTTAACAAAAAATAAGGTACAAAACCTGCATTAGGAAAAATGGAGAATATACATGAAGGAAAAAATGTATATTTTTAAAATAGAAATTAATTTCATGGTACTGATTAAGAATATCCACTGACATAAAGTTGAAAATTTTCACTAGATTTTTTGATAAATTAATGTGCACCATATTTTTTATACTAAATCTTCTCATTCTAAAATTCAGATAGAAAAATAAACAATCAAGACAAACCAAGAAAAGTCTGAAAAGGAAAAGCAATAAATGAAGTCTAGCTCTACAAGTTATTTGAAATATTCACTGCAAATCCTCAACAGAATAATGTGGTAGTATTCTGTGAATAGTTAGATCAATGGTTCAAAGGGAGTATCCTAAAAATGTATGCAAATCACAGAATTAATATATAATAAAAGTAGTATTTCAAGTTAATAATGAAAAAATGAAAATTTTAATCAACTGTGTTTGATAACTAATTAGTTATTTGGAAAGAAAAGATGATGTGCATCCATCCTTCACATTGTATATCAGGACAAATTATGATCAACTCAGGATTTTAAAAGTAAGAAAATAAAACTGTGAAAGAAGTAAGGAAAAAGAATAAATTATATTTACTCTTCAAAGTAAATTTGACTTTTAATTTTTTTCCCAAAGATTTATTTATTTATATGAGAGAGTGTGTGTGTGAGTAAGAGGAGGGGCAGAGGGAAAGAATTCCAAGCAGACTCCCCACTCAGCAGAGCTCAAGGCAGGCTGATCCCACCACGTGGAGACCATGACTCTGAGACCACAACCTGAGCCAAAACCAGGAGTTGGACACTCTAACAACTGAGCCACCTAGTTGCCCCTTGACTTTTAATCTTTAAGTAAAGGAATTTCCATCTTTAATTTTGAACTGAGTCTTGACTTTTAATATTAAAAAGATTTTTTATTTATCAAGAAAAAATCCAAATCAATACTGAAATTTTAATGATATATGTATTTAAAAATATCTGTATGCTTTAATAATACATAAAATACAGATGACACACAAGGAAATATTATAACATAAGCAATGAATTACTCTATTATGTACAGAATCACTATAATTTGAGAAAAAATACCTATAATCAACACAAAAATTTACACAGAAAAAGTTATTATTTCTAATCACATTCATAAAAAAGATGAAGCTTTAAAGTGTATTAAGATATTGTTTTTTAGCCCTGAAACTGACAAAAATCCAAGAGTTTGTCAGTAGTCATTTGGTGCAGCTACAGGAAAATCTGCTTTGTAGTGCATTACAGGTGAGTCTGCAAATGCCAAAAAGTCTTATGGAGGATAATCTGGCTGTATCTATCATCATGAAATGATCTATGCTTAGTCCTCCCACAAACACTTCAGGGAATTCCCCTTTAGGCATTTATGCAGATATAGAAAATTACATATATCCAACATTGTTTATCAAGATATTGTTAGTAACAGCAAAAACTGAAACAAATGCCTATTTACACAGGACTGGTTCACAACAATACAATACGCCAACATAAATGACTATTATGCATCCATCAGAAATACCAAAAGAAAAAAAAATATTAATGAATAAATTGCTGACATACTGATATTTTCTCAAGAGAAAAATTCAACTTGCAATGTAAATTTTATAGTATGTTTTATTTATGTAGGGAATGAATACCAACACATAATCATATTTTTTAAAAGATTTCATTTATTTATTTGACAGAAAGAAAGAGGGAGAGAGAGAACACAAAGAGGGGGACTACAAGCAGAGAAGCAGGTTGTCTGCTCAGCAGAGTCTGGGGCTCAAACTAAGGACCCCGGGATCATGACCTGAGCTGAAGGCAACCGCTTGAATGACTGAGCCACCTAAATGCCCCATAACCATATTTTTTAATGAATCACTGGAATAACAGAAAAGAAATAAAATGATTACACAGGGGGAGGACTAAAATGGAGAAAAGAGAGAAAACGGGGTGAGATCAAAACTTCTCAGAGTATAGCTTTGTGTAATGTTCTAAGCTTAGGACCAAGTGAATATACTATCTATAAACTTAAAATGTGATGGTTCATTGCTTTTTTAAAATTAACTATCTTTTGATTTGGTTCTTGCTGAACTATCTTGCTGATTTGGTTTTAGCCCGTCCTTACTGTTCTGAACATACTGAAAAATATACTTACTATTATCTGAAAATTGTGTTAAAATAACTCAAATACTGAAAATAGTTTTTTTCTGTATATTCTCATTACAATAAAAAGCAGTTTTTAAAGTATTTTTCTAGAAATGCATTTATTTCATGATATATTAAGATTATATAATGTTTATTCTATAACTTAAAATTCTAGGGGTTCCTGGGAGGCTCAGTTGGTTAAGCAGCCAACTCTCGATTTTGCCTCAGTTCATGATCTCAGGATCCTGATACTGAGCCCCCACATTCAGCTCAGAGTCTACTTAAGATTCTCTCCCTCCCACTCTGTCCCTTCCCCTCTCTGCACATACACTCTCTCTCTCTCTCTTTAAAATAAATAAATAAATAAATAAATAAATAAATAAAATAAAATTCTAAAATGATGCATCATGTATTATCACATTAAATGTGCCTCCCAATAAGAATTTGATAATAATTAATTGGATTTCTTGTCATATCAATTTGGTAGATTAAAGGTAGTATTCTTTCATTGGTAAGGGCATACATTTCTTGCCAGCATGTGGTAAAACCATTCCTTCAGGCCAGGTATATTACGAAATAATACTTTAAAATGTCAGTTTATATTGCCTTAGTAAGCAGTGAATTGACAGTGAGATCAGGCTCTAAATTAAAATTGTTTCTGAGATAGCATTGAATCATTTATGAATGAGGAATTCCTTCCAATTCGGGTTATTAATAAAATGTTTGGAAAAATAAAACTGTAATTCTTCATATTTCTACAATGTATCTAATCTTTTGATAATGCATTCATGTAGTGTAAGTATAATAGTTACATTACATTGAAAAATGCATTTAAAAGGTCAAATTTTAGAAATTAGAATTTACTATTATTATTTTTCTGAAAAAAATTATTCCAAGTTTAGAAAAGTATAAAAATAGAAACAAAAAATAAAAGCAGTTGTTATTATGTAAGCATTATGAAAACATATATAGCAATGAATACAGTTAAATACTCTATTCATTTATTTTTCTTCAGAATATAAATTGTATAATAACCTTCTGCATGTAGAAATCAGACTATACAATAATCATGAGTTTGTTTTTCTAAAAAAAAATTAAACAACATTTCAGTTCAAAAAAGATGAGAATTAGAATAATGCCTTAAGACTGGAAAATGCTCGATTAAAGTCCAGGTTTAGAAGTTTTAAAATCTAACTGTTTCATGAACACCTAGCATACTGAGAATCAAGTTTTCAAATGATAAGTTTTAACAGTTGATGATATAGAAATGGTGATATGATAATGATGATATAATTATTGAAAATGTAGTGGTTAAAGGAGGACAGTTAGCAAGAGTACTGCTAATAAGATTGCCAACTTTATTGTCTATTATAATAGAAAATCAATGTCAGCCACATAAAATTGCCATAGGCATTAAAAAGGTTATTTCTTTAAAAATGTTAATTTTTACATGCTTTCTGCTTTGTTTTTAGGGATTAATGTAGGAGTTGGAATTAATGTATAAGTTCAAGGAAATTGAAACTGGTGTGTGTGTGTGTGTGTGGATGTGTGTTTGTATGGAAATGAACAGGTAATCCTAAATTTTCATAAAAATGCAAATAGCGAAATCAGTGTGAAAAGAAGAAATAAATATGCATGAATACCAAATATCAAAACCTGGAAATAAATCTATAGTTGCTAAGTCTGTGCAGCACTGCTATAAAGATATACACACACACAAAAAAAACCAGAATAGAGTCTATTTTTTAATTTTTCAATGTTTCATCCTCTCTTCGCTTCTACATTTAAATTATAACCTGAATAGTTTTTTGACTAAAATATCATTTTTAAAAGTGTGCAATCTAAAAAGTCACCTCAATTTTTTTTCTGTATGTGCCTTGATTTTGTTTTATTTGTAAAGTATATATACACTCAGTATATATAAATCTACCATTAGAGATCCTTAATTGTCAGCACTTTTAAGACATCATTCTAAGACTCTTAACTATAGAGGACAAATCAGTTTCATAAAAGTTTTAACCAATAAAACATCATTAAGAGCACTCAAGATTTTACTACATGTCTTACATCTGGGAATGTTTATTTTATATTTAGGAAGAACTATGTAATTACTTAAAATAAATTATTTAATATTAATCAACTCTTTATATTAATCATTTTTGTTATATAATTTTAAATACTAAAATACTAAAATAACAACAATAAATTCAGGTAATAGAGATTTTTTGTTGAGTAATAATAATACACTTTACTGAGAAGAGTAGTGTTGTTTTATACATCATAAATCTTTTTTTTTTAAAGATTTATTTATTTATTTAAGAGAAAGAGTGGGGTGGGGGAGGAGGGATAGGGAGAGAGTATCTCCAGCAGACTCCCTGCTGAGTGAGGAGCCCAAAGCAGGGCTTGATCCCAGGACCCTAAGATCATAACCTGAACCAAAACCAAGAGGTGGACCTTAACCTATTGATTCACCCAAGTGCCCCTACACTTCATAAATCTCTTTGATTCCTGGTGTGAAAATAAAAACATCATATCAAAAAAAAGACACTTCCTTATCAATACAGAGGCGATTTAAAAAATGTTATTGAGTCTGCAATTAAAAATAGAAGCATGCACGTAGTCTAGTTCAGAGACTAAGTATTTAGGACAAAATACCACATAATCTATACTGCTCATGTACAGCCTAAGAAATTACAATAACTTATCCCTATGAGAAACAAAAAGTTGTACCTCATCCATGTTTCCTTTTCATCTCCTCTGAGGTTCTTCAGTTAATTCCAGAAGTTGGAAATCCTCACTGAGAAAAATGCCCTAATGAAGAGATGCAAATGAAGCCAGAGAACAGGACTTGTGGAAACATGCTTGGCAGGGCAAAGAGGAGGTGCAAAGATTTTAAAACAGGGATGTATTTGACATGACACTGCAGAGATCAAACTGGAGTATTATTTGTGGACCAAATTATATAGATTTTATTTAAAAAATTATTTTATTCTAAGTGTGATAAGAAGTCATTGAAGGAATTTGAGCCTAGACTTTACCTGATAAATCTAATATTTTAAAGTATAACACTGTTTATTTATTTCAGGAAAATTAGATTGAATTTGGGTAGAGAAACTAATGAAAACTATCCTGAAACTAATGAAAACTATCCTGTCATCACATCCTAGTAAGAAATTGGTGAAGGTGGGAATAGCAATTATAGGGAGATTTGGTGGATTTAGGTAATTATTTTATGGTTTGGGCCAAATATATTTGCCAAAAAATGAAATGTGGGTGATGAAAGAAAGACAGAATTTAATGAAGACTTTTTGGGTTTTATCCTGAACAAACAGATGCATTTTAGAAATTCAGTTATTGAATTATGGAATACAGCACAAGCAACAGATTTCTTTTGAAGATTTTATTTATTTATTTGACACAGAGATCACAAGCAGGCAGAGAGGCAGGGAGACAGATAGGGGGAAGCAGGCTCCATGCTGAGCAGAGAGCCTGATGAGGTGCTCAAACCCAGGACGCTGGGATCATGACATGAGCTGAAGGCAGAGGCTTAACCCACTGAGCCTCCCAGGTGCCCCACAAGCAACAGTTGGACATTTGCTATACTAATTCTTTTTTGGAAGTGCCTGTTAGATATACCAGTTAAGTTAGAACTACTATAATTTATACAAGTTGTAAATATAATTTTCCTAACCTGAAGATTTAAGGGAAGTTATTTTATTTCATATCCTTATCCTCAAAAACAGTACAAAGATTTCAAAATGCTAAGTAGTTCTTCAGGGTCATACATCTGCTTAGGAATAAACCCTAACTCCCATGACTAGTCCATGTCCCACTATAAATAATGTCTACCTACTTTTTTCTTGAGACATCAAATATGAGAAGAGAGAAAGTGAGGGCATATTAATTAGTTGTTGGATTAGAAGTTTTTACTTTTATTATTTTATTATTTATTATTATTTACTTTTATTTTTATTTAGGACTTGTTCTAAAATGTCCAAGGCAACACAACTATATAATTAATTCCTTTATATTGTTTTCCTGGGATCAACAATTATTTCAAGGTTTATTGCTAAAACGTTCTGATTGCTAGGTAGCTCAGTGAATACTATCTCATCTAATTTAAATGTCATATAAATGGTGCTTATAACTTTACATTTATAAAATATTCTTTAAGTGTGAGATACTGATTTTTCCTAGGTCATAGAATTAACTGGTTTACAGACTATAGCACATATTTGATCCCAAAAGACAATATTCCCTCTGTGAGGGAAATTCCCTCTGTCTGGAAAATAACTAGGGATGCGTGAGTGTGTGGTTATAGACCGAGAGAGGAAGAGAGGAAGAGAGGAAGAACTGAAGGTTCATGAAAAGGAAGGAGGAGGAGGAAGAGGAAATGAGGGAGAAAGACAAGAAAATAATTTAAAAATTTTTTAAAGATTATATACTTGAAATTATATTTTTCATTTGAAAAATCTGTTTTCTAATCTGTCCTTATATAAAAGAGTGTGCAAAAAACAAATATAGAATACCGAATTAAATTTCTAAGTAGTGTTTTTGGAATGTGCAAATGCCATTTTAAATTTCTAAAAAAAGAAAAGCATTAGTTTCAGAACAGGAACATAAAACTACAAGGTAAATGACATTGAAAAGAATTGCTCATGTGCACTTATTCATTATTAACGTTGAAAATTAATATAAGAATTTTATAGAATGTTTAATCAAGAAAATAACTTGCTAACTAAGGAGTCAATGAATTTAGTGTATGTATTTAAGCTGAAAAAAAGGACTTTTAATCCTGAAAGTATATATTAACCATATAATCTTACATAAAAATATAGTTAGATTTCAGATTTTTTAAAACACTTAAATAAAATTAATTTAATAAGTCATCAAATACATCCAAAGAAGTAAAATAATTTTCAGTATATTAATAAAAATGCCAATAGTAAATTATAGTTATAAAAACTCTGGATTGGGAAAAACATTGAAGTTGATAGTATATTTAGATATAGTTACTGAAATAAATTGAGAAGAAAAACTATTTTTCATTTTAAACTAATTTGGAACTCATATTAACTATTTTTCGGATTAATTAATCATACACAATATTTTCTAATGAACTACTGATGATATAAAGTGATTTCACACAGTATCACATTTGTGTATATATAAAAGATCTAAAAAATAATGTTGGACCTAAATAAATAAGATAAAGCTTCCTCTTCTACCTAGGGAAATAATGCTGTTGTTTAAGTAAGGAACAAAAAACTCCGGGTGCCTGGGTGTCTCAGTGGGTTAAGCTTTTGCCTTCAGCTCAGGTCATGATCTCAGGGTCCTGGGACTGGGTCCTGCATCAGGCTCTCTGTTCAGCAGGAAGTGTGCTTCCCCTTCTCCCTATGCCTGCCTCTCTGCTTACTGTGGTCTCTCTCTCTGTGTCAAAAAAAAAAAAAAAAAAAAATTAGATATTTTGAAATTTCCTTATTTCTGTTTTCAAGTTAGCTTTCAAAATACAGGGATATAAAGAATGTAATATTGAACAAAAATCCAAAGCTTATATTGACAAATACCTACATTTTTAAGGGTAAAATGAAACACAAAATTTAAATTTCACATTAATTTAAACTGGTTTAATTATAAGCTTCTATTTCTTTTTGCAAAGCTCTTGAGGAAACAGTAGTCATGAAAATGCCATTAATAGTTCCTTAAAGAATGATATATTATTATGTCAAAGTCTGGACCTAAAATATATACCTTAATATACTCTATATGAACCCACAGAAACTAAAGTCTCTCCATCTTGAGAATCTCCTTGATCAGTTACAAAAATTGACATCGTCATCATCAGACACTTGGCTGCTGCTACAGGCTGCATGTTTGTGCCCCCACCAAATTCATATGCTGAAGCCCCAAAACCCAATGTATGGTATTTGGATGTGGAGGCGTTAGGAAGTAATTAGATCATAAGGGCAGGAGATTAATGCTCTTTATAAGCAGAGACACCAGAGAGCTACTTCCTCCCTCTCTCTTTCTTTCTGTGCCATTGAGGACACAATGAGAAAGTACAGCCATGTGTTATCCAGGAAGAAGGCTGGCACCCCGATCTTTTCAAACGTCCAGCCTCCAGAACTCAGAACTCTAAGTCAATGTTTGCAATTTCAACCATCCATTCTACTGTAGTGTGTGTGTGTGTGTGTGTGTGTGTGTGTGTGAAGGAAAAGAAGTTTATTAAGTGAAAATACAGAAAAAGCTCTCAAGAGTGAGAGGGGCCCTCACAGGGTTGGGACAGGGTTGCCAATGAAGGCCTTTAGAGTTGGCCTTTTATAGGTAGCTAACCAGGGGACTACTGTATTCTGTTTTGGCATCTTAAGCTGACTAAAACAGATGCTAACACCATCATGTGGTTTCTCCAATTCTGCCTTTCTGTCTGAGAAATTAGCAAAAGCAAAGTTTGTATGTTTTCATTTAAAACCTCCCAATGGAAGTGATAAAAAAAAAAAAAAAGGAGAATAAGATGTGTGGCTACATAAAAAGTTTTCTTATCTCAGTCTTTTCTCTTTATTCTCCATTCTATATATTTTTTGAATAAATGAACATTTTCATTACATTGTTTTCATTTTAATAATATATTTAAAATACAATTGATTTACTATACCCAGATACTATCAGTAAAACTTAATTTATTAGGTTCTACTTATGTGCAAATACCAATAATGAAAAATACAAAAGATACATAACTAATAACACCTGGTCTTCATATGTGTCCTAAGATGTGAGATATAATCAGCATTGTTTTCAGATAAAATTAAAACTTAGCAAAGTTAAGCAAATTGTTCAAAGTCATGTGACTAGTTAGTAACAACACTGGGATTCAGTCTTTATTTTATTACCTTGGAAATCTTTACTAAAATTATTAATAATGTCAGGATACCCTATATTAAGCTTCTTCAGCAATATGGAGCCCACCGTGCCTTTGTCCCAAGGCTATAAATGGACCTCTTCAGGATATTCGCTGCCTTCTCTGCTTCTTTCCCCTTTGCAGAAAAATTAGAAACAATATCTTTACCTTTACTTAAATCTAAACAGTTTAAGATTTTGAAAACAATCATCATTTTTTTGCTTAGTTTTTATTGCTATAAATGATTTTTATCTCACCTTGACATGAGATTACTTTTTATTTCTGTAAATTAAAATATTTTTCAATACTAGTGAATTAGAATAGATGTCCAGTTATGTTTATAAACTATGTTATCTTTCATTTTATATTTTAAAGGTTTTTTATTTATTTGAGTGAGAGAGAGTGCAGAGCATGAAAGAGAAAGCCTGAACAGGGGGAGGGTCAAAGGGAGAAGCAGACTCCCTGCTGAGCGGGGAGCTGGGGAGGGAGCTTAATCCCAGGCCCTGAGATCATGACCTGAGCTGAAGGGAGACACTTAATGGACTGAGCCATCCAGGCACCCCTAACTCTCTTCCATTTTCAAGTTTCTAGATATTTTTCCTCATTTATATTGTGTTTTATTATTATTATTGTGCCATTTTAAATTTCTAATAAATATGGTATTAAATGAAATGTGATACCATATTATATATAATATTTAACAAGAAACATGAGCTCACTAGTTAACTGTTATATATATATATATATATATATATATATATATATATTCCTCATGTCATTGTTTTGTTTTGTTTTATATTTAAACTGACAAAAGTACAATTTCTGGTACTTCATCTCATATTGAAGGTGAGCCTAAGAATGTCACAAAGCATACAGACCTGAGTAGGGACCAATACAATGACCTTCATGAGAACTGTCCCGACATAATCCAGCCAGAAAGATTAACTCTCAGAGAAGGTAAGTAAGAATGATTCCATATTCATGGAAAATAGGAAGAGTACAGGTAAGAGAAAAGGTAAAATAATGAATATCTACAAATGGTAAAATCATGACAAATTGTTTTATTATTTACATAAATGCAGTGCCTTTCCTGGGGACAAGTTATACTTCTATGGCTATCAAGAAAGACTTATTCATGCTATTTGGCTAGACTTCTGAAATATGAAGGAACATGAGATATTTAACCTCTGAGTGGTAGATTTAAAACACTGCCTTGTACAGGCTGATCCACAGCTTGGGCCCTAAAGTAAAGATGACTTTGGAGAGGAGATGCAGCAGACACTTACAGAAGAATTAATATAAAATCAAAATAAAAAATTGTATGAATCACTTAGATGTTGGGACCATTTTTACTGTAGCGTTAATTAAATTTATTTGATTGAGAAGCCTTTTCACTTCCATTCTCAGAATTCTGGCAGCATAGCTTATACCTTCCAGGATTATATTACTTGAGACTAGGGAATCTGATTAGTCAAGGAACAAAGACTTAAAGATTCTGCCAGTCAGAAATATTGTAGCACATCTGTACAGTCTGACTATGAACCTTTATAGATGAGACTAAAACTTCTAGAGGGAATTTCTAATATTTCCAAAAGGAAAGCCATCAACTGAGATCTCAAAAGCCTAGGTGAAAAGGGTGAACTACAAACAAACCGCATGCAGCAGTGATATTCAGCAGAGAACACTGTTTTAACTTTGGTTCTGGAAGGAAGTTAAAAGAAGTAATCCATAAGAATTCATGGCAAAGGGATAGCCAACACATGGATTTCAGGTTTGAGTATATAGCATTTTCAACAAAAAAAACTGAAAGTCATCAAAAAAAATAATAAAAGAAAAAAAAAGGAAAACAACAACAACAACTGAAAACCAAATGTTTTAATTTAACATAGATATGGGTATGCCATCAACTCAACTGCTTGACAAAAAGACAGTGAAAGCATTCTTACAGAAAACATCTTACAGAAAAAATATTAAATATTTATAGACCACTTTCCAAAAAACATGAGCTCAAAAATAAAGAGACATACAAGCAAAATGTACAAAAATATTCATAAGTGAGAATGAGCAGGAAAACAAGCAACAAAATGACACCTGCAAAGATCAAAGATACTTGAATTATTGGAAATAGAATATAAATAACTATGTATAATAATTTTAAAGAAATAAAGTAGAAATCAAACAAAGGAGAATGAAACCAGACAGTATTAGAATCATCAGATGTTTTCAAGAGGAAATAAGTTAACATTTTCCAGTCTTAACTATATACTCAAGTGGAAAGTTCATAACCTTAATCTTATCTTTGCCTTGGGTTGTGTTAAAGTGAAACAAAGCCCGGTACTAGTTTAAGTTAGTAGGACAGGTTTTATTCTCTACCAGAGCAGCAGAGGCCTTGGGTACCCCGAGCTCAACTCACCAGAACTAAAGATAGGTCTTTGAAACACTGGAGTATGTTAAAGAGGAAGTACTGAAAGATATTCAGGAATGTTGTAACGGACTGAATATTTATGTCCTTCAAAATTTGTATGTTGAGACCCTAACCCCCAATGTGACAGTATTAGAGGTGGGGCCTCTGGGAGGTAGTAAGTCATGAGGGTGGCACCCTCATGATAGGATTAGTTTCCTAATAAAAGGGACCACAAGGAGCTACCTGACTTTCCCCCCAGGACAGTACAGTTAAGACTGCTACCTAAAAACCAGGAAGAGGGTCTGCACAAGTCAGTAAATCTGCCAGTTCCTGATCTTTGTGTTCCCAGCCTTCAGAACTGTGAGAAATAAAGTTCTATTGTCTATAAGTCATCCAATCTATGGTCTTTTGTTATAGCAGCCCAAAGTGACTTATTCAGATTGAGCATCTTATGTCTGCTAACCAGTGCTTATAGAAGTTACGTTCCCACTCTTGCACAAAGAGTGGGAGAAAATGGTCTTATCTTTCTTGATGTTTATATTTCAAGGCAATGGCTCCCAAGTCATTGAGAAAGATATTCCTGAGTGGAGAAAATACATACACACCTCAAGGGGACCAAGAAAGGGTTTATAATTGCAAGCTTTCCAAAGTAAATGCACTCAGAGAAATGAAATCAGGGGCCTGTCCTCATATTTGGACTGGAAAAAACAGTAAATAATTTTGGCAGATCAGCTTCCCCAGGGAAAACTTAAGGGGGTCTGGACCATCCCAAGGACATGACTGTAGGCTGTAAGCTACCATTGCCAGAAGTAATGGTAGAATTTGGCCAAGTGGTTTTGGGAAGAGGTTTGGATGATCACTGGTATTGAGAGATTTGAAGTTCTCAGCTGTTTTCTATTTTCTGAGCTTTAAATTTCTGCATTAAGATAATGACTGAGAAAAAAAAAATAAGCCACCAGTTCTACCTTTAATGAATTCCTCATATCTTAGTGGTGTAAGTCAAGTTGTCTGAAAAATAAAGTTTTTAATTTTATGGGTGGCTGGTATAAAATGGAAAAAAAAAGAATTCTTAAAATTTTCAGGATTCTTATGTCAAATGTATAGCATTGTTTAGGAAAGAAAAGAAGCCAAAGAACTGAACAGGAGACATTTGGGTGTCTTCCAATAATTATGAATATGTTGAACACTCAAATCCTACTGAGATCAATATTTTCAATGGACCTAACTCTCCTTCCATATGTTGAGGTGTGGTATAGTACATTGATGGTGCCACTTAATGGTCTTTCTGAAGCCATACTTTTTTTTTTTTTTTAAATAAATTTATGGTCCACTTCCAGCAGGACTCGGTATTAATTTTTTAAATAAATTTACAGCCCACTTCCTGCATGACTCTGGTATTGATTCTCATATTGACTTGGGTTGGGTAACAGAATCTTAGCAAACATGATGCCATCAGGGGGATAGAGGAGACCTGGTTTATTATTGTGTAGTGGTTTGACATGATTCAAATGTACTGTTCATGGCAAAAATTAAGTTGAAGCGAACCATAAATGATTCTACAGTTTAGAGAACAGAGGGTTGCTGGATGGGAGGTGGGTGGGGTATGGGTTAAACAAGAGATGGGTATTTAAAAAGGGCACTTTGTTGGAATGAGCCCTGGGTGTTATATGTAGATAATGAATTACTAAATTCTACTTCTGAAACCAATACTACACTGTATGTTAACTAACTTGAATTTAAATAAAATAAAATAAATGAAGTTGTTTTTACCACCAAAATTGTTTTTATAATTAAAGATGTATGAATAAAGTTACTGTGTCAGGATGCTGTCATTCAACACCTGCAGTTGCTGTTAAGTACTCAGGAGCTCAGTTTCTGAGGGTCACTACTGATTTTTATTGATAAGAACCAGGAAGAAACAACTATAGCAAGGGAATATTTACACTATGCATAGTCAGAGTTTGTGAGGACTATCCAAGTGTTCAGTGTGGACAAGACTACCCTTTGCTGGCCTAAATAACCTTCCAAAGACCTTGGGGCATTAGCCCTTGCCATGACAAGGCAACTCATGGTCAGGAGTGGTGAAAACCATGCGAGGTCCCTATGAAGATTATCCTGCCTGTCAACACTGGTACCCTCGTTCCTTAGCAACATGCTCTAGCAACAGGGACTTTTACTTTTGTACTAGCAGCTGGATCTCAGCTCTTCGTTGGTTAAGCCATCTCTCCTGAGTACCAACTAGTATAAAGGTACACCTCACGTAAATTTAGACTGTATTCCTTTCATCTCCCATTATGTGGGACAATAGTGTGATTAATCTATCTCTGGAGTATATTAATTCTTTACCAGGTTATTAAGAGATGTTACCTTGTATACTACTAGCTTGTGAACTTCCCACAGTGAAACTATATTAAGTAAATCGCTGGCAGACAGACTGAGTCTCCGAGTCTCTGTTTTGAAACAAAACAATTACTTCCGCTTGTTCTCTTGCTCCTCCGCACTTCCTATGAGAATATGTCTAGACTAGTTTTCATAAAGAAGGACCATGGGAAGCAGAACTAAGTTGTCTTAGTCAAGACCATATTGTGACTTTATAAGAACTATGTACTTGGTCTTCCTCCCTTTTCTGGCACAGAAGGCATAAAACCCTTGGAATTTCCTAAGCAATGAGAAAAATCATTGTATCTTCAGTTATGTTAAAGAGTTGACTTCACCTAAGTTTGAGGATGGTTTTCAGAAGAGCCAACTATATGATTAGAGGACAGGAACTTTTCATTCCACCCTCTGACATCTGGGGAGGGAGGTTGAAACAATTGCCAATGGCCAATGAATTAATCAATTTTACCTACAAGATGAAGCCTCCATTAAAACCCCCAAAAGATAAAGTTTGGAGAGCTTCCAAGTTGGCAAATATATGAGATTCAGGGAGAAAAGCATGTCTAGAGCAAGCATAGAAGCTTGTGCCTTTTCCTCATACTTTGCTCTCTGTTGTCTCTTTCATCCTGAGTTATATCCTTTTATAATAAACCAGCAATCTAGTACATGAAATGTTTCTCAGACTTCTGTTAGCAGCTCTAGCAAACTGATTAAACCCAAAGCAGAGGTGCTAGAACCTCCCATTTATCACCAGTTGTTCAGAAGCATGGACAAGAGCCTGGACTTGCAGGGGTATGTGAAACAGGGAGTGGTGGGAAGGCAGTCTGGTAGAATTTAGCTACTAATCTAAAAGCAGGCATAGACGTCTGAGACCTCTGATGCCATCTCCAGTTGGTATCAGAACTGAGTTGTTTGGTGGTGTGGGGAAACTGATCCATTGGAATTAAATGTAGAACACCATAGTTGTCAGCCTAAGCTGTTATCTCAGTCTATGTGCCAGCTAACTTAAGACACAGGAAAAAGTCCAAATTAAGCTATGGCTAGTGTACAAAACTGCTCTTGGTGGTCCCACTGATAAAACAGAATATGTGTAAAAAGCCAAAGAATATAAAATTTGAGATGTAATCCTGGCAGCATATTCATAAATATGTCTTCTGCCTGAGCTAGTCAAGAACCTTAGCTGAAAAGATATCATGTAAGTTAAATGCTGTGTCCCAGATGATACACTTTATTTGCTTCATACACATTTTGGGTGCTCAGGTCATGATCTTAGAGTTGTAAGATGGAGCCCTGTATGGGCTCTGCACTAGGTGTGGAGCCTGCTTAAGATTCTCTCTCTTTCTTTCTCTCCCTCTGTCCCTCCCCCTAAACAAACAAACAAATAAACAAATAAATAAATAATAGAACCCTAATTTCTCTTTTTTCTTTTTCTTTGTGTTTCTTTCTTTCATTCTTTCTTCCCTTTCCTCCTTCTTTCTTCTCTTTTCCTTTTTTCTTTCCTTCCAATTAATATACTTTGACCTCAACAATATAACAAATTCCTCCAAACTCAGATCATAAAATCGTGGTTGAAGTCAACTCTATTTTATATTATATTTAACAGAAATCCATCTATAGTATTATGTTTTTATTTAGAAATATAATTAGTGAGTACACTTAAATTGTAAAAAAAAAAAAAAAATGCTCCTACATATAAAAAATACTTTAGATAAATTATTGCATTTTCAAATTACCAATCCCTTATAGGAGACAATAATTAACACTGAAAGCCAACATATTTTAGGAACATCTCCACTTAATTAAATTGTCACTGACTATACAGAACAATTACTATAAAAGCATGTAAGAACCTACATTTTACTATTCAATTTAACAATATATTTGCATAAGCAAGCAAGAATATAAGAAAGAATTTATTTAGGTCTTCACATTCTGATTTACATTTTTGTAAACTGAACCTAACTAATACAATGAGAAAGAGGTAATTTTCTTTACCTCTTTTTTTATTATAAAATATTTCTTTTATCTATTCCACTCAAAAATTATATTTAATAAATTTAAGGCAAAAGTAAGTCTGGATTTTTTTGCTGATATCATTTTAAAAACCCAAATTATTTAAATTCTATATGACACTAGTTATTTTCTTTTGTCCTGCAGAGGGTTTTTTTTTTTTAAATTAAATTCTTCATTTTAATTCCAGTATACTTAGTATGTAGTGTTATATTAATTTCAGTTGTATAAAATTATGATTCAACAATTCTATACATTCCTCAGTCCTCATCATGCTAAGTGTATTATTCTTTAATCCCATCACCTATTTCACCCATGACCCCTTCTAGTAACCATCAGTTTGTTCTCTATTATTGAGTCAGCTTCTTGATTTGTCTCTCTCTCTCTTTTTAAACAAAGATTATATATATACTTGGGAAGAAAGTACTATTAGACTTTCCATTTAACTGTAAATTAACTTAAAGTATTCTTTTAATATACAGTTTTTTAAACCCTAGAATATATTTTATAAGTGCCAGTATTAATATAAAAAGTTCTTTTGAGGTAAAGGCAACTCCTTACCTCCAGGGCCATGTGCCCACTAGACAGATGGCAGAAATAGAAACAATGAATCTGAAATGATTGTGAATACTTTTTTTTTTTTTAAAAGATTTTATTTATTTATTTGACAGACAGAGATCACAAGTAGGCAGAGAGGCAGGCAGAGAGAGAGAGAGAAGCACGCTCCCTGCTGAGCAGAGAGCCCAACGTGGGGCTCGATCCCAGGACTCTGGGATTGTGACCTGAGCCGAAGGCAGAGGCTTTAACCCACTGAGCCACCCAGGCACCCCGAAATGATTGTGAATACTTTTTTAATTTACACCTTCTGTTAGATAATGCTCTAACAGAAGATATGCTCTATAGAAATACATAAAACGTTATTTCTTTTTTTTAAGATTTTATTTACTTATTTGACAGAGAGAGATCACAAGTAGGCAGAGAGAGAGAGAGAGAGAGAGAGGAGGAAGCAGGTTCCTCGCCAAGCAGAGAGCCCGATGAAGAGCTCTATCCCAGGACCCTGAGACCATGACCTGAGCCGAAGGTAGAGAGGTTTAACCCACTGAGCCACCCAGGTGCCCTTAAAATGCTATTTCTTAGATCGTTTCTGAGGAGAGAGAATCTGGAGATATAGGCTCCATGAAATTTGTTCTGAAAAGAAGTAATTTGCTAACTGTATCCCCACTAGTCAAAGGATATGTGAGGTTTCCCAAAGCACTTTTTACTTCTTCTGCTTAAAAGAAAATATTTAATAACTTCAATACAACAACAACTGTGCTAGGTCCTGGAACTGTAAAGATGAAATACACAAAACATTCTCTCTGCAGGAGGTCAAGGCCTAGGGAGGGAAACAGACAAGGACTCATAGTTACAATGGAGGGAGATACATATTACATTTGAAAAACTCAGCATACTCTAAAGTAACTCTTGCCACCCTGGAGATCTTACAAAAGCAATTACGAATCTGGAATTGAGAGAAATAGAAGGCAAGGAACATAAACTCTTGTTTCATTCCCCGAGATGCAAGCTGATATCAGACACCTACAATGTGAACTTTGATTAGGGAAATGACCTAGAGCTTTGTCAAAGGATTATTATGTCATATTATCTTTATGTGAATATTTTTACTTAGCCATAGAGAATGCAAAGAACTATCAAGTGTCTAGAAGTAGAATTCTCTTTAAAATGTGTTTAGTATTTATCCCATGTAAGCCAAATAAAAAGGAACTACAAAACAATAACATAATTTGTGACATTTATTTAAAAAGAATGCCATTCAGTAGTTCAGTGATATAATGCAGACTGTTTCATAGTATCATAGAGATGGAAGAGGAAAAATGAACACTGAATTTAACTACAGATTAAGAAACAGAAACTTGAGAAATTTATAACTTGCTCAAGGTCAAGCAGTGTCCTCTTAGTTCTTAGTTCAATGCATCCATTACAGAACTTTAATGGAAGCTCAGAGGTAGAAGAAAAAATAATCTAATTGCATCTGGAGAAAAAAAAAAAAAAGAAGCAAATATTTCTCAGAAGTCTTATTCGGTCTGTAATTTTACTGCCTTCTCCATTATGCTTCAGAGAACCTAACACAGAAGCTTTGAAAGCGGTGAGTTCTGAACACAAAAATAGAATGTCTATGGTTTTATTCATATTTAGGAGCAGCAGTTTGAAGGAAGTGAAGCTGCAGCTGTACTTTTCCATGTTACTTAGCAACTGGTATGAGTCAAGAAAAAATCACTGAAACTCATAGGCACTGGTGAGAGCATGACAAATGATATTGGGAAAAAAAAATCCTATGAGGTCGATCTACCTGTAGACTATCAACATGCTATTGAAAAACAAAATACAGATCATTCCTACATTAATGATGCCAATTGAATTTTAAAGACTGACAGTGACTGCACAGGGAGCCTCCCACAGCACCTGGCAAAGACTCTGTCATATAGATTCTCCAGTTAGATTTGCTGAACTGAATGGTTAGGCAAATATTTCGGGCCTGAACCATTGATTAAGGTTGTTTATAGATGAAAAGAAGTTTACATCTTTACACTGACCTATTTTGGGGGGAATCTATTAATGGCATGTTTATGACTTACCAAGATGAAAAAGAGAAACATTTTGAGAAGTTAAAATTTATTTAAAATCACCATATCTGAATAAGTACAAATAAAATATGTAAGGCTTTTAGGTAAGAAAAAAAAAGACTAAAAAATGAAATAATATGTTAAATCAGTTAAAGAGACTATAAGATAATATAATTCTGTATGAATTATTTGATATTTAGAAAAGTATTTTGCACTCAAAAGTAAGAAATGTTCTGTAAAGTTACAGGTGAAGAAAGTATTCCAAATAGAACACTGTAATATTTAAGACCTGAGAGCATTATTGATTAAATGAAAAAAGGGATACTGTAAGGTAGTTTTTAAAACCCTAGAAAGGATATATTTCAGCAAAGTTTGCAGGAACACAATATATATTAAAATTTCTTTATGTTTTCATATACAGTTTAGCCCAAAAATAAGTTACAAAAATGTAAAAAATATTATTTCAGTGACTGGGGTCTATGAACGTTTTAAATCAATACACCCTGTCAATAACTTGAGCTAAGTTTTTTCTTTCTCCTAATGTAAATCAGATGGGCCAGTCTAAAATCAATCACTGAGCATCCACACCCTTTCATCATCATTGCCTTCACCTGACTGTAGGATGCTTGAACTGGAAAAATAGCCCTCTATTGATATTACTACTGCTTCCTCAATGTTGCTTTAAACTTCTCCAGGAGAAGACCAAGTAATGTTTATAAGATATATTATATAGGCATTACTAAACCAATCACTTCCTTTCAATTGCTTCAAATGTCCTGTAAAATTCTCTCACTTCATCTCATAAACTATTTACTAAACTTGGTGTTCAGCCTCTTTTTTCAATCCCTGTTCTAGAATCCCTTAGGATCTGGCTGTAGGTTTAAAATTTCTTTTCACTATTATTTTTAATTCTTTCCAAAATGTGCAGACCTTCCTAATGCATAAATAGGCTTATTCTACCCCAGGGCCTTTTACACGTGCTGTTCTCTTTACCTAATATATTTCTATCCTGCATGCCTGGAGAGATGGTCTCAACTCAAATAATACGACTTTTTAGAAATTCCCCTCCTGAAAGATGCTAAATAGGGCCTTCTTCTAAAAAGCTACTCTGTATAGCACCTTTACATTTATTTCTGTGAGTTTGAATTGCTTATTGGTTTATTCTCAGCACTGAGAACAATTATTCACATATTTTTGCACCCAATAAATACTGGTTGAATGCATGGATGATAATCAATACAGGCCCTTATTGGTAGAGTGGAAACACATGACCAAATAAACACCTGACTGAAGACAATCAAACACAGGGCATCATGGGGAATGAAAGGAGCAGGAAAAAAGAATATGAGAACATTGTAACTCTGTGCCAGTAGAGGAGCTGGTAGAAAAGAAGAAAAGGCAAAGCAGATTTAGAGCTGGTGCATGACAGCCCATGTACTTTTCTCCACTAGGGTCAATGGTAAAGGCTTGTGTTGGCATGATGGCATGGCAGTCCACAGGAGACCCTTAAGAGCCTAGGTTCACTAAGTGATACAGCCGAAGAAAGAAATGGACATTTGGCCTATAAGGAAACTTAAGATCTGGGAGAGCCCTTAATCTTCTAAGAAGTCTGTGAATGGACTTCGGGGGGTCAATGTGCACATTTAAATTATACAGTAGATGCTGAGTGTATGTCTATCTGAGAAGATCACTCATGGGTTTATCAAAACTTCAAAGAGATCCTTCCTCTCTTTTCTATCATCGTACCTTTCAACAAACTCCACAAAATAAAAAGGCAAAATAACAAAACAACACGGTTTATATACATGTTGAAGAACTTGACATCAAGTTGTAGTGAGTGATGCTAAATTAAGGTTCAACTTGCATTAAAAAAACACTCTTTCTACAGTGTTTTGTTTGATATATTTTATCTATTCTGAAAAAAAGTGCAGGTACGAATTTACTCATTTGGGTCTAGTATCATCAGGTAATGAGATTCTAAAACCAATTCATCTCTTTACAGAGAATTAATTCATTAATATTATTGTGAAAAATCACAAAGGACAGGAAACTTTCTGTATTCAGTACATTTATTATTTCATTCATTAAATCAGAACACCTAATATATTAATGAATGAACACCAGGAGTAACAGGGTATTAAGACTAAGAGCTCAGCCTCCAAAAGATCCTGGATTTGGAATCCTGATTACAGATAATTATGTGACCTTATGTGAATTTACTTTTAGCTCTGTGCTGCAGTTTCATCACATGTAGAATTAGGATTGTAACAATGCCTACTTACGATTATTATGATAATATTTACAGTATGAAATGCATGAGGTGTGGTATAGTAAATAGACAAGTTCTTATTTGCACGGTTGTGATATGCAGTAGTTCATTTACTAGAGTTTACTTAAATAACATCAACCTCCCCCAAGACCACAGATCAAATTGCAGTTACTGTTTAACTACTATATTAACAAGGAGTACTAGCATTAGGGGCGATCTGCACTACGTGTTCTTCAGTCACGAATCATTACAGAAACAACAGGTGGGCATCCTGATCAGTGGCCATTCATATTCCTTCTTCCAAAGTTTGTCAGTAAGTAGCCCCTACACATCTGTTCTCCAGTCCACACACAGGCAGCAAAACATGCAGTTGGGGCTCCTCCTTGTCTCATGGAAACAAACCCATATGACCGCTTATTAAGTGGATAATTCAAAAGAGAATTAGGTAACCAATATGAACAAATAGAAAGAAATAACACTAAGTGAAATTAGAATGATAAGGTCAATAAAGTGAAAAGAAGTATTTATTAATATATATGAACAAAATGGTTGTGACAACAAAGATGAAGATGTCCTAGAGGAGGTAACGCTGTCAAAAAAATTTCATGTTCAAGGAACTCTCAGAGGCATTTCACAACATGGGAAGCAAAAAGGATGAAATGCTGGAAGCTGATCCCAAATTTGAAAGGAGAATGACAGTTAGCCAAGGCATAGAGAAGATGCTTCCTCTATATCATAACTTTAAACAACGTGAAGCAAAAGGTAAGATCAAGGTCCAAACTACTCCTCACAGATTTTTTTTAGAAGAAATAAAATGGTGATTCTCAATGTTTCAGTGTTTTAAAGTGCAATGTACTACGTAAATGTTATTTTTACTAATTTGATTTTATTGTGCCTTTAACCTCTAGTAAGAGTTTTTAATGTCCTGACAAAATAAAGATCTTAGAACATTGTAATCTTTCCCACTGATTATGATTACTTTGTACAATTTCAGCTTACACGATCATTTTTACCATGTGGTACTACCATGCCAAGTGAGAATTGCCTGTATTAAATTAAAGCTAGTAACAAACTTTGATACAATCTTATTTTTCATATTATTATTATCTGCTTTGGCCATTTTTGAGGGTTTTTTTTCTTTTCCTATTGTTTGATTTCAGCTTGCTTGTACAGGTTTGACAAGTTTTTGG
Source organism: Mustela nivalis (assembly GCF_964662115.1). NCBI lineage: Eukaryota > Metazoa > Chordata > Mammalia > Carnivora > Mustelidae > Mustela > Mustela nivalis. The sequence goes on from NC_139034.1 coordinate 68,360,866, forward strand.
CAAATAAATATTTAATCCTTCCTTGCTAAAATAGTTAAAATACATTCTACTTTCAGATTTGGTTTGATTTTGAGCTTGAGTATGGTATTTTCATTCATATGGAATTTTATTTTTACTTTATTTTTATTTTTTAAAAGATTTTATTTATTTGTCCAAGAGAGAATCTGTCTGAGAAAGAGCACGAGCACAAGCTGGGGCAGAGCAGGCAGAGGGAGATGCAGGCTCCCCACTGAGCAAGAAGCCTGATGCAGGACTCGATCCCAGAACCCTGGGGTCATTGAGCCCAAGGCAGATGCTTAACTGACTGAGCCACCCAGGAATGCCCCATCTAGAATTTAAAAAAATAATAATAATAATTAGTGAAACCGATTAGCCTTTTCTCTTCATTCTAGTTCTTCCGTATTAGATGCACTAGTTAGATGACCTTTGAAAAGCTGATTATACTCTCAATCTTTCCTTTTATTATCTATCAGCTAGAGATAACATTACTATCTACCTTTTGCAGTTATTGAAATAATTGATTTATAACACAGGCTACCCCACTGGAAGAACTATAGATATCAAGGCTGTTTTTATTATTAGCAACTGTACGTAAACCTTTCAGAAGTTGAATTAGAGGACTGAAAAGATATGCTTGCTATCCTTAGAAAACTCACCATCTCATGGGGGACAGAGAAGTAAGGTGCTTGAGTAGTGATAAGGGTTATAACAGAGATGAAAAACACAGGGGACTAAGAGAACACCGCGGAACATAAGCCAACCCACACTGTTGGCACCAGGGAAGTGAGTCCAGGAACGGTGACAATCATACTGAAATTAAGGTGAAGAAAGACACTTCAAACAGTGATAACAGGATGTGCAAAGACAGAAGGAGAGAATGTGAAGAAAAAAAAATCGTCAAATTTTGGGAAGTATGCATGGCTCAGGATGGTTGCTGGAAAAAGGTAAAATGTTTGAGTGTTTGATGTTCCAAATAGTCCTGGAAAGGAAACAAAAGAACGTATTATAAAGTGTCATGTAAATCACTATAGAAACTATTGAAAGATTGAACAAAGGGTGGCCATAAACATATTAGCGCTTTAGAAAGATCAACCCGGGAGTGGAAAGGAGCCTGGCTTAAGCCATAGGAGACAAAGCATAGGAAAATGAGAATGTAAGAAGCAGCTAAAGGAATGGCCCACATGAGAGATGATGGGACCCTGAATGGCAGCGGTAGCCGTGGTTATGTGGAATGAGGAGGAATTTGGGAGATATTACAAAAGCATAACTTAAAGACTGGTATTGCAGGGGTGTCTTGGCCAAAAAGAGGCTGAATTTAAAATGAATTCCTAAGAGAAAAACATCTGATTATGAAATTTAATAGCATCCAATCTTATTGTAAGATGTGTCTCTTGCTTTTTAAACATGATATTAATTTTAAAATTGGATTTAGCAATATCTTTTAACTATACAGCTACATATTTAACCACTGATAAAAATATTTTCCTATAAAGATAATCTGTAGGAATTTTTTTATATAGAAAATGGGATGAGTTACGTAACACTGCTTTATCTCAAAAGGTTTAAGTTTCTGTAACAAATAAATTCTCAGCTCTTAAGAGCAGAATGTGACATTCTGGGTACACGTGACTCATCTGCATTTCTGTGTCCTTTTCAGGGGGACCCCCTGGGAGAAACTTATCTGATATACGTATAAAGTATAGTGCACTTCTCTTTAGCAATTGTTTTGTTTGAATCTCATGGGCATTGTAAATTTTATAACTTACAAGCTTTTTAATTTACAAGTCAGACCTATTTTTGTGGTTTATCTACAGTAGACTTATGGGTTATTATGACATTTTTTTTATGCTACTTTGTTCCTACATCATTTTGTGTGTGTGTGTGAAATGGCACTCTTATCTTTTCATTTTATGCATCCTTGTAAGAAATCTTAAATCATTTTGGGAACAATATGTGACATGCATAATAGATAAAAATCATTCCCATGGCTTGATTCTCTCTGCATTGGGAAATGTGTTTTCTATTCATTACAGGTTGAAGAGTCCTCTCTATCCCTTTCGTACATATTGTAAAATCTCTTTATGTAGAATCACTTACCAAAGAGTTGATGCTTATACAAACTGCACAGAAAAGTATCTAAAGTATGCAGCTATTACCTCTGTGACTCTGAAAGCTTTATCCAGTCGCTGCCTCAAACTATGTCTGACAAAAAAAAAAAAAAAAAAAGTTGCCTTTGATAAATATGAACAAACAACCACTAGAGATACTCACCTACTGTCAAGACAGAAATCCTTCCTCACCGTGTAATCAGATGCTGACCTGCCCCCTCTCAGCTAATGTTAAGGCTGCTCTATAAAGTGTGGACTACAGCCGAAGTCTCACTGATACCCAATGTTCAACGTTCCCTGAGTATTGCTAAATGCTCCTTGTAAAATTCTACTGGAGATTTCAAATTCATTATGCTATGGAAGAATGACCCAATTCAAAGGCATTTCTGCTTTGATAACTTATCTACCTTTAAAAATCAAATTTCTTATTTCTATTTTCTAGCTGCACAGGAAGAAAAAGAGAACATATTTGACAGCCTTTGAAAGATAATTGATGGCGATAGAGAAAATCATATAGCTTTGAACTAGGGCATAAAAATGACAAATCTATTACATGGGATCTTTTTCTCACTGTCTCCATCTTTAGGTATTGGTCTTAAAATGGATCTAATTCATAAAGAGGTAGTCTTATAATATTTCAGGCTTACGTTTTGATACATAAGTTATCAGGGCTTAAAAGTCTGCTACGCAAAATGAAATATATACTGTGTACTGTATACTGTACATGATAGCAGAGGGGAGGTGGCTATCTTAAAGAGAACTGCGACATTTTCTTCCACTGAATTCTTTCCTTAGGGCACCTTTCTGGGTAAAAAAAAGTTGCCTGAAGATAGAACTAGTTGGAAATAAACTCTATTCTAATCTTAACAGTAGAGCTTGATAATATAATTCACTTAATTAAACACTTAGAGCAATGAAATGCATGATTTCTATTTTTGGCATACTGCATTCTTTATGTCAAATAGAATTCCTAACTTTTATCACATACATGACAAAACTTATATATTAATTGGTGTGATGTTTAAACAAGCTCTTCTGCTATAGAAAGAAAAATGACTAAAATAAATCTCTGAAAATGGATTCTGGAATTTTATTAGAAACAGGATTTTATGAAACTAATCTCTCCTGGTGAGAACTAACATATTGGAAAATAAATTGTTAGGGGGCTTGGGTTATTTTTATTGTCATTAATATCTAGGGAAAGTCCTAGGTTGTCTACCCTCAACTTCTCTGTATTTGTTATATAAACCCTGACATTTCTTTCCAAAATAATGCTGTAGAGATTAAATTGAGACAACATACTTAAAAGCTTTTGACATGTGTGCAGGGATTCTAGAACATGGTTCCATTTCCCTCCAATCCCAATTCTATGGTACTTCCCTTTTATCATACAATAAATGTTATGATCTTTGGGCAGCGGCACGCAGCTGAAGCATGGGTAGAACTGGTGGAGAATATCTTCAAGGTACTGGAAATGGGCTGGAAGACCATATTCAACAAAGACTTTGACCTTTGGCTCCCCAGGCTGAAGTAAAGGAATATATGTAACTGTTTGTTCACCTTAACATCTCATTTAAAAAAAGAAAGTATAAATTGCTGCTGAGCTTGCAGGCTCAGACTTTCCTATTTTGCCACTGCGAGAACATGGGGATTTTGGAGAACAGTGAGGTTTCCTTCAGGGGACTCAGCAGAGTGGTGACAGCCTGACCTATGATTCAAGCTTATAGAACCGGACTCTCTCATCTCCATACTTCCAGGGTTTCAACAGTGAGAAGGCCCTCTTACAAACAAACCTGAATTTCTAGAAACCTAGATGATAGATAACAGGCCACAAAAGGAGGCCCACCAGCTAGAGAAAGGGTAATCAGGTAGAATAATCAGAATATACACTTAGTGAAACTAAACTGTTTAATGAGAACTGAGTAAAAACAAAGTAAAACAAAACAAAACATACAAAGAGTACCTAAGGAGACCAGTGAGCTGTATCAAAACCAAAAACTTCTCTCTCTCTCTCTCTCTCTCTCTCTTTCTCTCTCTGTCACACCACACACACACCAACAATCTCTAAAAATAATAAGAACCCCACTCAGTCCTCTAAAAAAAAATAAAAAATTCTGGGGCTTGAATACATAATTTCATTTCAAACTTCATTTTAAGAATGAAAGGAGAAAGTGATCTTTTTAAAAATCCAACTATGAGATTCTGGGGCGCCTGGGTGGCTCAGTGGGTTAAAGCCTCTGCCTTCAGCTCAGGTCATGATCCCAGGGTCCTGGGATCGAGCCCCACGTTGGGCTCTCTGCTCCCCAGGGAGCCTGTTTCCTCCCCTCTCTCTCTCTCTGCCTGCCTCTCTGCCTACTTGTGATTTCTCTCTGTCAAATAAATAAAATTTAATAAATAAGTAAATAAAAATCCAACTATGAGATTCTAAGCAAGAGTTACTAAAATTTTTCTGTAAATGGCCAGATAAATATTTTGGGTTTGTGGTAGCTTCGAAGAAGTGTAAAGTCTCAACTCCTATATTAAGTACAAATAGATATAGACTTTTTAAAAAAGATATTTAATGAACACGTATTCATAATAAAGAAAAATAAGTAAAGATGAAAGCCAGTAAATAAGTAAAAGACTAAATTACAGTGTATCCATGCCATGTTATATACTTATCACATACAATTTATCCAAGGAAAAGGATGGTAAGTTTTTAATACAGAGGAAAGAAAAGAAAAATTATATAAATATTAGCTTATAGCAGTAATGCTATATTATTTGTATCCAGTGGGTTGTGTCTACCCTGGCTCTGCTAAACATATTATTTACAGAAAGCAGTCTCATGTAAAATGACACACTTGAATTTAAGAAGATTGGAGAATAGATGTTAGTGACTAAGGCCTTACGAATCATATGAGTTAGTTGCCTTATTATACACATGAGGGAATTATGATGCAACTACAGAATGTGAGCAGATCAGCAATGTACTAACTGGCAACACAAAATAATTTTACTGAGGATTTCTAAAACCATGTTGTCATGCCAGAACCATTTGTACATGACATAACAGGTTACTCAGGTCTGTTTTTTACCTGGATCAGCTGAACACTTCAACAATAAAAATCAAAACAATAGAAAATAGCACTGAAGGACATATACTCAGAGGATTTCAAAGTCTTTTCTATTCCTAAGGTGATTTCTTGTTCTAGCTGTTGCACGTGCTCATGCCTCCTAAGGGTTTTCTCTTTACGTTCTTAGCCTAGTGTTTATTTTTTCTACTCACACACGTGGTTCATTGTTTCTTCTATATCAGTTTGCTGAAAACAAACATAAAAATAAATACTATGTTTCATTTTTAATGTTTCGAATTTAAAAATATATAAAAAAGATTTTCTTTGCTATATGAATAGCAGGTATATCAGTAATATAAATTTCCAGTTTTTGATGATCTTTTTAGAATTCAGGTAGCTTACATTGCACTGTCTCCTTTTAAATACGATGCAGTCATTAACGGTCATGAATTCACTCCAAGTGCAGAAAAGAAAGTAACCCTGGGGAGTTTGCTTTAAAGATGAGGTTATGTGTGCACGAGTACATGTTTTCACTATATGGATTTGTACATCGCCTCATTTGGTTTGTTTATATTGTTTGTTTTTGTTTGCTTCAGAAATGGAAGACTTATTATTATTTTTTAAAGATTTTATTTATTTATTTGACAGACAGAGACCACAAGTAGGCAGAGAGGCAGGCAGAGAGAGAGAGAGAGGAGGAAGCAGGCTCCCCGTTGAGCAGAGAGCCAGATGCGGGGCTCGATCCCAGGACACTGGGATCATGACCTGAGCCGAAGGCAGAGGCTTAACCCACTGAGCCACCCAGGTGCCCCTGGAAGACTTATTTAAAATGACCTCTGAACATTCATTTAACACAAATCAGTTAGTGCCAATCGCTAGAAAGATTAAAAAAAAAAAAAACTGGAATTATGAAATCAGTTCTGCTGGAATTCCCCTGGTGGCAGGGGAAGCCATATTGATTGACATTACATGTGTGCTGGGGAAGAAGGTGGTTTAGATTAAAGTAATAGCCATAGAACATACTTCTTAGGGGGAAGTACAAATATACCTGTGTTCTTTGTATTTTATAGAGATATTTCCTCAGTATTTCTTTGGTTTAAGAGCTTCAATTTTTCCCCCAGTTTTCAAAGCATATTTCATCCCAGGCATCCAAAATGTCAAATTTTAAGCTTTTTTCATGAGTATGTATTTGTATTTCAAAAATTTCAGTCGCTTGAAACCCAATACTAAACATTCAGAGGTGTTTAGGGCAGGTTCCCTTTCCTTGCTTCTTTTTGTAAGTCCATTTTGTGTAATTAGTATTTAACTAAAAGAGAAAAACTTAAACATAAATATGTCTTCTTTTGTAATCAGGAAGGAGGCACAAAGAGCTCATGGTGACTCTTAACCAATTTGACTGAATCGTAATTACAACCCTACCTCTTGTTAGCTTTTTACACTTGGGCAAGTTTTAAAATATCTCTCCTACACAATTTTCTCATCATAAAATGAAGATAATAAGACAATCTAAAGCACAGTGCTGTTGTAAAGACAATACTTGTAAAATCTTGAAAAAATCCTTACACAAGGTAGTTACTTAACAAATGCTATCTATTATTGTTATGACTTGGTAAATATGTATCTTTCTTAGAAGACTCTGAACAAGCAGCAAAATGTGAGAACTATTCTTACTGTCATTTCATTTTGCTGTTTCATTTCAAATAGATATACTTAGCATACAGTTCCTGTGGATCTTTATTCAAGTTGGTCAGAAATATGCTTTAAGATTTCTGGAATAAAACCAGAGATACTAACAATAAGACTCAGATGGAAAGATGAGAGCCACAAGAAGACTAAGGAGTACAGATAAGCACATCTTAACTGTACCTATACTTCTCTAAATTATCAATCTAGGTGAGGCTTCTGAAGAACACCACCATAATGTTTCCAGTTTTCTAAACTCTAGGCTGCCATTACTCTTAAAGCTTGAAGTCACTGCAGATTTAGCCTTCAGCTTTCCTACTAGAGCAATAAAAGCTATTTTTCTAGGGATAAGTCTCACTGTTATGGACGGTTGTTGGCAATATGTTCCTTGGTCAATGCAAGGATAGGTGTACCATATCAAGCTGACATGGTCTTTAGGTAGGGTAATGGGCTGAAATATGTCTCCCCAAAATTCCTAAGTTGAGGATCTAATTCCAAGTACTACAGAATCTAACTATATTGGAGATAGGGCTTTAAAGATAGGGGAATTAATGTTAAATTGAGTCATATTGGTGGGGCCCTAATCTGTTATAATTTGTGTCCTTATTAGCAACAAATAAACACCAGGAGGCATACATATACAAAGTAAAGTCCATTTGAGGACCCAGTGATAATGTGGATGTCTGCATGCCAGGGAGAAAGGTCTCAGAAGAAACAAACCTTCCAACAACTTGATCTTAGACTTCTGGTCTTCAGAACTGCAAGAAAAATAAATTTAGGCCACCCTGTCTGTGGTACTTTGTTATGATAGACCTAGCAAACTAATACAAGTATTGAACATGGATGGGAACGGACTCCAGAATTTGGATGTATTGTTCAATAATTTTGCTGTTATTGTTACCATTCCTAAAACAATCTTATTGTCATAAGGAAATATTTGTAGAATTCCTCCAGAAATACCAGTAGCCCTTTATAGTCTATGTAATGTTTCTCTAACGCATGGAGGAAGAATGCCTTGTGGATTTTGTTTTGATAATTTCGTCCCATCCTAGCCTTTAGGAAAAATTATAGGCAAAGTTACCCTCACCTCCACACATGCCTCCTCATCCAGAGAGTAGGGAGCTGCAGGCGAGTGAGACTCAAGGACCGCTTCTTTTGTCTCCAGGAATCTATATAAAGGTCACAACTGGGGCCAAGCACTGCTCTCTAGCCAGCTCAAGAAAATACTAGACAATATCATGAAATATCATGAAATGACTGGGATTTCAGCTACTCTGGTCAGTACTGAAGAGCCCAGGGAACCAAAGTATTTACTTCCATCACTTCGATGAAATACTCCAAAAAGTGTAGGCTCATAGTTCTACTACGTGAGTAGCTGTTTTTCCACAAGTCTCAAGGCCCAATGCCATCAGGTCATTTAGATGAATGATGTGTTACCTCCTATTCATATTAAGCCTAAGGAATAAAAACCTTTTGAAATCCATATAGCATGGGTCTCCTTCTCTTTGAACTTGTCCCTTTGCCTGTCTTCTGTTAAATTTAGGTAAAGGGGTCTGGAGATTCTGGGCAGCAGTTGTGTGGGTTTGGGGAAATTGTGGCCAGATGGGTTAGACTTAAAATCAGTAGAACCTTGATGATTCCAAGAACTCCAGAACATCTGCATGTAAGACATTACTTAGTAGGATGTAGATTGCATCATGCATACCAAATGTTGCATCCATCCTCCCTTAAGCAAGAATCCCTATTGTCTTGAGTATGGTTGTTAAATCCATCCTATCTAAAGGTACCTCTGCATCATGTGCTGTGGAATACATTTCTAGAAATTACCCATAATCAGTTTCCCATCCTTCCTGGTCATAAAGAAGACTGAGATTTGTAGAATGGTTTTATTTCTCAAAACAACATTAGGATGAAGCGGTTTAGTTTTATTTCCATTTTAGACATGAAGAAACTGATGTATAAGAAGATAAATGAAAATAAAAGCATCCAGGTAAACAGTCAGTTGGTGGAGCTGATATTCAAACACAAACTCTACAGTTTCCAAGCCTGCATCCTTAAGAAATAATCTATTGTTTCTTTTCCTTTTGAAAAAATTAATCTTTCATATTTCAGTCTCATGTTTTATTCAACTTGTCGTATGACTTTAACTGTGGTAAAGTTATGTTACTAAAAATACTGTAGGGAAAGAGTAGGGAGTAGGCAATATGGAAAGGGTAGATAAAGAACCCGTCCTAATACATGAGGAGGTCAATTTAGCTTTCAATTTAGGAAATCATGTTCCAGACTCAATTTCCTAGATAGGCAGATGGGCCTATCAAACTCACAAGTAAGAAACTAATTAGACATTTGATTCAAAAAGCAATAAATAACTTTGAAGTTACACCTGAAAAAAAAAATGGCCATTTAATTATGCTCATCTTCCTCAGATCATTTCTTTATGCTTAAGCACCTTGTAAAATGCACTAAAAATGGGAGCACATGGTTTGTTAAACTACAGGCTATTAGAGATGATCTAAGCCTGACATCTCCCTCTTAATATTACACTATCAGAGTCTGTCAATTTTACCTTTGGATCCTTGAATTCATGAACAGATCTTTTCTGCACACCTCTTATTTTCAGTTCAGACCCCATGCTTATTGAATCAGGAAGAAATGTGAAAGGAGATGTTTATGTCTAGCTAATCTGACATCTGACTCTTCTAGGAGTTTTCACTTGCTTCAAAGCCTCCAAACCAGTCTGATACTAAATTCTTGGCTCCACTACCCATTCTCCAAACATTATCCAGGGTAATTTTTTTTTAAAGATTTTATGTATTTATTTGACAGAGAGAGGATAGAGGGAGAATCCAAGCAGGGAGCAGCAAAGGGAGAGGGAGAAACAGGCTCCCTGCTAAGCAGGGAGACCGATGTGGGACTTGATCCCAGGCCCCCAGGATCATGACCTGAGCAGAAGGCAGTTGCTTAACCAACTGAACCACCAAGGCTCCCCCTTTTTTTTTTTTTTTAATGATAAGTAAAAACATAAACAAATAAATGAGGTCATGACATTTTCCACTTAAATCTCTTAAATGGCTTTACTTCATTTTAAAAATAAAATTCCATCTCTTCATTGTGGTCTACAAAGCTCTGCTTTATCTGTTCCCTGGCACTTTAGAGAAATTGAAGACTTATCATAAAGCTACATTAGTCAAGAGAGTGGTATTGACAAAAGAACAGAGAAATAGACCAATGGAATGAATGGAATAGACCATAATTAGACCTACACAAATACTGCTATGAAGCAAAGACAATTCAACAGAGAAAGAATAGTTTTTCAGCAGTACTGTAATGACTACATCCACATGGAGAACAATGAATACAGGCATAGAAAACACATCTGTCTTTTAAAAAATTGCTCAAAGTGGATTATAGGCATACATTTAAAATGCAAAATTTTAAAACTTCCAGGAGATACTACAGGAGAAAATCTAAATTATTTTGGGTTTGCATATAATATCAAGTGGGGAAAAAATTGGGACTTTGTTAAAATCTAAAGTTTCTAATCTGTGAAGGACAGTGTTAAGAGAATGAAAAGACAAGTCATACATTGAGAAAAACTATTTGAAAACACACAACTGATAAAGGACTTGTATCCAAATTATACAGAGAATTCTTAAAACTCAGTAAGAACACCAATAGCCCAGTGGCAAAAGGGCAAAAGATCAAAGTAAATTTCTTTTCAAAGAAGATACACAGAAAAAAAAGCAAATGAAAAGATATTCAACTTTATGTCGTTTAGGAATGGCAAATTAAAACTACTCAACAGCATTACACATCTACTAGAATGACTAGACTACAAAACACTAATAACACTAAATGCTGGTGACAATGTGGAGCTGTAGGAATTATCATTCACTGCTGGTAGAGAGGCACAATGGAACAGTCCTTTTGGAAGACAGTATTTCAGTTTCTTTCTTTTTTTTTTTTTTTAAAGATTTTATTTATTTATTTGACAGAGAGAGATCACAAGTAGGCAGAGAGGCAGGCAGAGAGAGAGAGAGAGGGAAGCAGGCTCCCTGCTGAGCAGAGAGCCTGATGCGGGACTCGATCCCAGGACCCTGAGATCATGACCTGAGCTGAAGACAATGGCTTAACCCACTGAGCCACCAAGGCGCCCTTCAGTTTCTTATAAAGATAAATAATCTTTTTTTTTTTTTAAGGAAACATTTTTTTTTTAAGATTTTATTTATTTATTGGACAGAGAGAGAGAGGGAGATCACAAGTATCAGAGAGGCAGGTGGGGTTGTGGGGGGAGCAGGCCCCCTGCTGAGCAGAGAGCCTGATGTGGGGCTCGATCCCAGGACCCTGGGACCATGACCTGAGCCGAAGGCAGAGGCCTAACCCACTGAGCCACCCAGGAACTCCAAAGGTAAACAATCTTACTATATGGCCCAACAGTTGTGTTGTGTTTCACCCACCGGAGCTGAAAAATTATGGCCAGATAAAACCTACATACATATTTATAATTACCAAACTTAGAAGTAACCAAGATGTCCTTCAGAAGGTGAATGGATAAAGAAACTATGGTATTATCTATACAAGGGAGTATTACTAAATATGAAAAAGAAATGAACTATTAAGCTATGAAAAGACATGGAGGAACTTTAAATGCATACTATTAAGTGATAGAAGCCAATCTTAAAGGCTACATACTATATAATTCTAACTGTATGACCTCATGGGCAAGTCGACACTATAGAAAAAAATTTTAAAGATCAGTGGTTACCAGGGTTTGGGTAGAGGAAGGAAGAGATGAATATTTTTAGGATAGTGAAACTTTTATGTATAATACTATAATGTTGGATATATGCTATTATCCATTTGTCAAGACTCATGGATCTATACGAGACTAAGTGTGAATCCTTAATATAAACTATGGGCTTTAGTTAATAAAAATATCAATTATAAGGGAATCTATGAGGGAGGAGGGGAGGTGACCTATGGCAGCTCTGGCCTTTCTGCTTTATTTTCTTTAAAAATAAAGTCTACTATTTAAAAGAAATATGACATGTGTCTGAAGAGTAATATACCTGTTAAGTACCATTGGTGGTCAGAGAAAGAATTTATGAAGGTAACCTGAAAAAAGTCTGTCCAGTGATATAGGTAGGATATGGGAATTGCTTAGAGTGTGGATAGGTAGAAAAGAACTACAGTGTTAACAAACAGGGAAGACAACTACAACCCAAGCTGGTGAAAAATCCTTTGAAGTGTTATATAAACTATCATCAAAATGGTCATCAAGGTCACCTGCGGTCATGGTCTGATTATTTGTGTCCCCCACAATTCATATGGTGAAATCCTAATGACTGATATGATGGTGTTAGGGAGAGGGGCCTTTGGGCTTTGATCTGATGAATGGGATTAGTGCTTGACTAAATAGGATCCAGCAGAAATCCCAAGCCCTTTCTGCCATGTGAACTTTAAACAGGAAGTCTGCAGTTCAGAAAAGGGTCCTCACCTAACCAGGCCAGTGCCATGATATTGGACTTCCAGCCTTCTGAACTGTGAGAAGTACATTTCAGTTGTTTATAAACCACCCAGTCTGTGCCATTTTGTCACAGCAGCCTGAACTGACAAGACACCTGCTTTTTCAAAAGACCCAATATCATTGTTTGTCAAGATCTGCTTTCAGAAATAGGATGAGCTTTTTTCCTCCTACGTAGTGAGGTTGGACCATGTATTCATTCAGTTATGCAGCATGGAACAGACTAAAGCGAACGGTCTGTTGGGTGACTGAAACTGGTCCTAAGTTCTAGCTTATCTCTGGAAGCAATAGTCAACCGCATAATATGAAGAAAATTTCTTGGAAGAAACAAGGTCATGTTTTACTACTGCCAGAAGAAATGAATACTTTTTTTTTTTTTTTTTTTAAAGAACTACTAGTTGACAAACTTTTCAATGTTAGGAGCACCTATTTCTGTCCCCTCCACTACCATGTCTCTGAGGTCACAGCTTTTCAATATGTATTCTATGAAACAACCACATATAGAAGCTTTTACCCACAAGGTAAATAATGAGCTTCCACTTGAACTTCTTTCTAACCTGTAACTGAACCACACTAGCATCATCCTTAAAAAAAAAAAAAAAAAAAAAAAAGTTATTATACTATGTGTATTTAAAAATGACTGCAAAATTCTCAAGCTTGAAAAAATGGGCAACCAAGACTCTTGCAAGTGGATTATTGGTCTCTTATACCTATGTATTGGTCTCTCAGATCCTCATAGAGAGAATTCCTATTTCTGGACTCCCTGGACTCCCTGCCTACAATTCTGCCTGCTTCCTTTACTCTCAGCTGTCCCCCAGAACCATCCCTTTGGGAGACCACACGGATAGCCTTAGTAGCCAGCCTTGTGGTGGTTTAGGGTTATGCGGACTGGGACCTCTAGATGTTGCCACTGTGGGCCTGATGAGGATTTATTTGTTCTTTACAGGAAGGACTATGTGAAAAAATAAGAACATTTATTATCATGACCATTTTTAAGCACTCAGGTTCCAGGCCCAATGCCTAAATACTGGTTAGTTTGTGTAATCCTTACAAAAGATTTATTAAGTGGGAGCTAATATTACCTTCACATCACCAGGAGAGGCTACTGAGGCACAGAACCGTGAAGGGCTTCAACCAGTACACACCCTCACCCCCCCTTATGGTTAAGAAGTTTGGCCAGTCCCAGAGTTAATGACAGTGTTTGAACCCACGGGGTCCGAGTTGGCTGAGGACTTACCCCTGAGCTTGGGTGGTCATGGCCATCCGGGGAACGCAGGGCAGGTTGGCGCGGGCCGTAGGAAGGACTTTCTCCCCGCTGCTGGTTCTAATAGCGTCAGTCCAAGGCACCCCGCGTCCGCCCTTAGCCCTGGCCGGCCCCCGTGGCAGCCCAGAGACAAAGACCTGGCGCGCCTCAGTCCACGCACGTGATCCGACGTCCCCTCCCCCTGCTCCACGATCTCCCAGGACAGCCCGCGGGCAGGGCCAGCGTGTGTGGTGGGAGTATTCACTGGCAGCCCGAGGGGGGTCAGGGGAAAGAAAAGGAAAAGAAACGCTGAAGCCGCAGTGCCTCGGCCTGAGGAGTTGGCACAGCCCCGACCAGGGTTCCGAGAGGGTGGCCACGCTGACGTCGCCCTTCCCTGACCCAGTCCGAGACCCAGCGCAGAGGCCCGCGCGCGGGTAGGTGCTCGCGAACCCTGCCAAGGCCCTGGCAGGGCGAGGAACGCGGGCTGGGGCTCCCTCGCAGGGGTGGATGGGTGGCGGAGCAGGGTCGTGTCTGCACCCGCAGGACCTGGGCACCCGTGGCGAAGAGGCTGCCCTGGCACTTCTGGAAGCCGCCCAGGGGCGACACGTCGGCTGGTGTCTCTGTGGTGTACGAGCCTGGCTTCCCTTTCCCGCTGCTGAATTGCCCTCATGGCCCGGCTTTTGCTAAAGCTTGTTGCTCCAGCTTCGTGCGTTTGTCTCTGAGCACGCTGTGTGCCAGGCTCTTGCATAGTCCTGCAACATTAGGTGTGATGATATGTGCGATTTGTAGAGCTCTTTGCCCCCATCTTAGTAATAAGCGTTGGCTCCCCAGCATGGCCAGGGACCCAGTGCTGCTCTTGTCCCATCTTTTTTTTTTTTTCCCAGATCGATAGGATCAGGGATCAAACTCCTTTCCCAGGCTCTTCTTCCTAGGGAAGATGAGAAGCTTGTCCTGTAAGTTCCAGAGTCAGGAACTTGGCATAAAACATTAGTTGCACTTACTGTGAGTAAGCAATATGTTAACAAATAGCAGTTTTTGACTTTTTAATACCAACAGGACATTATAGAGAAGTTGGTAGATTCTGCCAACCCACTAAATGTTACATTTTAGGGCATTTCGCCTAGGGGCTTCATTTCTTCAAATGTGCAAACTAGTGAATGGAATTGGAGGGTTAGTTCTAAAATCCTGATTCCAGCAATTCCATAAACAGGTGGTTCATGGTGTTACAGGATTGCAGGGCTCTTGTCTCACGGAGCCGAAGAATGAATCTCGCGAACACAAATGGGCGAAGTGAAAAAGTTTATTAAGCGAAGGTGAGAACAGAAAGGAAGGAAAAAGGCTCTCTAGAGTGCAAGGGGTCCTGAATGGATTGCCACTGAGGGCTTTCACTGGAAGTCTTTTATTGAGAACTGACTGGGCAACTTAAATCTTCCTGACATCTTTACCACTGATAGCACTAAGCTTACTTTTTCTTTCAAGTTTTGTAATTTTCAGTAGTCCAGCTGTAGCTGTTATAGAGAGATGTCATCTCCGAGGTTTAAGACAAAGGAGGCAGTCTTGTTAGTCTCATTATATCCCCTTATCTCTGGTCTTGTACGCCTCAGCATTTCCATATCTGGGATTTCTGTGAGCCTGAACACACAGCCCCTTGAGTGAGCCCAGTCAGGTAGCCACCTCTCTCTCTCTCTACCTAGCCCTGCTGTTTCCCACTCAATAGGGCTTACGATATTCAGGTAACAGTTGGCTCCTTCTCTTTTAAATAAATTGCAACTCTTCCCCCTTTCCAGGGCTGTAGTTTGGGGTGATCTAGGAATAACACTCTTTCATTTGTAAAATGCCCGCGAGTTAAACTGTTACTCCTTCCTCTAGGTGACAGTGATTACTAAAAGGCTTAGGAGGAGTGGGTGCATCTTAGTGGCCCCAGTCTTATATTTGTACTACCTTGTGCTCTTATTAATCTTCAAAATGCTGAAAAATTTTGAAAGAGGACCACTATTTATACTTAAGAAAGATTTTTAATAATGACCCCTTTTCCCATTTGAACCATTGAGGATAAGCACATGATTTAAAATTTAGAATTTTGCCTGTCTTGTGTTTTGGGGGAATGAAGGGATATACTTTAATACTTAAGAATTCAAAACCTTTCATGTGATAATGAGGAACAGTCTTGATGTCTCCAAGTTCATTTTGTGAGTGAAAGAAATTGCTAGATTTTACCTGAAGGAAAAACATGGCACCTGTCTTTCTACAGCTGAAATACAAATTCTAGGCTGTGGATATTTGTGACTAGGTTCCTAGGTGCTCTAAGAGAATGTATTTTGAAATCAAGTTAATCTTGGAGGAGTGGCGGCATTGGCATGTAGATATGAACCCAAGGAAAAGACCACTCTCCTCTGCACACCGGGTACAGTGTGGCTTACTGTGTTTCTCCCTTGTTTTACCTACTACAGTTGGATTCCTTACCCACCGGTATGTGTTAATCCCACTTCCATATTTGGCTGCCTTTATAGTCCTAGTGACATAGTTATGGCAGCCAACGTTTCTGGGTTTCTTACTGCGTTAGGTTCCTAGGGCTGCCAAAGTGCCACTAACGAAATGGCTTAAAACACCAGACTTCTGTCTCAGTGCTGGCAGCCAGCAGTCTGTAATCAAGGAGTCAGCAGGCCTTCACTACCTCTGAAGGCTCAAGGGAAGCCTTAGCTGTCTCCTCCTAGCTTCTGGTGGTTGTTGGCAATCCTTGGCATTCCTTCACTTGTACCTGTGTCCTTCCGATTTCGACTCAGTTGTCATGTGGCTTTCTTCTCTGTGTTTGTTGTAAGGACATCAGCCCTATTGAATTAGGGCCCATTGCAATAACCTTACTTTAAAGTGATCATGTCTGCAAAAACCCTAATTTCAAAAACCAAGCACCTGGGTTAGGATTCCACCAATTTTGGCACTGACACAATTTGACTCAAAACCCCTATCACTTTTTTTTTTTTTTTTTTTCTGTGCACTCCGGCAAGCAGCTTTGTACTTTTGCTGCTCTTTTTGTAAGCCTTCTTCAAAGGGGCTACAAGGATTAGGGACCTGACTTACATAAAAGCAATGCGAAATAAGGTCTAAATGCCAGCCTTCAGCCAGTACTTCAGACACTGGTTTTTAAATGTAGACAAATACAATAAGAAAGTAGATGTTCTCCCTTTATATTGTCACCTAATTCTTTGAGCTCCCTAAAAAAGTGATACTAGACGAATTCATAGTACATCACATGTGTTCTCTCCTTAATCTGACTTAGAGTAGGGGCCAATACTTTACTAACATAATTTTTAAATGGTTTGAGAAAAAAGATTTATTTATTTTACCTGTCTGTAGCCTGGTGTTTAGAGGCAGTGTGTCTTCAGCATGAACTCCCTAATGTGATAAAGAAAAGTGAAATTTGAGCTAGCAAAACAGTATCTAGTAAATGTGTTGCAGTCTTGGGATAGCAGTCTAGGAAGGTTTTCCCCCCACTCAGTCAAGGAATTCAGTTTTAACAAATATAACACGCCTTTTATATTTATTTTTCATGAGGTTTTGGTTACTGTTGAGTAATGTAGCCCTTTTTATTTACCTTGACACTTCTGTAATGTTTTGAAACCTCTTTTGGGAAATAGTCTATAAATTCTTCTATCCTAAATATTGTAGGACTTAGCTTTTGAGAGAGTTTAAAGCTCTGTTATGTGTCACATCTTATCTCCTTCCGATCATCTCTAGTTGGTTAAATACTGTTTGGAGTTTGACCTCGTCTTGATAGTAGGAGTACGTAAAGGGAAAATTTCTTGAGGGTGAAGACTTCGTCAATCAGAAGAAGGAAATACCATACTTCCCTTTCCATTTTAAAATTTCAGGATAGATTGAGATTTAGGAAACATGAAATTAGTACATATTCTTTATTAACATCTTACATTAGTGGGGTGTATCAGAATAAACTAATACTGTTATATGATTATTAACTGAAGTCTATAACTTAGATTTTTTTCAGCCTTTACCTAAGCTCCTTCTGTTCCAGGATCCCATCCAAGGGACTGTCTCCTTGGGTTCCTCCTTACTGTGACAGTTACCTTTTGATTCTTCATCTGTTGATTCCTGGTCACTGTCCTAGCAGCTTTGCATGTAGTACCTCCTGTGATCCTCACAATAACTGAGATGGAATGGTTTTAATGGTTTTGCAACCGAGCAGTTAGGCAATTTGCCTAAGATAGCATTGTTAGTAAATGATGGAGCCAAGGATGGAAGCCAGTCCCTGGAACTCCAACATCCGTGTTCTTTGTATTTGTAGTAACTAGCTCTGTGCCTGCTGCATTAGCATAATTCCAGTGTTAACCCAAGTTTTCTAAACCTCAGCATCATTGGTACTTTCTTTGTTTTGGGAGGGCTGTTTGTGGGATGTTTAAGAGTGTCCCTGTCTTATCTCCCACCAGATGTTAGTAGCACTTCCACCTTCCTCACTCATCACCAGCCAATACTTATAGCATCCAAAAATGTCCCATACATACCCATTTATTTTTGGGAGGTAAAATTGACCACTGGGCAATGTTCCTAAGATGTGTTTCAGTAGATGGCAATATATAAGAGATATTGAATGAATTGTGTTGACCAGTGGGTTAACATTTCTAAGATGTATTTTAATAGATGACAATGAGAAATATTGAATGAATTGCGTTGAGGCAATCTGAAGTAATTAAATAATTTGAACCTATAAAAATGGAACTAGAGGGGATTAGGCTAAGTAAAACAAGTCAGTCAGAGAAAGAAAAGGACCATATGATTTCACTCCCACATGGAATTTAAGAAAACAGATGAACATAAGGGAAGAAAAGAAAAAAATAAGATAAAAACTGAGAGGAAAGCAAACCATAAGAGACTACAGGAAACTACAGGAAACTAAGAGTTGCTAGAGGGGTGTGGGGTGGGGGATTGGGTAATTGGGTGATGGGCATTAGGGAGGGAGGGCACTTCGTGTAATGAACATTGGATTTTACATGAGCTGAAGAATCACTAAATTCTCCCCCTGAAACTAATAATACAGTATATGTTAACTAAATTGAATTTAAATTAAAAAATTTAAAAAAAAAAACCCTACAAGGATATTTGAAAGAAGTAATGCATTAGCTCACTGTTAAAATTTTGTGGGAAAAGATGGACTATGTAACTTATTTTTAGTCCAGTATAAGCCTGAGATTGCAAATCATTGAATAGGCATGTAGAGTTCTTTTAACCGAATGTTTATCTTACACTGGGATAATTTGAGTAAATGTAATTGGCGTGTCTGCTTTGACTTAATTTTAAAGGCATATTGTGTGTTCTTAGCAAAGATGATTCTTAGTATTTTAAAGGTTACATTGGCATTTAATATTATGCCTCTTATTAAACTTTGTTTTGGTTGAATTCCAGTGTGTGGGGAGGACAGTTCTTTGCTCCTGAAAACTATTTTCAAGCAAATAAAAAAGGTGAGACTGCTTAAAATGTTAACTAGCCTAGATCTTCTACAGTGTCTAAGAGCATGCGTAGGATGCTATAACAATTTGTGAGCCTTTCGTTAGGCCTTCCAAAATTTTGTATCTGACAGGGTTGTATTTGTTCCTTTGCTTTATAGAGATCTGCCCTATTCTTTGTTTTTTAGTATTCCTATCTAAATTGAGTATTTAAAAAAAAAAAACTCTGACTCTTAATCTCACAAAACAAACTGAGGGTTGCTGGGGGGAGGGGGTTTGGGAGAAGGGGGTGGGATTATGGACATTGGGGAGGGTATGTGCTTTGGTGAGTGCTGTGAAGTGTGTAAACCTGGTGATTCACAGACCTGTACCCCTGGGGATAAAAATATATGTTTATAAAAAATAAAAAAATTATATTAAAAAAAAAAAAAACTCTGAGCTCCTAGGGCCTCTAGTTTACACCCAAAACTCACTTTCAAGAGTGTTCAATATTTGAATTAGTAAATACAGAAACCACCCTACAAAAATCAAGTGTCTCATGTAGGGTGATTATAGCCGGTCACTAAAATCTTTGGTTTCTTGTAGAAAACACTTGGCTAGATCTAAATGAGGAAGCATCAAGATATAGGTGGTAATGGATTTTAAAGAGTATGCAAGAGAGGTTTCAAGACCATTTGAAGCTTTAATTCTGGATTGCTACTCTTCACATTTATTTACTTCTAGTTTTTAGAAGTACCTGACACTTCTAGCCTACAGAACAGAGAAAACTTAAGGCACCCAGTCTTAAGCAGTTCTTGTTACAGTGTCCTGAGCTGACTAATAAGTGAGGTCAAGTTGAACTTGTTGAGCTTCCATTTCCTCAGAATAAGATGAATTATTTCACGGAAGCTCAGTAGGATTAAATGAGAAGGTAGAGCCACAGTCTCACTGTTGGTACTCCAATATTTGACATTAATAATAATAAAATGAAGAAATATTGAACAGATTTTCTTTCAGATATCAGTTATAATCTGTGGTATTTTTAGGAAGTTACGAGTGTTAGCTGTGAATACTTTCTGTTCACCTTGCGGCTGAAGGTACTGTTGCTATACCTGGGTTTCTTTTGAGGTTCTATCAAATGCTTCTATCTCTTTTCAGTGGAGACAAAATGCTGTACCAGTGATAACACTCATTTTACCTTGATTTATCCAGTCAATTCAACATAATTCTTGAAACCCCTTACCAGCTATCTGGAAGAAAGGATCCAATTACTTTGTTTAGTACTTGCCTATGAAGTATTTTCAGTTAAACATTTTGAAAATTGTAAACAATCTTGATTATATTAAACTAAAATAGTAGTGGTTAAGTGGTAGCTCACCCATGTGTTTCTTCTGGTATTGGGCATACATATGTAAAGTAAATGGTTTTGTGTGCATTAGTCCTATCATGGTGAAGACCTGAAAATTGCTAGTTATGTAACAATTATTCTGTAAGTGAACAGTGTAGTAGTTCACTGCACTTCTATATTTACAACACACAAGATAAATTCCATGTGATCCACTTAAAATTTATGACTGGTGCATTAAACGGACTTTGAATATCCTTCAGGAACTTGGGCTTTCATTTTACACATTCTATTTTATTTAGAAAGGTAGGAAGGTTATAAGTAGCAGTTTAATTATAATTTCTTAAGATTATGCTGGTGCATATTTTCCTTTTAAGACCATCTTAAGAGCAATAGTAACGTCTATCTTTGCCAAAATATCCTAAAAATGAAGGAGTGTACTCAAACAGGAGCCTAAAAATATTGCACCAGTGCATTTTTGGAGGCTCACTAAAAAGTGTAACGCACAGATGGGCAGTGTATTTCAAAAATGCACCCAGCAAATTTATGATTAACTAGACTCCATTTCATTGACTTACTAAAAACTAAGTTCAACTTTATTTCTGTTTTTAGTGGCTAAATATCAATTTTACAGTAGAGAATAGCTTTCTAGAAAAACCTTACAAGCTTGCTTCTGTAGGTGGCTAAAATCTCCATTTCTGGGCCTACCCTATCTTTGCAGTAGGTCCTAAAGTCTTATTCAGCAGAAACCAGATTGTTTCACCATTTAACAAAGTCCATCAACATTAGTCCTGCATAATAGGAAACTTACAATGGATTTATTTCTGAAATATATACACATACATGAGACATGTAAAGATGATAAATAATTTGAAGTGTGTAGACCATGAAGCCAAATTGCCTAGAATTGCTATGAAGAGAAGTTATGGAAGACACTTAATATGGTGTCTTGATTATAACTGACTGCCACGGTGTCCTATAGGATATGCTGCACTTTCACCCTAAACCCATCCCCACACTCGTTCGGATCTCTCATCTGCTCTTCTCACTTGCCCACACCACTCAAGCCGTGCTCTGCCCCCTTCTTGCTCTCTTAAGCGAGCACATTCCCACTCAGAGCCTTTGCTCAGTTCTCTGATCTTTCCCCAGACACCTGCATAACTGGCTTTCTTATTCTCAGGTTCAAAGGAGATACCACCTTATCAGAGAAGTCTTTGCTGACTTCTGAAATATCATTATCTTCCCTATGCTGCTTTTTTTCTTCTAAGCTTTGATCTGACACATTTATTGATGTATAGTCCATATCCTCTAACAAAGTATGAGCACAGGGGACAGGGACATTTGTTCACTGCTGTATCTTGGCACACAGAACATCTGGCATGTAGATTTTTAACTTGTATGAACTTGTATTTCTGTTAAATCTTTGGAAAAGACAAACCCACATTTAAAGATAGGTGCATTACAAGAATACCTTATCAAGACAATTAGACAAAGGGAAGAAACTCTATTCACTTTCCAGGTTCATCTCATGGATACTGGCAGGAGTTTGTCTACTTACGGAATGCGGATTGGCTTTGCAACTTTCTAGATAGTAAAACAGGCTAACGTTTGAGTCTGGGTGGCTCAAATACAGCAACTTTTTAACTGATTATGTTCTATAATCCATTCATATTTTATACTTAACAAAGACCACTAAGGAACTTTACCTGTTTTAAATTACAGCATAAACTGTTACAGTTTGTATAAAGTGGTTTATGAAGTAAAGGCAGACAGATGGAAGCCAGGATACCATGTTTCATAGGACATTGAGGAGTGTGGACTTGATTCAACAGGTGCTGGGGAGGCCACAGAAAGATTTTAAACAGGGGATTTATTTCAAAAAGTCATACTGGCAGCTTTCTGGGCAGCCTGTTGTGGAAAAGCCAATTCTGTCCATTGGAGTATTGCAGTTTACAGAAGATGAAGTCTGACTTAATTACAGGATAACTACTTGCTAATTATAATGTGAAGCTTACTCCTTAAAACTTCTTAGAATGAAAAGTAACCTGAAAAAAAACCTGTATTTTACAATAGAGAATCAGAAATACATCATCTACTAGATGAATGTATCATCCACTAGAATCATCTAGATGATTAAGGCCCATCTTACGAATTTGATGAAGTTGATTCCTAGGAAGAGTAGTGACCTGGTTAAGCTAACCTCTGAGTTATGGCAATTAGCTGTCCTGATTAAATGGCAATGGACTATGTGATTACACAAGTTAGTTAATGGGTTAAATATAAAGTTAGCCCCCCCCCCCTTCTTGAAGTGTAGTACTTTCTAAAGCTACCCAGGTGGCATTTTACTAGGAAGATATTTAATACAGAACTGTTCTGGAATTTGATTTCCTCTATTCTCTCCTAGCCAAAATCAGATGATAGATCACATTTAGAGCTTTAAAATAAGCAATATCATGTTGGGAAAATAATGCTCTAGGATTAGAATTTGGAATCTAGTCCTGGCTGTGACCCTGGGCAAGTTAATTAGAATTTGGGTCTCCACTCTGAATTTTAAAGAGTAGAGTTTGAATTTTGATGTTCTTTTTAGATTTATATATAGCTTCTGTTATAGCTTAGAAAACATTAGGACATTTCCCTGAACTTTTTATTGGAGATATATAACCCAATGATAGTAATTACATACGTATCTAGGTGTATAGAAACTCTAGCTGGATGTAGACATGAAAAAGCTAGTAAATTATGTACTACGTTTATCTTTTTCCTTGTCTTTTAAAACTACCCCCCATAGGGAAGATGAGTTGCTCCCTACAGCAGTTTACTGCTTGGAACACCTTCCAGACCAGATGGTGTTGGACATGAGCAGAAATTTTCCCAAGCAACAGATAGAGAAGATTTAGTGAAAGGACTTGCTTGATGCAGTTAACAAATATTACAGTAGTTAGGAAACCTCTGTTAGATTACTTACCTGATTTTGTAATGGAATTTTGGAGCTCTTAGGTAAGATCTTACTGAATACTAGAAATTGTCCTTTGGGAGAATGGGAAAATGTTTATTCTGATCAATGTTGATGAAAATTTTCAAGGTAGCTATAGATCTGAGTTAATCATTGAATATTCAGTGTTTAAATTTTCACATCTTAAACAGTTTTGAATTTTTTTCAAAGAAGAATACAAATATAGTCCACAAGTTAAAATTTGCAAACTTGCTCATTAAGTTTATTGAAGATCTTTTTCTCTCCCTCCTATTTTTTTGCGGTTAAAGAACAAACCCATTTGTTGTCCTTCAGTTTCCCACAGTCTGGATTTTTACAGTTTAAGCCCCCTTATTATATGTTCCACAGTGTCCTGTATTTCTTGTAAATTGATTATTAAAGCAAAAGTGAAGCACTTGAACAACTTTTTAACTGAGTTAATGATTATTTTGGAGCTATTGCATGATCAAGACCTATTGGGTAAATAGACAGTTATACAGTTTAGCAAAATTATGGCATTACAATATAATCTCTTAAGAATGAATAATTTCAAAACAAATGGTTAAAAAGAGGCTCTATTTGACCTACTTTAAAATTAAATTTTAATGAAAGGGGGGAAACTTAAATGGTTTATCAATATGCCAGTATGTCCTCCTAAACCTCAGGATCTTGTAACTGCAATTGGCTGGTGTTTAAATGGGGAAAATTGAGGATTTACATGTACAATATAATGGAGCAAGCAATAACTTGCTATAAAGTTATAAGAACCTATGTGCATACAGTATAGATAGTATAGATAGGTTAGATAGGTTAATGTAGATCTCAGTGAGGTGAAAGAATGTTCATGATTTAAGGATGAGGGCTTTTTTTTTTTCTTTCTTTTTCAGAAATAAGCTGAAATTTGGGAGATCATGTACATAGTTGCTATGCCAACTATCCATTTGCAGCCTTTATTTTGCACATAATTGAATAACATGATTTGACAGAACTCACACCTTTCAGAAGACAGAACTGCTCCGTTATATGCATGCTTCCAAAAGAACCTGTAGTCTCATAGACATGATCATTTCATGGAAAACATTCTGGTAAAATCAGGTTTACTAATCCTCATGTTAATTGCAAACGTTGCCATATCCAGTGTCACTCTGAAAGCCTTGGACTGTCTTGTGCTTGCTGGAACGTGAGTGTCCTCACTCATTCACCACTGGTGGCTTCTGGGGGAGTCTTCCCCACTCATGTGGATGGCATCTAGGTGACTGCGGGCCTTGCCACTACCCCAGCTGAGTAGACTGGAGCTGAGCCCCTGATCTAATGAAACTGACCTAATAACAAGAATCTGCTTGGCCAAATTGTATATATGGGTAAGTTAAATGAGGGACTATCAACTGAGAAAATAAGGGAAACCAGTCTGTAGAGAGAAATAGAATAGACTTGAGGAAAAAGCAGAGATGTCATTAGAGAGCCTCTGTAGCCTGAGGTCATATAATAGCTCATCTCTAGAGCAGCTGTTAGCTTTTCCATTCCCAACCCTGTATAATGCATAAAGATTTATGTGGGGCTTTGTTTATTTTCTTTAATCTTGAGATAATTTGAGTTTCTACTCCTCATGGCCATAGACCAACTGCCACATGTATTAGTATACTTCAATACTTGAAACAAAATTCTATCAACAAATTACAGTTATTCCACATCAAAATTGTTGTTGTCCTCTTCACGAACGGGCACTATTCATATTTTAAGGAAGGTAAAAAACTTGCACTTGGGAGATGTGAAGTAGGGATCTACTACTTCTGAGATGTCAATCTCAGAAGAACATCTAGCTTGGTTGTATGTCAGAATCACTTGGTTAGCTTTTAAAAACCCTTAACCTCGTCTCAAACCCAGAGCTTCTGTGTGGTGATATTACATATATAGCCCCTCCCCTCACACTATCCCCTCCAAGAGAAGGTAACGGCTGAGAACAACTAACTTAGAGTTGTTATGGCCCATTAGTCTGGATGCAAGTGGCCATGGAGTGTTTACGTAGTGAGGCTTATAGTGAGCCAGTTTCTTAATATATAAAAATAAAATACTGAATAAAATAAAATAAAAATACTGAATCAGTAGGATTCAATTAATAAAGATATTCTGTGTTACTTATACTTCAATAAAAACAAATCCAGTTAAAATCAAGGATTCTTTCTCCAAAAGTGAATCCTTATTTAATAACTTCTATTTTTCATTAAAAACACTTGCTTTAGTGTGCCAATTAGTAAGCCACTGTCTTCGGCTCAGGTCATGATCCCAGGGTCCTGGGATTGAGCCCCAAATCGGGATCTCTGCTCAGCAGGGAGCCTGCTTCCTCCTCTCTCTCTGCCTGCCTCTCTGCCTGCTTGTCATCTCTCTCTGTCAAATAAATAAAATCTTAAAAAAAAAAAAAAGCACTCAGCTTTCAGTATTTTAGGGGTAAATGTCTGCATGTGATCTATTAAAGTGTTTGAAAACACTAATTCCATCTTCAAGTTAATCTTCAAGTTAAATTTCACAAGTTTTATAGACTAGAGGTAAGACTTGATTATTATAATCATGAATTTAATTCATACATCATTTAAAGAAGTTTATAAGTAAACAGTACTTTAGTATTCAAACTCTGAAATCCTAAATTAGTGTTTCCTTTAAAATTTTGTTCTGAATATTTGTGCTCATGGGAGGTGGTTGAGTGGAAGGGAGGAGGGAATAGATGACATATATGTCCCAGTGTACCTAGCTTTCTAAACATTAGGTAGTGAATATTAAATATTAAAACCCCAAACTTTCTAGTATTTAAATAGATCATGTTTGTTTGAACTCTTATTAGCATTGAAATTATTTCCAATTTTCTTGATCAAAGTCTGTTAGAGATACACTTAAGTTATAACCTCGATCTCCCATAAATCCTTAAAACTAGTACTAAAATTGTGCATATATAAAGCTGTTGATCCATGTTTTCTTGTGTTTAATTTCTGGAAATAGTATATTGATCCTACACTTAAATATATAAAGAGTAAGCATTGTAAGATATTAAGCCTGTGTTGCTTAAAATCCCAGAAAATAAACTCTAATTTGAAAAAAAAATTGTTAATTTAAGAAGCAATATGCTTAAAATGCTGAGAACTTGAAGTAGTAATTACTAGTCAATATGTTATCTCCTAGTAACTTCTAAGATCTAACCAGAGCATTCTAGAACTCCTTAAGAGCTGGTCTGTCATTCTTGTGTATTTCTCTTTTGTAATGTTTTTGTTGATTTATAACATATATTTTGAATGTTTTTTATTAAACTTTTTACTACTTTCTATTGATATAAAATGTAGGGTGGTCACTTTTTGCATTGAAGGAAAAAATGTATCTGGAGGAGTGGTTATAAGATAGACATTTTGCTTTTCTATCGACTGATTTCTTTAAGTTCTATGTACACAAAATACCATCTGCAGATAACTTGTCCTTTTCTACTCTACTACCTTTTTATACAATATTTTCTAAATGCTTTATTTCTTTGCAGAATGATATAGAAACAGAAAAATAACACATTCTAATGATCCCTGAGGCTGAGTTACACTTCTGTTTGACGTTTTTTTAAAGATCAATATTTGTGGATCTGTGTACACACATTTTCAACTATCTGTTTAAATCTTGTATTTTCTTACATTAAACATAAAAAGGATTTTTTTTTTTTTAATGCTAACTAGGTCGGAGACATGTGATGGTTCTAAAACTTGGATAATTTTTTGTGAAATTATTTGGGTTTTACATTTTCCCTCCAATCACTGTATTTGTTTTCTTGTTCCAATGCTTTATTAACAACTGGAAGAACCCAAGAAACTGGAAGTAAGGCCATTCCAGAAGTCCAAGTGGTGAAGGAAATAGGTTTATCATTTTGTCGCATTTTGAAATCCATCTTAGCAAAAGATTTTTCTTAAAAAGATTCAAACTCCCAAATCTCAGCAAGGAAGAGGGAGTCCAGGGAAACAGCAGGCCCCTGCACCAGCCTTGTAGGAATAGCTCAAAGGAGGTGCTATTTCCCCTTCATTTACAGGGAACTAGCAACCCGAACCTTCCTTCCTGACTCAAGGCCTCCTTGCAGAGTGCCCTTAGGTGTCCTAAGATCCCCCTTGCTCCAATCAGGACTTAGGAGTATGCCTGAACAGCTTTTCTAAGGTTTTAAATCTATACTCTAGAAGCTCTTTAGGAATATTTGCCTGATCACTTCATTCCGTGGCATTAATCGCCTGTATATAATTGGAATAAACTTCTCAAAGTACATGTAACACTGATAGCTGGTCAGTAAAAGCACCATGTCCAGCAATATTTATTTAGCTATTATGCAAGTTTGTGATATGAAAATAGAACTAGTTGACCCTTGGGGTGCCTGGGCGGCTCAGTGGGTTAAGCCTCTGCCTTCAGCTCAAGTCATGATCTCAGGGTCCTGGGATCAAGCCCCACATTGGGCTCTCTGCTCAGCAGGGAGCCTGCTTCCCACTCTCTCTCTGTCTGCCTCTCTGCCTACTTGTGATCCCTCTGTTTCTGTCAAATAAATAAATAGAATCTTAAACAAACACACAAAAAACTAGTTGACCCTTGAAAAAATGGGGTTCTGGGTGCCATCCCCCACATGAAGTAAAAAATCCATGTATAACTTCTGAGCCTCTCACACTGACCTCCCCCAAAAGATACTTGTAGGCTCTTGTTGACTGGAAACCTTACTGATATTTTAACAAGTTGCTTTATATGAATTATATACTGAATTCTTACAACAAAGTAAAGCTAGAGAAAAATACATTTGTAGTACTGTACTATATTCATCAGATTGTGTATTAAGTGGAACTACACAGTTCAAATCCATGTTGCTTAAGGGTTATCTAAATTGTCTTAAATGTCGAGACTTTTGGCTTAAATTCAGATCTAAGAAGTTTGTATATGGGATACTTAACATGTTGGTATTGTAGCCTGTTGAGCTTTTTGTTGTTGGCGGGTCATATTTGTACTCCATGTGTGTACAGGAAAAACCAGTACTATTGCATGTAGGATTTACTTGTTTTAAGTCTTGTGGTGGGGAGGATAATCCTTAAAGTAGCTGTGACTAAAAGATGAACTAATCAATAGCTGTAAAAGTGTGCATAACTTTATTTGCATCTATGAAAAACCTGTACAGCTAGGTATAAGGCATACATTTTTAACCTAAAATAATTCAAAAATTTGTGGTTATTTAGTACTTTGTAGTACAGTGATAAAAACATCCTATCCATCAATAAAATCTAACTTTTTAACTTTTGGGGGGAGAGAGGGAGAGATGGGGGTGAGACAGGGAGGGAGAGGTGGGGATGGAGCAGGGTGAAGGATGGGGAGGCAGAGGGGGAGAGGGAGAGAGAATTAAGCAGGCTCCAGAATCATCATGGAGCCCCATATGGGGCCTGATCTCATAACACAGATCATGACATGAACCAGAATCAAGACAACCCAGGCACTTCATTAACTTTTGACATATATTTACTTATAAATTCCTCCTTTCTGTATGGTTGTAAGCTATAGCTGAAGTTGAGACAGACTGGTGTTCCAGGGAGCATAAGTCACCGCTTAATTGAACTATTTCTCCTAAAGAGATAATCTTAATCTTGTCTACCAAAAATCTTTATATATTCAAAATCCTGAAACCTTGGCCTTGAGCCATATCGTATGAATTATATGGCTCCTCTTTTGTCCCAAGTTTCATGGCACCTTTGTGCTACTTGCAACTTATCAGAGATTGTAGTTTTTTATCCAGTTGGCTCTTTAGTGCTGTGGTCCTGTTGTTGCCATTTATCTCCTTAAAAAGTGAACCTAACCTTTTTACATAAATGGACTTACATATACTTAAAGGTACATAGATATGTATAGGCAGCACTTAGGTTTGCCCTTATAGTTTATGCATTTGTGTGTGTGTGTAACAGTTTTTTTTTTTTTTAATTTTAATCCCAGTAGAATTAACATAGTGTTAGTTTCAGTGTACAATATAGTGATTCAACAATTCTATACATTACTCAGTTCTCATAAGCACTCCATATCCTCTCCACCTATTGCTTCCATTCCCTCATGCAACTCCCTTCTGATGTGGTTTATTTTAAATGAGTACCCTCAGTTAATCTTTTTCCAACAAGAACTTTTTTTTTTTTTTTACTTGAAGCATACCTCAGAATACATGGTTCTAAAAGATATAAGACAGTCCAAGAAAAATGCATATTTTCCTCAAGAACACACAGCAGTATCCTCTGGTTAATTCACATAGAAAGAGACTAAACAAATATTACAAGTTGAAGAAGATGGAAATCCTACCAAGTATATTTTCTAGCCACAGTGGTACAAAATTAAAGATAACAATAAAACAAAACTGGAAAATCTACACTGTAAATATTAAGCATTTGATACATAAATATTAGCACCCTACTGTCCAAGCAGCAAGACACATTAGAAATCAAACAAAATCAAAATGTTCCAAAACCAAGAACATGCAATATTCTAAAATCTGTGGGATATGGCAAAAGCAGAAGTTAGAGTGAAATTTAAGCTATCAATGCTTATATTAAGGAAAAGTTCAAATAAACATTATACCACAAAAAAACTAGAGAAAAAAAGAAACTTAGCTAGAATTTAGTAGAGGAAGGAAATAAAAATCAGAAATAGAGACCAGAATAAACAATAACATAACATTGAAAGTAATGACCAATTTTTCTGAAAAATAAATAAATAAATAAAGTTGGCAATGTTTTACATTAAGACTCAAAAACCAGGAGTACCTAGGTGGCTCATTCATTAAGCAGCTACCTTTGGCTCAGGTCAAGATTCCACATTCCTGGGATCAAACCCCGTACTGTGCTTCCTGCTCACTGGAAAGCCTGATTCCCCCTCTCCCATTCCCCCTACTCATGCTCCGTCTCTCACTGTGTCTCTCTGTCAAATAAATTTAAAAACACAAACAAACAAACAAATAACCCTCAAAAACCAAAATGAGTAATGGCAGGGAAAACAATACAGCAGGTAACCATAGAAATACATAGTGTGACAATAAATTATTATTAACAATTACATACTAATAAGTCTGGTAACTTACAAAAAAAAATCCTGAAAATGTGCAGGTTACCACAATTGAATCATGAATCTTGAATCCAAGAAATAAATCTTTTTAGATCAATAATGAAAGGTGGAATTAGGACTCCAATATCTTACAACAGAAAAGCCGAGGACCACATGGTTTCATTGGTGAATTCTACCAAACATTAGAAAAAAGACCAGATTCATCAAAATTTTACAGATAATGGAATTGAGGAAACACATTCAGGCTAATACCAGACTAATACTAATTCAGAAGTCAGTACTACTACTTTGATAACAAAGCAGAGTAAAAACAACAAAATAATAAAAAGTTTGTTCAATACAAGTATTGCTACTCCAGTTTTCTTTTGACATTCGTTTATCTAAAAAATGTTTCTCCACCCCCTCACTTTCAGTCTTCAGTTATTTTTAGGTCTAAAATGAGCTCTTGCAGACAGTTTTTAGATGGGTCTTGGGTTTTCTGGGTTTTTTGCTGTTTTTGTTTTTGTTTTAATCATTCTGACACCCTGTTCCTTTTGGTTGGAGAATTTAGTCCATTCACTTTCAAAGTAATTTTTTTTTTTTATACTTACTGCTATTTTATTTGTTGTTTCTGGATATTTCCTCTGATCTTTTGTCACTGTTGTTCTCTCCTTTGCACTCAGAATCCCCTTTAATATTTTTTGCAGGCCTGGTTTGGTGGTCAGGAACTCCTTTAGTTTTTGTTTGGGAATTTTTTTTTTTTTTTTAATCTTTCCTTCTATTCTGAATGATAGCCTTGCTGGATAGAATATTCTTGCCTACAGATTTTTCTCTTTCAGTGCTTTGAAGATTTCATGCCATTCTCTTCTGGCTTGTCAAGTTTCTGTTGAGAAATCTCCAGCTAGCCTTATGTGTTTTCCTTTGTAAGTTAAATACTGTTTTGCTGATTTTAAGATTTTTTTTTTATCATCACTATATTTTGTGAATACAATTATATGTCTTTGTGTTGGCATGCTTTTTTTTTTTATTTTGATGGGAGGTGTTTTATTGTTTGTTTGTTTTTAAAGATTTTAATTATTTATTTGTCACAGAGAGAAATCACAAGCAGGCAGAGAGGGGGAGGGGAGCAGGCTCCCTGCCAAGAAGAGAGCCTGATTCCGGGCTTGATCCCAAGTCCCTGGAATCATGACCTGAGCTGAAGGCAGAGGATTAATCCACTGAGCCACCCAGGCGTCCCATTTTGATGGGAGTTTTCTGTGATTTCTGGATCTATGTCTGCTTTCTTCCCCAGATTAGGGAAGTTTGGTGCTATAATTTCTTGACATAAATTTTGTTCCCTTTTTTCTCTCCTCTGGGACTCTTATAATATGAATGCTACTGTGTTTGATGGAGTCATTGCATTCCCTAAGTCTAATCTTGTGTTCCATATTTTTTCTTTTTTTGCTTAGCTTCATTATTTTCTGTTTTGTCTTCTAGGTCACTAACTTGTTCCTCTGCTTCTTCCAGCCTGCTGTTCATTACATCAAGCCCCTTTTCAATCTGGTTTATAGCATTCTTCATCTGATCTTTAATTCTATATCTTTTTGGTCAGGATCTCCCTGATGTCTTCTTTCCTCAAGTCCAGTGAATGTCTTTATGATTGTTGCTTTAAATTCATCACCAGGCATGTTACTTACATCTGTTTGGTTAGATCTCTGGCTCTGGCCTTACCTGGTTCTTTGATTTGGGATAAATTTCTCCATCTTGGCATTTTGTCTGTCTTTGCCCTCTTTTTTGTGTTAGAAAAGCCAATATGTATCCTCTTGAAATTGATGGTCTTATGAAGACAAAGTCATGTAATGCTCAGGGCCTGGTGCTTCAGGGGGTATCTCCAGTCTGTGCTGTGTGGGCTCTGATGTTGGGTTTTGGTTGTTTTGTCCTTCAGGCCAGTCGTCTACAGAATCTCTCCTTGTCTGCTGTGAACAGTGTTTGGTCCCTGGAGTGAATGTGGTGAGTTTTAATTAGGTGTGCTCTTGTCCATTTGTGAAATGAGACTTGACACTGGCTCCACCAGAACTGAGGCCCTGCAGAACTGTAGTTGGGAGATGTAATGTGGGCAGGGGCTTGTGTTGGTCTCATGGAGGAGGGGGCTTGCTGCACTGGAACTGAGGTAAGCTTGACTGAGAAGGGCAGTTCCAGGGGAACATGGGGAGTGGGGCTTGGTGTCAGTAAGTTAGGCAGCCAGGGTGCTGTTCTCCTTCCCTCAGATGGATCTTTGTTTATGCTGAGGGGAGGGGAATGGCACCAGCCAACTCTTTTGTTCCCTAAGAGGTAACTCTCTAAATGCTGCCTCTCAGGGAAGCACTCCTAGAATAGTGAATAATTTACCTTCTCTGTACTCCAGCTTTTTTTCAAATTGCTGTTTCCATGCTGTCTAGCTACCACCATCCCCCCTTCCTTTATTTGCCTGTCTTCTCTATTGGTGTAACTAGTGCCCTCCTGGCTCTATCTCAGTCAAGCCTGCTGACTTTCTAAAAAATGCAGGCATTAGGGGCAATGTAAGCTCAGTCAGTTAAATCTCAGCCTTTAGCACAGGTCACCATCCCAGGTTTCTGGGATGGAGTCCTACATCGGACTCCCTGCTCAGTGGGAAGCCTACTTCTCCCTTTCCCTCCACTGCTCCCCCTGCTTGCTCTCTTTCTCTCTCTCTTTCTATAAGATAAATAAAATCTTAAAAAAAAAAAAAAAAGAAACCACAAAAAACAGACTTTAGAAATGTGGTAGGGATAGGGTCCTGCACTGGGATTTTGGGGAGTGGTCTGCTCCTGTACAACTGAGGCAAGTTTGACTGAGAAGGGCAGCCCTGCCAGAGCAAAGGCGGCAGTAGCCGACGGAAGCCAGTCAGTCAGACTTGCTTCCAGTACTTTAGGACACAGCAAGTCAGTCCATGCTATGCTGCCTCCCATTGGTGGCTCTGAGCTTATACTGAGAGGTGGGGGTGGGAAATGGTGTCAGCCAACTTCCCTGTTCCAGGAGAGGTATCTCTGTGAACACTGCATCCCAGGGATAGTTTCCAAGAAGAGTGAATAGTCTCCCTAATGTGTCTACCCCCGGCCCCCACCGCCCGTCAAGACTGCTGTTTCCCAAATGTCTACCCCCAGGCTCTTTGTCTTCTTTCCTTCCAGGATCAGGGCAGTGACTTCAGGTCTCTATCCCAGCCAAGACTGCTAACTTTTAAAACCCTGGGCTTTAGGACTCACTGTTTTCAGGAACTCCTGAAATTCAGGCCCTCTTGTTTTCTAATCCAGTGGATCTCGAGCTATTGCTCTTTGTGCATTATGCTGTTCTTTTCTCTTATGTTTCTCCATGACCACAGCACCCTCCTCTCTGCAACACTGCACATCTGCTTCTCCCATAAACCATATCTCTGTGCTTCCTACCTTTGATGTGGAATCTTCTTTTCTTTTAGTTGTAGAGTTTTTTTCTGTTAGTCTTCAGGTTGATTTCTGGGGTATTTAGAATGACTTAATACCTTGTGTTTCTGAGACCAGAAGAACCAGGGTCCTCCTACTCTGTCATTATCTTTGGTTTCAAAACATATTACCTAGTAATAATACCTGGTAATATATAATAATACTGTATTCTATAACCATCTATTCTTCTCTACAATCATTAGTAACTGCTCTCTATAGAAGTCTCTTAAATCAATTAATATGTTTCAGTATTTCTAAATTCTAGTAGTTCAGTTCTTAGCTATCTTAATACATTGCTTCCAGTACTTTAGGACACAGGTGAATTCCATTTTAAGACTTAATTCCATTGGTTGTATCGCCTCTTTTGAAATTTCTTTAGTATGAGGCATTGCAATCTTCCTCTTTCCTAATAGCACTTTCAAATGCTAATCCTATGAAAGGCTTTATTCTTTGTACTCTTAGAGAGAATGAAGTAAAACTGGCAGAAGTATGATTCCCAACACTTTTAGAAAACTAAAACTTGACTGACCATGAGATCAAGTGATTGAAAAGAAATATGCAAAGACTACAGAATCTTCATTAGCATCCTACTTACTATGTTACCAGAAAAACCTTTAATATAGAATCTTATCAATGAGTGTAATGGAAACTGTATTATGTCTTTGCAACATGCATAATTAAAACTCTCTTGAAAATACAAATACCCAGGCATTAATTGAAAAATTTAAATATTAAACTAAGAGTACTCCTTTTCACATTGCAAAGGCAGCAATTTGGATTGAAATGGCAGTAAACTGAAACCTTTATATACACCTGGGCATGAAAGGACTTGTATTAAAATTTTATTTTTCATTTGTTTTTACCTTTGAGGTTCTCTACAAGTTTTGATGACTTAACATGGGTTTAATTTAAAAGGACTTTGTTAAATTCAGTGTTGAACCTTTGAGATTTACATAACATGCAGAATTTTAGACGAATTAACCTAAAATGATTGGATACCTTGTCTTTATTACTATAATTGTTAACACTTAGATTATCAAGTGAAGGCACTATTTGTTCTTAAAAGAACATTTGATGTCAGACAATCAAGTTAAAGGGGTTAAAGATTTCAAAATACTCTGAACCAAAATACATACTATTGAGGATATTACCACAGTTACATTAGCTGATGCATCTCAAAGGGTATAATTTAATCAAAAGGAAAGATTAACACACTATACTTCTAGGGAAGTTTATAGGACAGCATATAATTAAATATATTTGAATATAGTAAATACACAGTACTGGAAGCTTGTTTTTTAAATTTCCTTAATGTTTAAGGAAAATAAAATATTTTTTATATAAATTGGTATGGATTTCAGATACTTTTATTGTCCTAAGGATATCTAATTCTTTACATACAGAAGATTAACACCACTCACCTGAATGTTCAGTTAGTGAAAATGTTAAGCATTCTTCTGTTAATTGGAACACTACAGAGGTTCTCTGCAGATTTTTCTCTGTGCTAACCAGGCATTTGATAAGCATTTTCAGTATATCTAGAAATCCCTTGACTATGTATCAGTGAGACTTGAAAATGGTTTTCTTTTTTTTTTTTTTAAGATTTTATTTATTTATCAGAGGGGGAGGGGGGAGAGAGCAAGCACAGGCAGACAGAATGGCAGGCAGAGGCAGAGGGAGAAGCAGGCTCCCTGCTGAGCAAGGAGCCCGACCCCGGACTCGATCCCAGGACGCTGGGATCATGACCTGAGCCGAAGGCAGCTGCTTAACCAACTGAGCCACCCAGGCGTCCCTGAAAATGGTTTTCTTAATTGTGAATTCTTTGTGCTGTCTAAAAATACTTCCACTATTTTAATCTGTAAATATAACCACTAAGGTATATGGAAGACCATTCTTGAGAGAGCTTTTGTACCTTCTCTAAAACCAATCATTAGAGTCATAAAATCTCATAAAAACATCTGAAACATAAAATATTTTTTCTTGGGGCAGCTGGGTGGCTTGGTTGGTTAAGTGTCTGACTCTTGATTTTGACCCAGATCATAATTAGAATTGTGAAATAGAGCCCTGCATTGGGATTCATGCTCCATGTGGGGTCTTGAGAATTTCTCTGAGAATCCGTAACAATAATTATATAAGTGGCAAGATATGAGAATGCACATGCCCAGGAACATTTTTACTTTCTTTTTTTTTTAAATTTATTTATTATTTTTTTTAAGATTTTATTTATTTATTTGACAGTAGATGGAGAGGCAGGCAGAGAGAGAGAGAGAGAGAGAGAGGGAAGCAGGCTCCTTGCTGAGCAGAGAGCCCGATGCGGGACTCGATTCCAGGACCCCGAGATCATGACCTGAGCCAAAGGCAGCGGCTTAACCCACTGAGCCACCCAGGCGCCCCATCTTTTTTTATTTTTTATTTTTTTTAAATGAAAACTACCTACCCTTTAATGAAAACTACCTTATAATCTATAGATATTGGTGAATTGAAACAAAATGTGTAACAATGGCACGTTAGGAAGTGAGGTCTGATGAACTCAAATTCCAGAAGGGAAGTTATCTAACTAAAACCAACTGCATAAATGAAGAAAAAGATGACTGCTGTGGAGTGTTTCTAGTTGTATTAAGTGGTCGAGTCTATAACGATTTTATGGACTACAGGTGATGGCAGGGGGAAGCCTCATCTCTATGTAGTATGGATGTAGCAGTTGAAGTGGTATTTTATATATAAGAAAAGACTAAGATGTTGCAGTGGTACAAAAAAGGCTTCAGTCCATATATCAAAGCGTATCCCAGGATAGACAAAGACTATCTATCCAACACCCATAATCGTAATCAGAAGGTTACTGTGATCTTGGCTAGGAGAAAAAAGGTAATATTGCCCTGAATAAACAAAAAGTATTTTCCTAGCTAAGACTTCATTCCTTCTCCTGCCCTCCCCCGCCCCCGCCCAACACCTCACATCTACCTCCATTACATTGTCAAGGGTTTCTCTTTTCCAAAAAGCTAGAAACTGAGTCTGACTAGTCAGAAGGTTATTTTGGCAGTATATCGACTACCCACAGTTTCAGTAGGAAGGCTCCAAAATTAAGTTTGTCAATGAGAAGCCAAAGCAGGAAGAACCAAAGTAATGTTAACAGAACACTCAGGTGAGGTCATCATATCCTCAGTGCTGCTGCTTGGCCCTTCCACCACAGGAAAGCTGATGACTGATGGGAAACTTGGGGAAACCAATTACTAAGCACTTAAAAGATTGTAAAATAAAACTTAAATTATGGTGTGTGAGCCCATAGCAATGCCATTAACATTTTAATGGTCACACAACTTGTTTTCTCTTTCCTGGGAATGGTTCAAGTTGCTAAAGTTCCAGTGGAGTTACTTTTCTCTTCCTAGTTATATGAGTAGGGTGTGATTTATGCAAAGAACAACCACTCGTCACTGTGGCTTGCATAAGGAGTGTTGAGAAAGGAGTGGAATAGAAAGGTTGTGTGGTTCCACATTTTGCAAATGAAGATATTAGGGTGTAATAATAATAATAATAAATGAAAAATAGAACATTTTTTAGTTTCAAAAATCTGTGGTCTTTTTTTTTTTTTTTTTTTTTTTTAAAGATTTTATTTATTTATTTGACAGACAGAGATCGTAAGTAGGCAGAGAGGCAGGCAGAGAGAGAGAGGAGGAAGCAGGCTCCCTGCTGAGCAGAGAGCCCGATGCGGGGCTCGATCCCAGGACCCTGGGATCATGACCTGAGCCGAAGGCAGCGGCTTAACCACTGAGCCACCCAGGCGCCCCCAAAAATCTGTGGTCTTAATTCTACCTTTGCATCTTCAAGCCTGACTCTATTCTCAGTGGCTATTTAAAAGACTCAGGACTTAATTGGGTTGTAAATTTTTCCAATTATACTATAAATACTAAATTTACAGTAACAAGTACCTTAAAGCTCAATAGCTTAAGACAGTAAGCAGTTATTACTATTCACGATTCTAATACTCAGTTACAGTCTCAGCTAAGCTCACTCCTGTGTTTGTTGAACAGATGGATCCTCAACTTTGGCTGGATGGTCTCCTGTGTTTGAGAATCAGCTGGACAGTAGGCTCATCGAGGCTAGTCTTGGCTGGGGGCAACTGGCTTTCTACCACATGGCTTCTTAAATATTAGTAGACTACTTCATGCTTGTTTACATAACAATAGCAGATTCCAAGAGTAGTTCTTGGACTCTTGAGGCCAAGGCTTAAAACTGCTCAACTGTTTTTCCATACAGAGATTGAATATAGCAAAGGGAAAATTGCCAGATTATATGCAGAAACAGATTTCTGACCCACAGTCTGCAGTAACCAGTTCAGGAAACTAAACAATAACCTCTACAGCAATCAGCCTTAAGTAACTAAGATTTTATTGAGAACTGACAACTTCCCCTAATTTTTGCCCCAACTTCCAGCTGGAAAAAGCCAAATTTACACTCTTAGCCAATCACATAGAATGTCCCAACTTCTGGTTAGCCTGCCTGCAGTTTCCCCACACCAGCAGCCTCTAATCAGTGTGTACCTGAAACCTCTTCTATCCAACACCCATCCCCCAATCTCCCGAATTATGATGCCTTCCCACTCTTCTGCCTGCCTTTGAGTCTGCCAACACAAGTGGTGGTGGTGGCTGACTCCTTTGCTATTGCAAGCTCTGAATAAACAGCTTTTACTTGCCATCTAAGTGGTCCCCCCATATTTTCGTATCCTCATGTACTCTTTTCCAAATGAAGTCCTAAAAGCTAGCCCAATTCAAAGAGAGAGGAAAGAGGTCTCATCTTGATGAGAGGAACTGCGAAGTCCTTTTGTAGGATAAGACATGGATAGATGGAAGGGGTATTTTTGCAATCAATCACACTTATCCTTTGTGGGTAAAGAACTTTTGTTCAAGTAATAATGAATTCTTGATGTTTCATTTTAATCTACCAATTAAAGGAAGACAAAGATGTAACAGCTTCCCATTTTTAGTATTTTAAGAATTAGTTTCAAATTAATGACTCAGTACATTCTATAGTAATCCTTCCCTCTTTTTTCTTGCAGTCCCCTTAAATTTACTGCTTTCTGAGAAAGTGATTCTCTGCAAAACTCATTCTCAGTGCATTTAAAGCAGCGAGCAGTGTTCATTAAAAAGCAATGTCAGGTTATCGTTAATTCTTACTCAGGAGGCTCTGCTGCAATCAAACTTCATTTCAGGGCCTTCTAACATATTCCCTAATAGACTGCCCTTTTCTGTTTGTTGCACAGGTTTTTATACCCTTGAACTGTCAGCTTATAGTGCACTTTGATTCTGAGCTTTCCTGTGTGTGTTGGGGGTGGGGGAAGAACTAAAAATTTCACTGAGCAATTTTCTAACTGGGTAACATGCAGTGCTTACTGCAAGAACCAGAGAGACCATTTCTGACTGATTTGAAAAGCTATGAAAAAAAAAAAAAACTGAAGAAACTGTACATCTGCACAAATTCTTCCTTAATTGTCCGTGTCCAGTAAAACTTCAATGAAATAACAGCAAATCTTTCAAAGTTCTATGCCTCAGTAGAGTCATTAGTCTATTTCTGACAAAATGAGATGCTATTTTCCCCAAACTCATCAAATAACATTGTTTATATATGGGCATACTATATTCACAAGACTCCTAGATTTTCTGGTAATTTGGTTAAAGTAATTAACAGTAAACATTCTTATGCATAAATTATCTTTCTCTGGGGGAGGATCAGAATGGAAATCTGCAAACAGAAGGTATAAGCAAAAACACAAAATTGTTACAATTAACTATAAATCCTAAGAATCTGATTAGACAGGAGCTTGGTGTGTCCCATACTCTGAATGTAAAGCTTACTATGAAGAAAATATGATTATCTCAATCCTAATGACTTTAAGGCTAGTTTTCCTAAACTTGTGAAAATTTAAAGAGCAAAATCTTGCATGAATTTGAAAATATTTCTCTGCCAAAGATAAAATGATTTTTTAAAGATAAATAGAACGTGTGAAGGGGATTAAGAGGCACAGACTTCCAGTTATAAAAGTCATGGAGATGAAAAGCAGAACATAGGATATAGTCAATCACATTGTAATAAGGGATAGTGACAGATGGTAACTATACTTTGCATGGTCAGTACTGCGTAGCATGTAGGATAATTGAGGAATCACTCTTGTGCTCCTGAAATTAATGTAACTGTACATCAACTATATTTAACATTTTTTCACAAATTGTTTTTTAAATAAGAGCAAAAACTCATTCAATTATGGGTAAGTTCAGAGAAGTGCCAAGTCTCTGCCCTTTTAGACACTTGAAAAGCACGTTGCATGAAAGCTTCGATTCAGGCCGGTACAGAAATATCCTGGCAGCAGGACTCTGCCAACCTTCAATTCAGTCAGGTGACATAATCTTTACATGGCTACATCAAGAAGAAATTAGTATCCTAAACACAAGTTACCATTCAGAGTGTTAGGCTATTGGGATAGCTAAGTTATTTCCTATTCAAGGGCAGGAATGTGCATACCAATAAGTCAGTTCATTCATTCCCACACACCTCATTTCTCTGAAAATGTTACTTTGAATATCCATTATAAGAAGTAGAACAAAAATTATAAATGCAATTTAAGGAACACCTGGAATACGAAATAGCCAATGTAAGAGATGAGGTAAAAACTCCTTTTATTTTTGATTTGTGTTTTCCTAAGTGGTGATATGGAACATCTACTCTTATATCCATTGACCATGTGTGGGTTGTCTTTGGAAAAATGTCTATTCGGAATGTCCCATTTCTTTCTTTTTTTTTTTTTTAACTATTTGAGTTCTTAAAATATATATTTCTAATTTTGACCTATTGTACATGATTTGCAATTATTTTCTCTCATGGGTGGGTTGTTTTTTCATTCTGTTGGTTTTGTTAGTTGGGCAGAAGCATTTTAGTTTGACCTAGTTCCATTTGTTTTTCTGCTTTTGTTGCCTTAGCTTTTAGAATTATTGCCGGGACCAATATCAGGGAGCTTATACAATCTATGGGTTTTTTTTTTTTTTTTTTTTGCTTGTTTGTTTGTTTGCCTTGGTTTCAGGTCTTATTTTCAAGCCTGTAATTCATTTTGAGTTTACTTTTTTGTATGATGTGAGTTTCATTCTTTTGCATGTGGCACTCTTGTTTTCTCAACACCCTGAGTCTGTCCATTCCTTATTGTATACCCTCGCCTCTTTTGTCATAAATTGACTATATGAGCTTGGGTTTATTTCTGGGTTCTATATTCTCTTCCTTTGACCTATGTGTCTCTTTTGATACCAGTACCATACTGTCTTGATTACTATAGCTTTGTAAAATAGTTTGAAATTAAAGAGGGTGATAGCCTCCAGATACCCCACCCCCAATTGCAAGATTGCTTTAGCTGTTCAGGGTCTTGTCATGTTTCATTCAAATCTTAGGATTTTTCTATTTTGGTGGGAAATGCCATTGGAATTTTGTTGGGGATTGCACTGAATTGGTAGACTGCTTAGGGTAGTATGGTCTTTTTAACAGCATTCTAATGTACAAACTGTAATATTTTTTCTTGAAGATTTCATTTATTTATTTGAAAGAGTGAGAGAGAGAGA
Source organism: Mustela nivalis (assembly GCF_964662115.1). Classification (NCBI taxonomy): domain Eukaryota; kingdom Metazoa; phylum Chordata; class Mammalia; order Carnivora; family Mustelidae; genus Mustela; species Mustela nivalis. The sequence continues at coordinate 68,402,340 of NC_139034.1, forward strand.
GAGAGCATGAGAGGGGGGAGGGTCATAGGGAGAAGCAGACACTTTGCTGAGCAGTGAGACCGATGTGGTACTCTATTCTGGGACTCCAGGATCATGATCTGAGCCAAGAGCAGTCGCTTAATCAACTGAGCCACTCAGGTGCCTGAGCATGTAATATTTTTACCTTTGACTTCTTCAGTTTTAATTTCTTATGCTCTTAAGTTTTTACAGGTCTTTCACCTCTTCTGGTTAAATTTATTATGAAGCATTTCGAATTAAATTGTAAATGGAATTGTTTTCTTAATTTCTGACAGTTTCATTTCTATATAATGTTTTTTTTGTATTTGTATCCTGCAACATTACTGAATTTGTTCTAATAGTTTTCTTTGGCTGAGTCCTTAGGACTTTCTCTGTATTACCTTATGTTATCTGCAAATAGTAACAGTGTTACTTCTTGGAGATTATTTCTTAAGCCTATTTTTCAGATTTTATTGAAATGAACTGTTTATGTAAAACATTTAACTTTTGTCAGTGCAAGTATTTTACTTGTTAAATGTATAACATTTTTTCAGAGTAATTAAATCTAGCAATCCCTGTCGGTGTCTACTTTTGGGTTATGATTTACTAGTAAAAGCGTAATTTATGCACCTTCTATTTTCCTTGAAATTTGCTTTTTATATTTAAATGCTTCAGAGGCTAACATGTACCATTGAAATTTCTTTTTTCAAATACCTGCTTTTTTTTTTTAACTGCCCACTGAGTGAGTCATCAGTAACTAAATATTCACAAGCACAAAATTTTAGTAGCAGTCAGGCATGATTGGTACAAGTTAATACACATTCAAGTAATACACTGAGTGGTAGTTGCCCTTCCCCAACCCACAGTAAAGCATATTCCTCCCAGTAAAAAACTGGGCTTATCATGTATGAAGCATGAGCTATTATGTCATTCAAAGTCAAAACTAAATTATTTCAGTGAAATATATTGCAGTTGTATTATGCCAACTCAATGAAGCCTTGGTATGAAATGAAGCAGTAACATGATAAAGATGTTCAATAAGAAGGCAATAATTACTGCAAATTTACACAAAGATTAAATTTAGAAAAGTGTCATACCATGTTTAATTTGAAATTTTGTGAGTGTCTGAGTGGGATTTTAATTTCAGCATAGTCACTCCAAATCTATACAATGTCCTTGGCAAGTGGCATACCAATACATTATCTAGCTAAGCATATACTAATACTACAGTTTTATGTAGCCTTTAAAATAAATATACTCCTGGGGCACCTGGATGGCTCAGTCAGTTAGGCAGTGGAGTCTGTATTTCAGCTCAGATCATGATCTGATCGAGCACTGAGTCTCTGTCCCACTCACCCCCCCCAAGTTTGTGTGCTCTCTCTAAAAATCTTTAAAATAAGTAGATATATTTCTTTTTTTTTTTAAGATTTTATTTATTTAGTTGACAGATATCACAAGTAGGCAGAGAGGCAAGCAGAGACGGGGGGGAAGCAGGCTTCCTGCTGAGCAGAGAGCCCGATTCGGGGCTCAATCCCAGGACCCTGGGATCATGACCTGAGCCGAAGGCAGAGGCTTCAACCCGTTGAGCCACCCAGGTGCCCCAGTAAATATATTTCTTTCTAGGTGGCTATATCTTCACTTTTCTTGAATGATAACAATGAAAACATACATTTCCATAATATCATTTTTTCCTTAGTTGTCCTTTTCCTTTGACTATTTTTATCCTACATGACTTCTATAAAATGAACTCTATTTTCCAGGTTTCTAGTTTCCATCTACCAGCTTTTCCTTATTTATATAATCTGCTTGAACAATCCAAATACATCTTATGTATTGAAAGCAGTTGAGATTAAAGAAAAGTATGTACTAATAGCTTTAGAAGATTGCTGGTCTGTGTCATGACAGTGAAACTGACTTATACTCTTTTAAAGCACTAGAAAGACATACACTTATCTGCTGAACTGGGTAAACACATTGCAAGTCTGATGAAACTCTACAAGTCCAACATTCTCTAATAGCCAAGAAACTGGGGAATACAAATGAGTGAATGATTGACACCTGGATCATAAAGATAGAGGATTCTTTCATGTTTTTCATCCTAGTTGCCTTGAGTTGGACCACATACCTGCTTTCAAAGATAAGCAGTTTCAGGTCTCACTGTGCTTAAAGGCCTGTGTTTCTTGGTGTTATGGGACAAGATACTTGAATGCAGTAGACTGCCTCCATCAACTAGAACTGTTGAATTCCTTCTCCATAGATAGAAAGTTCTCACATTTGGACTATATTTAGGAAGATCACTCAAAGTATAGAAAGGTTAACTATTAGCTTATTTACAGAAAAGAAAAACATAGTGCAGTTTGGAATTCCTTTTCCCACAACCCCGAGTTCTATTCTGCAATTAAAATGAACGTCACATGTTTCAAGATGTATATGTTTCAAGGCCTGGGATTTTGATGCTTCTATCTTAGGACTGTTCGAGTGAGGATCAAGGTGTCGTCCTTATCCATCTTCCCCAGGGTGCTCATAATTCAGAGAAAGTGATAGAGTTGCCTGCTAATAAGTTTCATTCATACCACAGTGGTTCAATATTCAATCTCCCAATTTCCTATTAAACGGGGATCAGTCTAGTTTCCAGAATGCTTTTTGAGGCCTAGATACTTGAAAGACTTATGACTTCATCTGACTCTTCATTTGGGAGATGGGTCCAGGCTTTGAGGTAAATCAGTGAATTCAAATCCCAAAGGTGATTACCTTGGACAAATCATTTAATTTCTTTGAAACAAAATTCTCATTGGCAAAATTGTGATTGTACCATGATGTCTTAAAAATAGCATGGATTGAAAACCCTAGGTATGTGATAAATCTTCAAGCAGAACTTTTCAGGACTTATTCTAGAAGCAGGGAGTCATCTGGTAGAGAAGAAAAACAGGATAGCCTTAGGTGGAAGAGATTCTGAGGAAACTGCCCCACCTTGGAAGTGATCACTGTCTGCAAGATTACTTTTCTCAGGGATTTGGGCTGACAGCTCCCTCTGCCTGGAAAGCTTTTTCCTAGTATTATTACATAGTACGCCTTATTCAGGTTTCTGCTTAAATGTCACCTCAGAGAAGCTCCTCCAGTATTTAGTTCTTTACTCTGCTTTATTTTTTTCCTCATTCCATGTTATGTTATGTTGAATACTTACGTGTTTTCTACACGTAGAATAACCAAATTGTTACTTTAAAATACTTACGTGTTTTCCCAAATATAGGGACCGTATTTCTAAACTGAATACGTTACTTCTCCTCATGGCCTTTTTTGCATCATATGCCAAATATCCTTATAATCCTGAGTTTGCTTTAAATTTATAATTCTCACTTCTCAGGTCAGAATGAGAATGAACTAACTAGTTCTTTGTATACACTGATATGCACATTCTTTGAATATCCTTGGCTACAAAGCATTGCTTCTCTTTGGCCTGTACTACCATTTCTATGTCCAAATAATTCTTCCAGCAAATGATTTCCTTTTTTACATGGTTAACATATCAAGATGCTAACTGGACAATGGAGAAAAAACTGACAGGGAGGCATCTATTAACAAGAGCAAAACATTTTTCAAGGGTGAACTTTTCATCAATCCAGTTCTGATAATTCTTTGTTGAAGGTTATAATTTTGTTTGTACAAATCCATCAATTCATAGTTTTCTCCATATTACAAAATCTCTGGTGACTGTTTTATCTCCCTGTGAGCCTATAAACTTCTTGAAGGCAAAATCTAAGTCAGATTATTATGGCATTTTATGATTAGTTTCATATATAGTACCATTTATATAATAGCTATTCGAAGTGTGCTGATTGATGAACGAGCAAGCTAATTTTACTGAGCCTTCACTGATAGGAACAGTGACTTAAATGCTGGCTGTGTAACTATTTCCCCGTGACTTGAGGCAAGTTGCCTTCAACTTCCTGTGTCTTAGGTTCTTTATACAAAAGGGGTGAAATATTTTGAAATAATTGTTTTAAGGAAAAAATGATGCCCCCAGGAGGTATGCAATAAATGTTGATTCACTTTCTTATGCTCAGAATCTACTCCTGGAAACTGTCTCCTGCCCACTCTCCTCCTGACCACACTGAAGGTAGGTAAAGGACCTTTGCCTTCCCTAGAGCCATAAAAGGCATTAACCATCATGGTAACTCTTAAAAGCCAAGTTTGTTTCTTTCTGAAAGCAAATCTGAAATCTGCTATGCTTATTTCATAGTCTAGGTACCAGTAGCCAGTCCTGTATATATTAAAAGTGGGTTTCTAGAGCAGCTACCTATTTGGTTTTTCATCTGCTAGTCTCATTTCTGACTTTGGTTCTCTCATTTTTTGACTTTAAGATTCCTTTTTCCTCCTAGAAATCTTTGAAAAAGTCTGAAAGAGCTTCAGTTTGAGTTACCTCTGTATCCTATAAAACATAAATAAAAATGTTTATTTTTAATTTACTTAAAAATATTGTTCAACCCTGTTAATAGAAATACATTATTTTTTTGAAAAACATAACTATTTTCTAAAACCACACACATGCACAAAAATCCAGTTCCTTACATTTTGCAGTTCTAATGCCAAGTGTAAGGGAGCATATCTAGATTTTCATATTTGCTTCTGCCTTAGTCTCTTGTGATGCTGTCTTGGTTGAAGTATGAGGAAAATTGACTCATATGATACGTAGTCGGAAAAGGGACAAGTGTACTTGTGATAGCTGTATTTTCAGATAGCATTGGATATTGTTTAACAATTATTCACTACTAGTGCTGTATATAGTTTAGTTGTAAAGTGGAATTTAAAGCTATACAGAAACCAAATTGTTACTTTAAAATCCATTGGAATATCTCACACTGTAAATGGATCTTTTTTACCCCTTTACAATTCTGTAAATCATAGTATTCATTTGGAAAGTATAGGTTCACCGAGTTAAGCAGTTCTTTTCATTGTTGACGTTTCATTAAATAATCTCAAATTACATGTACTAACACTGATCTTTTGTAAGCGTTTAAATATCATGTCAGGCATATGATAGTAGATTCAAGTTTTGGCTAAGCTTGAATTGGATCATTGGCAGAAAGTAGTTTCAATTGTTTCCCTTCAGGTAATTGGTGTAAGTTATTTGAGAGAATATTTGCCAAGTATTCCAAGTCAGCTCAACCAGATTTTTTTCAGTTGATCTTTAGAATGCAAGAGATTCCATGGAAGAAGCGTCTAGTTAGATTTGGGTCTCAGTTGTACCAGGAGTTTTCCTTGAACATTTGTTTTTCAGCATGAGTAAGGGCAAATATAAACTAAAAATAATGAGGCTTGGGGCGCCTGGGTGGCTCAGTGCCTTTGGCTCGGGTCATGATCCGGGGTCCTGGGATCGAGCCCTGCATCGAGCTCTCTGCTCAGCAGGGAGCCTGCTTCCCTTCCTCTCTCTCTGCCTGCCTCTCTGCCTACTTGTGATCTCTCTCTGTCAAATAAATAAATAAAAACCTTTAAAAAAAATAATGAGGCTTAATTTTTGCTGTTGAAAATTAGGGAGACTTCCCACCCCCTTTCCCTTTTCTTAGTGCGTTTACTTTAGAAATCTTGTCATTTTAAATTCTGTCACTCTGAATTATATTTAAATCTTTAAAAACTAAAGATCTTGCCAGTTCAACATTTAGGAAGGTTTTTTCCAAGGACCTGATAATCTCTCTGGAATGTCAATAACCAAGGACAGCTGCGTCCCCATTTGTCAATTTCTGGGAGTGGGTGTGAGCTTAATCTCATGGATGCCCGTCTCCTCGCTGTAAAACTACTTTCTGTCATGAAAATAGAAGTTTATTTTGCCAATATAGAAAACTAACACAAATGGTCACCCCAGTTTTACCAGGTGAATTTAGGATGAAATGTGTAACAAATAGTGCTGTCAAGTCCTCTTGAAGAGTAGTTAGTATGTTTTAAACATGTATGTAGTGGATTATATCTGTATATAAAGAAAAGCTTTCTTTGAAGTCTCTTAATGGAATGCTGGAAAAGACCTATTATGCTTGTTCGAAGCTTATTAAATAATAAAACTTTTTCTTGACTAGCTTTTGTGAAGTTCTCTGGACTGGGAAATTTTATTTCCAATTTTATTTCCCCAACATATGCCAATGAGTTTTATGTATACTTCCTATTTCGTGGCATGCACGGTATTAGAAATAGAAGCTCAAGGTTCAAGACTTAATTTTAATGTTTTATCAGGGATGTTGTTAAATGTAATGTTTCCTGAAAGTGCTTTGCAGTGAAAGATAGTGTCAGTGTAACTTGCTGCTAGTGCCTTGCTTCCGCCATTCATGAAAATATAAAGTACAAAACTCATAGAACATCTTAGTGTTCCTGAAAACGTCATTCTGAACTCAGAGAACTCCTTAAAGAGTCTTGGTATCCTCAGGGGTTCCCAGACTGAACTGGAAGCTTAATTGAAAGTATCTTAGACCTATCAGTCTTAGGTGGGAGAGTCACAAGATTAAAGTCTTTCCCTGAGCCATAAGATCTAATTAATGTGAGGGGGCACCATACTCTTAATTTGATTTTTAGCTAGTGACAGTTTAATCCTTTCTGAGATTTTTAACAATGGGAAGAAGGCCCTCCTATTTGTTTGGTCTTTGTCTCGGGGAAATGTTTTTAACAGCCCTTCTAATGGTAAAACTTAAGAGTCCTATGCTGCTTCTCATGGCCCCACATTTCTGAACTCTTTTCTGTTTACCAGGCAGGTAATTTTGTTTTCTGGAGATCATCTGTTTCTTACAATAACTTACAAAGTGCACTAGCAGTCACCCTATACTACTGATGTTCTTGCAATCAGACATTACAGTTGATTAGGTATGCTATTTACATCTTAAATGCCAACACGTGGTTTTGACCAAATACTGGGAAGCTCAAATGTTATATATTCCACAGCTTCTAATACCCACCTCCCTCAACACCTAAAGATTTATAGCAGTGATCCTTCTTTGAAAATCATTTATGTGAAATCAAGGATAGGATTATGTGGCAGAATAACCACCAACCCACAGTGTTTTGGCATCACCTTCTAGTATACAAAAGTGAAGCATATATTTGATAAATGTGGCCGAGAAAGAGATTTGGGATTTCACTGACTATTAAATTCTCCATTTCAGAGGTTGAGACACACCCTTCTAGTCCATGATCCATTGGCCAAAACTAGCCTTATTGCCCTATCCAGCTAAAAAGATTATAAGGAAGTTTGGCTGCTAGAAATCTAGTTTAACAAGTTGTTAAATGAAAGGGTTAAAAAACAAATTATAATTATTACCCAAACTATTGTTACTTATTCTTTGGACTCTCCTTGAGAATATTTCCATTTAAATAAAACTAATGGCATTATTCCCTTGGTTGAACAAATTAGAATTACTAAATATCCTGACATAAAGACAGTATGTTACATTTAGTTCCTATCTTTTATTCTAACAGGCAAATACACTAGCATGGTACTAGTTTCAAAATTTATATTGCTATGAGTTTAAAGGTGTAATAGCTTAGATCAAAAGCCAGTTTTTAGAAGTGTGTGTCATAACTTATTTGAATAACTTTTTGAAAAGTCTCAAATTTATTTACTTATAGTTAAATTACTTAGGTCTAAATCCATAACCTGTAGGTTTACAACTTTATTCTGAGTACTGAAGCAGAACGAAACAAAACAAACTCCATTTGTTTAATACAAATTCCATCCTGAGGTTAGCAATTAGTGCACTTAGCATGAGCTGGTCATTCATAAAATTACTGATTATAAGTCATGAGGCCTGTCTTTATACAAAATTATTTCCCATATTGTTTCTTTTGTTAAATATAAACTCAAATTTAATTATAGCAATAGTTTTTTCCAAAAAATTTCAATATTAATGATAGTATGATTAAGGATTTAAAATGTGCTTTTATTTAAGGCAGTCCAAGAGTTTAGGTGATATTAGCACAATGTACTATTGTGTTAATAGTGTTAGCACATGTGTTAATAAAGTTGAATTTCAGGGGCACCTGGGTGGCTCAGTCACCAGCTCTTGACTTTCGCTCAGGTCCTGGGATTGAACCCCACATTGGGCTCTCTGCTTATTGAAGAGTCTGCTTGAGATTCTCAACTTCTTCCTCTGTACTCCCCATGAAATCATTTAAAAAAATTTTTTTTGAGTTTTTCATGTTTCCTATTATACCATCTAGCTGGTGATGTTATTATGAGTTGAGGTAAGGAATAATGCTGTGCTTATTAATCCTTTACCAAACGTACTTTAAAATACTTGCTGTAAATGAAGCTGATATAGATTGCCCACCAAATCTAAATGTAATTAAACATGAACCTTAGGATACAGTGGCATCCTTGAGCAGAACATAGAAAAAAAATTACAAAGTTGACAAATCCTGATTAGAATAGTTACTTCATAACAACACAGTACTATCTAGAAACTTAAAAGTTCGCCCCTACAGGTTAATTCTGAAAGTGCATTTATATTAATATTTATATTATTTATATTAATATTAAGTAATTACAAAAGGATAAAAGTATGGCAGATGGTGGGAACCAGTTACTCATTACTGGAGGAGGAAGCTACAGATAAGAGGAGAAGGCTAGAATAAAACATATTGCTGGATTAGATACAGACACAGAGTGAACTCATCTTAAGCATAGCATAGAGATAAATAATCAAATATTTGTATACATGGGCTAGTATATATACTATCAAATATAGAAATAGCAATATTTTAAAATCGTCAAATAAAGTAGTAGTTAGTAAGAGTTTATTGTGCATCTAAGAACAGTTAATGAATTGGGATTTCTCAAATCAGGAACAGAATGAGACTCAAAGGTATACTGCAAGATGGCATGTATAGTAAGAATACAGACACTGTTGTTTACAAAGATGGGTTATAGCATTAATTTTCCTAGTGATAAGCAGTTGCCTAAAAGTGGTTGTGTCATGCCAACTTTGGGACACAGCTGAAGTTTCATTTATGATTTTAAGAGTCCTCTCTAAGAAGTGGCCCAAACTAATTTTTGCTTGTTTTGTAGGATAAGCTAAATCAAGTTTTACTTATACGGCTTAAATGGTTTTGTCTGCTCTGGGAATTTTCCAGCTTGGTCTCCATTTTGTATGAGAACCTAGAAACAACAATGTCCCAGTGGCATTGAGCATATCCAACACCCGTATTATGGTTTCTAAAACCATCCTCTTTGCAGAAATGGGTGATACTAGAGCAGTATATGGAATATACAAGAGGAACCTTAAGCATCTTGTAGTACCAGAAAGTAAGAAAAGAAATGTATTGCTAGTCAAACAGAACAGGAAAGAACTGAAACAGCTCCTATTGGCCAAAGCTGGAAAAATTTGAGTAATGAAGTAATATAGCATTAGATTATAACCCAAACCATAGAATGAAGACCCATAAGTCCATATTGGCAAACAATTGGATATATAAATAGAGAGGTGACAATTTCTATGTAAAATTTCATATAATTTAAGTTCCCTCTCCTTGAGGTTGTTGTATCTTCATAACTCTCTATCCTTAGAATGTGGCTTCTAATTAGGGATTAGATTGTGAAGATTGCAGTAAGAAAAGGGTAGTGATTATTTCATGGTGCAGAAACCTGTCAAAACTCCACCAGGTAATCAAAGCTAGCATCATCAGTGGTCAGTTGTGTTGATAACTAATCTCTCTGTTATGTGGGCAACCTTATTAACAGCTCTTTACTTCTGTAGTTGTTCTTCCAAAAGCCCACAAATGCCATCTTACCATGACAAATATCTCCTACAAAACTGAAGTACATTCTTTAGAATATGGGACCAGTGTTCCTCAAAAACTATCAAGACCATCACAAACAAGGAAACCTTAAAGTGTCATAGCCTTCAGGCACCTGAGTAGCTCAGTTGGTTAAGCAAGCATCTGGCTCTTGATTTCAGCTCAGATCATGATCTCAGGGTCTTGAGATGGAGCTCTGCATTGGGCTCTGTGCTTGGTATGGAGCCTGCTTGAGATTTTTTTTTCTCTCTTCCTCTGCCCCACCCCTTGCACATAGGCCTGTGGGTGGGCTGTCTGTCTCTCTCTTCCTCCCTCACCCTCTCCCTTCTTCCCCCTCCTCCCACCAAAAAAAAGGGGGGGGGGATGGATCCTATCCTAGAAGAGCTTAAGGAGACTTGATCATTTAATACAACCCATACACAGATGGTACTTAAATTTGCTGTGAGTGCCAAGGCTGTCATAGAGTTAAAAGATGTTCATATTCTCTCAGACTTATTTCTTTGAAGTGGACCATCGAGCTCATATCACTTAATGAATCTTAAACTACAAAAAGTTTTATTGGGATAGCTTTATTATGGCTTTTTGATATTTGCAGTTGTCGTTCGTAGAAATTCCTATTTGTAAAATCACATTAAATATAAACTTAGATCTCAAAAAATATATCCTCATTTATTTTACTATGCTTATTTATAAAAACAGGCTGTTAGATTTGCCCATCTGATGTGGTGGATTATAGAAACGCAAAACAAACAAACAAGCAAAACCCATAAGCTAGGACTTGGAATATTGGGAGAAATTATTGCTAAAAATAAACACTCTACCACTTAAAGAATTTTTGTGATCAGCTAAGCTGGCAAAGAAAGTTATTTCTAGTATTATCTATTGTTTGACTGTCTATGGCTTCTAATGTTTCTAGTTCTCATTCTCAATTGGTAGATTTTTTTTTTCCACATTGATTATATTTCAGTCTTTTAAAAACTGAACTGTTGGGGCACCTGGGTGGCTCAGTGGGTTAAAGCCTCTGCCTTCAGCTCAGGTCATGATCCCAGGGTCCTGGGATCAAGCCTCACATCAGGCTCTCTGCTCAGCAGGGAAACTGCTTCCCCCTCTCTCTCTGCCTGCCTCTCTGCCTACTTGTGATCTCTGTCTGTCAAGTAAATAAATAAAATCTTAAAAACAAAAAAAAAAAAAAAAACTGAACTATCATTTCTCAAAAGATTTAAAAATTATCAGGTTTTTATATTTTATTTCTGGGCAGTATATCATTCTGGAAGAATAGACTAATGTGCCGAAACCAAAGGCAATGAAAACTAGTTTCTTAATGTGAAAAAATAAGACTAATATCAATTGCCTGTCTTTAAGGCCATATTATCTAATTTATGAACCATTCTTTGGCTTAAATTTTGGTCAGGTATATATCTGGTCACAAACTCCCTACTACCAAAATGAGTAGGGGAATGATATTCTTAAACTCCAATATATTTTTATTTCTTACACTGGCTTTTGAATAACTTATCCTTCAAACCACATTACTAACCCATTTAGTTTTTCTTTGTATTACAATGTTAAGGGTACTACGTAATGTTTTATTTATATCTCATATTTATACTTCATAGAGAAATGTCTTCATTGAGTATGTTTTAAGATCGTTTTGCAAGTGCTTCTGAGGTCTAGAAAGAATACATAAAACTTAGCCTGTTATATAAATGGTGATTTAGTTAAATGGCATGTATGAATCCCTAACTTCCTTATTTTGATAGTTCTAATTCAACTTACACTTCTCCATCAATAAATAAGTGCAGAATATGTGTTGAGTCCAAGAAATCACATTTTTACATAGAATACTCAGATTGAAAACACAATCGCCAGTGATGATAAAATGGCAAAGTATATTTATATAATGCTTATGTGAAATAGTCATTTGGGGGCATGTTTTTGACGTTTTAAGGAAGGGACATTATTCCCATAATTTTGAGTTACTTTAATAAAAAATAAGATTCTGAAAATACTGAGCTTCAGCGAATGTCACTATTACTGTTCATTCCAGACTATTGCTGGAGCCATGCTCTTTCAGGACATTGAGGGTGTCACACAGTCTTAGCTGATGGCCATATGTACTGATGGCTACAGTTACTCCAAGCTTTTTGAAGTAGAAATGGGGTAGGAGTGATTTCAGGCAGGCTCAAAAGAATCCTGGGAACTGGAAGAGAGGTTCGGTGGTATGGATATAGAGGTCCCAGTCATAGGGTCTGAAGTGGGAGTCAGGTCTGCAAAAAAATGTATGTTCCCTGAATCTTGGGATAAAGGGGCTACCATGATTGTTTGATGGAGTATATAGGGTTTTTAAATTTTATTTACTTATTTATTTAGGTAAGGCTAGCTAATCTTACTGGGTCCTAAGAAGCTACAGGGTAGTCTCTCTCCCCACCCCATAAAGCTGGTTAGCATTCAACTCTGTCAAGCTTTTGTAGTCAAGGGTACTTTTTAGGGAAGGCACTGTGGACTTAGTTACTGATGCTCTGTCTACATGACACACAACTGTTGTGGTTTTTATCAGTGCCCTATTCAAACCCCTCTAACCTTGTACCTGAGCTCCACTGAACAAGCAGTTAAAAAACTTGCCAAGGAGACTCAGCAGTAGCAAATGAGAACTCTGTCTTAACCACGGAAAGTGATCCCAATAAATAAAAGAATATACTTTATACAAATAATGTTCAGTTCAGTAGGACAAAATATAATAGTTTATGCATAGAAAGAAATTTGAAAACATACAATTCAGATAGGTTAGGAGATTAAAAGCAGAAAAACAAATTTAGAGAAAATATCTAGGAGAATACATAACAATGTTGGGACTGACTTTAAAAAAAACTATAATCTGCTCAAAAAAGGAATATAAGCAGACTTACACAAAAGTTTGTTTTTAGATGTAAAAACGTAAGTCAATATCCAGATGAGAGAAAGAATTAAAATTTAGAGATGAGTAACTATCTATAATTACAAATTTGAGGAAAAATGGCAAAAATCTATGACCAAATTCATATTAACTTCTACGTGAAATCTAAGGTAAATGTTGAATGCCAAAATGGATATTAAACTATCTCAGGTAATTTTCTTTAAAAGGCTGCCTTTCACAATTGAATTACTTTTGAGTTTTGTAATGTCTATTGGCCATGAGTCCATTTATTTATTTAAAAGATTTTATTTATTTATTTGACAGACAGACATCACAAGTAGGCAGAGACGCAGGCAGAGAGAGAGGAAGAAGCAGGCTTCCTGCTGAGCAGAGAGTCCGATGTGGGGCTCGATCCAAGGACCCTGAGATCATGACCTGAGCTGAAGGCAGAGGCTTAACCCACTGAGCCACCCAGGTGTCCCTCATGAATCCATTTATTGAACTCTTATTCTGAGCTATTGATCTACATGGTTATCTTTGTTTCTGCTAGTACCACACAGTCTAATAATTGTAGATTTAGAGAAAGTTTTTAAATCACATGGTGAAAGCCATAAACTTTTACTTGATTTCTTGTTTAAAGAATTATACTAGGCCATTTACTTTTCAAAACACATTTTATAACATCTCTGTTAATTCGTACCAAACTGCTGGGATTTTGATCAGGAATGTACTGAATCAGTAGATAAACTTCTATGCTAAAACAAAAACAAAAACAGAAACAAAAACAAACAAAAAAACCCTGGTAATAATTGTTCATTCATTTTTTGAACACAGAAACAGGCGCAGTCTCTCCTTTTGTCTCTGAAATGTGCTTTGGCTTTAAGTACACAGGTCTTACGTATATTTATTGCTGTATGGTGTTTTTAAGGTTATTTTGACTTTCTAGTTCAGTATTATCTGAATAGATATGCTTGTGAGATAGATACACAAACACACACACATGATGTTATATAGTCTTTTTAAACTCAGTGGTTCTGGTGGCTTTTTTCAGTGATTTGTGATTTAGGACAACTCCTTTGTGATTTTGTTTTGTTACGGTTTGTATTTCTTATCTGCCCTGACACAAAACAAGGTTGAATAGGGGATGAGCAAGAACACATTTGCCTTGTTCTTGATCTTATTGTGAAAGCAGATGGAAGCATTTAATCTTTCAACAGTAAGTAAAGTAGTAGACATGAGTTTTGTATAGATGCCATTTTCAGATTAAATTCCCTGCTGTGCTCAGTTTACAGGTTTTACATTTATTTAAATCATGAATGGGTGTTGAATTTATCAGTGTTTATCTCCAGCTAATGAGATCGTGATTTTTACTTGCCTGGCCAATTAATATTTTCAGTTGCATTCATTGCTTTTCATATGATAATGCAGGCTTCTATCCCTGAGAAAGTCCAACATGGTTTATTCTTTTTGTATATTGGTGAATTTTATCCAAAATCTTAAGGATTGTTGCACCAAATTTATAATGGATATTATTCTGTAGTACTGTTCTTTTAAAATCAGTTATGAATAGGACTTATGTAGAAAGTGTCCTCTTTTATTTTGAGTTTTGAAAGAATTGGCATTACTTCTGTCTTAAATATTTGTTATATTTCAGATGTAATGTCAGTTGGGCCTAGATTATTGTGGTGAGGTTTCCTGTTTCAATACAGATTGTCTATTTGTGAGTGAACTTCTGTAGTCTGTCTTCTGAAGTATTTTTCCATTTCATCTCAGTTGCCAAGATAATGTAATAGAATAATACAGTACTTCATGCTACTCCTTTGTGATCCTTTCATTGTTTGCTATATCTGTGGGAATATCCTTTCTTCTCTTCTGGTTTTCCTCTTTCTTTTCCTGATTTTTTAAGATTTATTTCACTTTTTTCCCCACGCATTTTGATGCTCTGTCATAAGGTGTATATATACAACCAGGACTGTGATGTTCTTATTATAAAATCTCTATTAATCACAGTATTCCTTGTCCAGAATCTACCTAATTGTATTGTTTTTGAATACTGTTTGCATAATATACTGACCTATCTTTGGGATTTAAACTATCTCTATTTCTCTGTATTTATATTTGAAAGTGGATTCTTAATAAAGATATATCTGAGTCTTGTTCATCCAACCTTACATTTTTATCTTATTGTCTAAATCATTTACACTTAATGTGCATTTTGATATGTGATTAGATTTAAATCCATCACCTTGCTGTTTGTCCCATCTGTTATTTCTTAAACTCTTGTTTTCTTTTGGAATAATTTCAGTCTAATATTTCATTCTGTCTTTATTCACTTATTAGCAGTGAAACTTTTATTTTTATTTTTTTATTCTAAGGTAGTGACTTTCAACTAAAGGTTGATTCTTCCCTCCCCCCCCAAGGATATGTTTGTCAATGTCTGGAGATATTTTTAGTCACATTTGTGTGAAGTGTTTGAGTGTATTCTACTGGCACTTAGTGAATAGAGGCTACTGATTCTGCTGAACATCCTAAAATGTACAACAGTCCCATACAACAAATATTTATCTAACTCACATTGGTGCCAAGGTTAAGGAACCTGAAAATGTATAATAGTCTATAAAATGTTACAGTAATTGTGTTATACCATAAGACTTGAGTCAGTGTGTTATTTTTCTATTTATGTTTTTAAAGATTTTATTTGTCAGAGAGCGTGCACACAAGCAGGGGGACAGAGGGAGAGGGAGAAGCAGGCCCCCTGCTAAGCAGAGAGCCCCACATGGGACTTAATCTCAGGACCCGGGGATCATGACCTGAGCCAAAGGCAGACACTTCACTGACTGAGCCACCCAGATATGCTGAGTCAGTGTATTTTTATTTTTTCCCTCCAATCATGTGTATTATTCTGCATTTTTATTCTTCATATATTATAAGCCTCCAAAAAATATTGGTATTCATTTTGTGTCATCTATTTTAAAGAGACTAAAAATGTGTAAAAAACAAAAACACACACCTTACATTTGGATTGTTTCTCTTATAATATCATTTTACTTTATCCTGAAGTCTTGACCAAGACCAATTTTCCCATTCTGAGAAAGGTTTTATTTTCCTCTATTTTTAAAATCTTTTTTTCAGGGTACGTAGGATTCAGTACTTTTCTTTTAGTATTTTCATGATTTGTTATTATTCTTGAATGATTGCTTGAAACTAGCTGTCACCCTTCTTGTTCCTTCATATATATTGACCTTTCTGACTATTATTATGATT
Organism: Mustela nivalis; assembly: GCF_964662115.1. Classification (NCBI taxonomy): domain Eukaryota; kingdom Metazoa; phylum Chordata; class Mammalia; order Carnivora; family Mustelidae; genus Mustela; species Mustela nivalis. Next base: position 68,418,265 of record NC_139034.1, read on the forward strand.
TTCCCTTTACTTATTCAGCAATTTTATGATGTGCTTTGATATAGTTTTCTTTATTATGCTTACAAATCTTAAACTTCTTGGATCTGTGGGTTCATGCTTTTGATCAAGTTGAGACCCTTCTCTGCCACTCTTGAAATACACATTCTCTCCATTCATGAAATTCTTCCCAGAATTCTAGTGATACATCTCTTCGACTGTTAGATTTTGTCCCTCCAGTTACTGAGGCTATGCTGTATTTCTGTTTTTGTTTTCATTTTTAAGTCTTTGTGCTTCATTTTGGATAGTTTCCATTATGTCTGAAGTTCATTGATCTTCAGTGTGTAGTCTGCTGTTAATCTCATCCAGTGTAAAATTCTAGATATTTTAATATTTCATCATATTAACTCTAATTATATACTAATATAACATTATATTTATTTGGCATCAATTTGCCCCAAGGTTTTATAAAGACAGCAGCCCATAGTCTACAGCTCATATGGCCCCACTACTCAAATGCAATCATTGTACAGATTCTTTGATGTCCTGTGTATTATGAAGTCTCTGGATTCTGATTGGTGGGAGTGCAAACACTTCCCAGCCTTATGTGAACTCCAGGAATTATTTGATGGACAGCTTGTAAGTAATTCTTTCATTTAGGTGTTTAACCCCATGCATGTATAGATAAATATTCTGCCAAAGACTTGAGGGGAAGGTATCTTGTGTAGTTTTATGGATCTTTCTCTGTGTAGCTGCCTTAACTCCAACATTTTGGGCAAACTATAACCACCTTTGCCTCTCTGAACTTTAACATCTATCTTTCTAATTCAGTGAGATTGTTGTACCATGATTTCACACAGCCTTTGCAGGGGTTTGGAAGCAGGCTCCTGTAGTAATCTAGGAAACTGTAAGATTTACCTCATTTTTTCCTTCTCTTAGGTATCACAGTTCTGAAAGGCCTATTGTCCAATATCTGAAAAATGGCTTTTGTATACTTTGTCTGATTTTCCAGGTGTTTTATGGTGGGATTATAATTCCTGAATTAGTTAAGCTTTTTTGGAGCTGTTGTTTGAACTTTAAAATACATAAACTAGAATGTTTCCAGAGTTTTTAAGCAGCTGATGTCTATGTATTTGGAAGTTCATTAAATCTGGTTCTTGATCTTTTATTTGAATGGAATTCTCTACCATGAAATAAAGTATATATTAAATGTTTCTGTCCCTCAATCTTGTCTCCCTCCTGCTAGAATCATACTACTTCCCCTAACACTCAAACACATACATATAATGCAGACTTACAAGTGACCTCTGACAAGTGACCTCTTTCAGAGGTCACCAATGATATCCCCATTTCCGAATGATTTAAGGTACCAGCATATGGCACTCTTAGTTATTCCTTGGAAAACCATATTCATTTTGCTTTCAGAACTCCACCATCTCTACTTTTACTGGTTGCTTCTACTCTGATTTCTCTCCTATTCCCTTTTGTTCCCTTAGAACTCTTCCTGTTGTTCTGGGCCTTAGTATTTGGACTTCCATTCTGTGCTTACTCCTTTGACATTTCAGTTCATGTGTCCTCTGTAAGCCAACAACTACATAATTGTCTCCAGCTGTACTTTTTCATCTGAACTCTAAATTTACACATCTAAATAATTGAACATTTCTACTTAAATCTCAATGAAATATCCAAATGATAACTGTGAAACTGAACGTTTCTTCTACACAAATCACCCTCAATCCCTGCTGTCTAACGTGGTAACATCAACATACTTCTACCCATTTTTTCTGGGCTCTTCACATTTTTGACAACTGGTAGTCAGTGTCAGGAATTACAGTGTTGTCTTCAAAATCTGTCCAGATCCTCATTCTGTCCATCTCTACCACCATCACCTGATAGTGTGCAATCATTATTCTGTACTACAGTGTATATTAAATAAACATATAAACCTAAGTATAGATATTTCAGTAATTTTTGAATGCTTACTATAAAGCACATACTATTACAGCAGTAGCCCTATTGTTATTGGGTTATAATGTGTGTATAGTATGTGTAATAGTATGTGTAGAGCAGATACTATTACAGCAATAACCCTATGCATTGGGTATTATTACATTATAATTTATTGCAAGGGAAAGTGAAACTTTCAAATAAACTTGGGGCCAAAAATGATTCTTTTGAAAAGACTTGGCTGTATTTCATGGAACAGAAAAAAATAGGAAATATAGCATGAATACGTGTAGGAGTAAGGACATGACAAACTGAGAAGAAAGATAATGTTCTTTCAACTTTATGGAGTACATGGATTTCTCTCTTCCTCTTTCTTGCCAGAACAGCTTTTATTATCACTTGACCCTAGCTCTGGATGGGCAAGCTCACCCAGGTTGAGAACACTTAAGACCCGTGTTAAACGGAGTATGATGATTGCTCAGGACCCCTAAAGGTTATTCCCAGTTGGAGATGTTCATGTTTATTCTGCCAGCTGACTTAGTTATGTTCCTTACATAAGGCCATAAAATATGAAGATGAGCCTTTTGGGGCTGGCAAGGCCTGTAGAAGGTGGAAAGGATTTGTAGAGCCTTAAAGGGATTTTTGATATAATTTTTACACAACATATTTCTTTTTTTATATTATTTATTTATTTATTTGACACAGAGAGAGAGATAGACAACAAGAGAGGGAACACAAGCATGGGGAATAGGAGAGAGAGAAGCAGGCATTCCACCAAGCAGGGAGCCCTATGCGAGGTTCGATCCCAGAACACTGAGATCATGACTTGAGCCAAAGGCAGACACCTAACAGCTGAGCCACCCAGGTGCCCATATGCAACATATTTCTAAGAAAAACTAAAGCTTCCAGAGTGTGAGGAGTTTGTGTAATATCATACAGCAAATACCTTCTGAACCTGTGACTTACGTTTATAACAGTGGTCTTTTAATCGTGTATTTGTTTTATGTGAAGTGATTCATTCTATCCTAAAAAAAATCACTGTCCTATTCTAGTATTGGTATTCAGGTTGTTGTAGCCTCATAAAATGATTTGGGTCGTTTGCCATCTTGTATCTAAATAATGGAATACTTATACTTAATTCCTCATCTTTTAAAAGATTTTATATTTGAAAGAGCACAAGCAGAGGAAGAGAGAGAAGCAGGCTCCCCACTGAGTGGGGAACCCAGTGCAGGGCTCCATTCCAGGACCCTGAGATCATGAACTGAGTCAAAGGCAGACACTTGACTGAGCCACCTGGTGCCCCATATAATTCTTTTAAATAAGACTTTCCTATTAATTGAAGTTTCTGAAGTTTCTAAAGTTTACTCCATCTAGTTTAATCAAATGTATGTAAAGTATATAATATGTTGTCTATCAGTTTTGCTTTAGGTAATTGGAAATGATCGTCACGTTCACTAACACAATATCACAATCTTGGAGCTTTCCTTAAACTCCTTTCAGAAATTGATGGGGCAAGGAGATACTAAGAAAATAAGCTCACAGAATTTATAGAATTTTAACAGTGACAATATACATAAATCTGGGAAAACTGAAAGATTTTTCTCAGAAAATATAAACTGACTGAAATGCAAAATTTGTAGCCCAATTGTTATAAAACTTTTAGAAGAGTGAGATAGTTCTATACCCATATAAAGAAACTGTGTGTTGTAAAAATAAGCAATTTGTTTTTAAAATGTTTCTTAGATATAGGTATCAGAGTGTTTTTGAAGATATCTTAAAAAATATATATCAGGCTTACAAAGAAAATCTAGAGGACGCTGACACTGGCAGATGCCTTAAATGTAGTGAATGTGTGTATGTTTATGTAATGTATGTAATGTTAACAATAGCCAATAATTATGAATATATTTTTATTTCAACCAAAAAGTGAAAGTCCTATCCTTTCTGAAAACAATACCATAATCTTGCCAGGTTTTCTATTTTATCTGTTTCCCTGTGTTGTTCACTCCAAACTTATGGTAATTTGAGTTTTGTTTGATATTTTATATATCAACAGATTATATTTTTCTACCTACAGGTTCCATTTAATCTTTCCCTCTGGTTTTTAATTTCTTGAATACATTCTAGCATATTTTAGTAGCTCAGGGTAGAATTTTCTTATTGATTCTTTGCATCTTCCTCAGATGTGTGTATATAATATTCCTATTTGAAAACTTACATACTCAAACTAATTTTCTTTTTCAAAGCAGAAATGTCAACCTGGGCCATTCCGATTTTTGTGCTTTTAATTGACTACTTAATATTCTTGGATCACTCATAAGCAACTCAAGAGAGCGATTTACCAAAAGGAACTTTATCCCTCTTCCCCTCACCCTCAGTGTTCCTTCATTGAGAGTCCCAATCTGATTCTGGAACATGATTTGACAAGTCAGTTGCACCAGAAACTTGGTAGTTGTGATTGATGACTCACATTCCTTTAACATCTTTTATCTAAAATATCAACGAACTCTATTTTTCTGAATATGTTCTTTGTGTATCTGATCTGAAAACTTTGTACCGGTCTCCATTTTGAGTCCCCAATATAATTTAGATTTGGGTGCTGGAATAGCCAGCTAAATGATCTTCCTGTTTTCCTTCTTGCTCTTACACATGCTAGTCTTCATAAAATAGCCATGGATCACCCTTAAAAACAAAATTCATGTCAGAGTTGTCCTTTGTCTTCCCATTTTATTTAGAATAAAACCAAACCAGCTTACCTTGTCCTGAGTGTCCTTCTGTGAATCTTATCTCTAGTTCAGTCCTACAGCCTTGTTTTGAATCTCTCTTCTCTCCTTTGGTTATTTGTAAAATCACTCTTTCCTATCCCCAGGTCTTTTTACTTTCTGTTTGCTCTTTTCAGAAATCTTTACCTTTGGTTCAAGACTATCTACATTCAAGTTCCAAATTAATGTCTGTTATTTAGAGAACTTTTCTAATATCTGATTTTCTTCCAAGTTGTACTTTGTATCTTTATGCCCTACTGATTTTTTTTTAATGGATCCATGAATCTATAGTTACTTCATTTATTTGTTGTTGTTTTTTTTTTAATCCACTAAAATGTTAAGACTTGACAAAGTCTGGAACTGCATATATTAATCTTATTCACTGTTGTGTCCTCAGTGCCTATTATGTAGTAAGTAATGGTATTTTGAATGTATTTCCAAATAGGTATCTTCCAACTAAATGATGATACAGTATTACCTGTGCATTCTGGGCAGTTTCAAGTAGTGCTTTCAGGAAAAACATCATGAAGAATAGAACAAGTTGTAACTGTTCACAGAAAATTAAGGTTAGAAACTCATTCCAACTTTTCCATGTTAAATAATTGCCCAGGCATATTTGACCAGTTTCCATCTGTCTTGAAAAAAAGAAAAGAAGTGCTGTCTGTACTCTCTGTACCCAAAGTTGCAATTATAAAAGCAATGTGAATTTGTACTAAGTGATTTGCTGTCTTTTCTGTCTTCTTAAAGACTGGAATTTCATGGTTCAAAATCAGTTTGAGAAACTCTTATAAATAACTCTGATTAACATGGATTGGTTTGCATGATTATTCTCAGAAACCATCACTGTGCCCCTGAGGGTAAAGTTAAAATAATTCAGTCCCCTCTACAGCCATATGTTTGGATTGGGAAAGGAACAGTTACCTAAAAAGAGGATGTAGATTCTAAGACATAAACAGGGAAGAAAATTATTGGTTAGGGGAAAAAAAAAATCAAAGGATTTTATGTTACCACTTCCATGTGTTGAGGCCATTCATGGAATAGGAAATCTACCCAAACAGCAATAGTATATGACTGAACAAAACATTTGCCACAGTCTCTTACAACATTTTCAGAAACATGGAGGATGGACCAGAAATGATTAAGTGTATTCATAACTGTCAAAGCCCTAATTAAAAATATGTTGATTAATAAAGATTCTTAGTGAAGTATGATTGGGTTTTGTCCTTGGCTCTTAAGTGCTCAATATTTCTATGGTGACTAGAATGACTAAATACATGTGCAAGTGAGTTTAGAGCTTTTGTGGGATAGTTAATCTCACAGATAAATATGTTGAATCTTCTATTTGAAGTTCAGCTTGCAAGCTTTAGAATATTGGTTGACCTCTTTAATTTATCTTAATAGATTTTTTTTATAACTTTAGATTCTTAAACAGGCTTTCTTGGACTTACCCCATGCAACATTACTTGCAGTCATGTCCTGTTCCATCACTCTACCTGGGTGTCTTTTCTCAGCTGACTAACCCTCTTTTCATCTAGTGGACTATGTTGTTTCTCAGTACAGTTGACTCTTGAACAACATGGGTCTGAACTGTGTGGGTCTAATTATTTGTGGGTTTTTTTTTCGGTAAGTAAAGCACATGTGTTTTATTATTTTTTTAGCACTCTTTTCTCTAGCTTTATTGTAAGGATATAGTATATAATACACAAAACGTGTTAATTGAATCATTGGTAAGACTTCTGGTCAATGGCAGGGTATTAGTAGTTAAGTTTTTGGTGAATCAGAAGTCAGAAGTTTGACATACATTTCTACTGCATGGGGCCCCAAACCCCATATTCAAGTTGCTTTTATAAGAATCCAGAGGAATGTAGTTATATAACTCTTTGTTTTTTCTGTATCATCCTGAGTAAAAATGTAACAGAACACAGCTTGACAAAGTATTTTTTGGTTTGCTTATATTTTTTTATTTTTTTCCACAAAGCCGAAAGCCACTAAGAAGGGCCTGAAATAGGTAATGAGTGCCTCAGTTTCTAACACCAAGCACAGTGCCTAATAATGAATAATAGAAAAATTAGTAAATGTTAGTTTAATAAATCGAAGTAGGGGGAAAGAAACCTATCATCATCTCGCAAATGTAGAAGGTAAGTTGTAAGAGATGTAAGATGATCTAGGTCTTGATAGAGGGAAAACTTGCACTTAAGGTGATAATTAATACAGATAAGGTGGTAATTGATAACTGGTATAGAAAATTGATAAGGTGATAATTGATACAGATCAATTAATACAATTGATAGTTGATATGTGGAGAAAATGTAAGTTTTAGTTTGCAATCAATATGAAATAATAACATGATGTTTCTTAATAAATAGCTGTTAGTAAACAATGTGTGCTTTGACCAAAAATAGTAACATAACTTTTCTGTATTTATTCATTTGTTCAATAGATTGTGACTTTATTGGGGAAGGATTTCCTCATGCCCTGGGGATATAAGCTGGACCAGACAGTCCATGTTCTCAAAGCTCTTAAATGAAGATTGTCAATTACCTTTTAGTTGTAAGTGCTAGAAGAGTGAGAATGACAAGGTGGTATGGGAATACAGAGATACTTCTGCATCCTTTAAAGGTCTTAGAGGAACTACAGCTCCAGGAAGAAGGAATAGCTTGTGTGGGATCTTGGAGGAGACCATAACACATTCAACACATATGTACCATCTGATCACAATGAAGATGGCACAATGAGCAACTGAAATAGGTGTTGATTTGTAAGGCAAATGGTCTTACTCTGCTGCAGTGAAACATTGGAAAATTGGGTCTCACTTTCACAATATTTTATTACTTTCTTATGGTACTAAATTTAATGTAAGATTGTATCATGTGTGTTTTCTTCCTTCACACTGAAAAGAGCCATTTTGGATTGCCTCAAACATGCATTGCAACCATTAACTCCTATCTAGACAGAAGTTTTATAAGGTGATGTACCTCTGATTTTATATTAGACCCACTTTCTCTCCTTTCCTTCTTTTAACTGCCTTCATTTTACCAGAACAGTAATTTTTTTTTCATTTTTCATGTGAATTCTTTTTTACCAAGAACATGATTTCCAGCGAACCACATTCCTACCAGTTTCTACTATTTCACCTGTTGTCCTTACTAATGGGAAACTTTTCAGTCCTTTTCCCAGTAACATCTTTGAGTAGCTTCATTTCATATGGTTCTTCTCCTCATACAAGAAACTTAAAATATACTACAAAGGCAGAGCTAAATCTTAAGTGGTTCCTACCCCAGCTGGTAGACTTGTATTTAACTATTTTAATTAAAGATCTATAAGTAGTTAGGACTTAAAATCATTTACAGAGATAGACCTGTTAAAGTCCAAGGACTTTAAAATTTTCAGCCATCAAATGGTTGAATCACTTTTGAAAACAGCCAAAGGCATATTCCAAATAAACCATGTGCTTTAACTGGTATGGATATATATATATGTATATATATATATACATATATATATATATAATCACCCCATTTGCATTTTGTTTCTAGAGGGAGGATTGTGAGGGCTAAAACCCAGTGGTGGAATGAGTAGCCAGCACAATTTTTCTGATGCAAGAGAACCAGAGGTAAACCAGAAATCTTTAAATGTATGTTAGTACCCAGTACCTAGATACATAAATTTTGTATAACAGGAAGTGTGAAGATGAGCTAAAGTATATTCAAAGATAGGCAAAGATAATAATCATGAGTTCTAAAGACTTGGATAGAACAACCAGAGCCCTTATTCTAGAAAATGGAAGTTTCCAAGGATGTGTAAAAGCCCTATCACACTCAAAATTGTCTTATGTGAAAGAAGCAATAGTTCTTTTGTTTATTTGTTTGCTTTAATTGGCATATAATGTATTATTTGTTTCAGGGGCACAGAAGCAATAGATTTTAACCATGGGTTTAATTGTTGGTTTATTTTTTATTTTTATTTTTTTAAGATTTTATTTATTTATTTGACAGACAGAGATCACAAGCAGGCATAAAGAGAGAGGGGGGAAGCAGGCTCCCTGCTGAACCAAGAACCTGATGTGAGACTCGATCCCAGGGTCCTGGGATCATGACTTGAGCGGAAGGCAGAGGCTTTAACCCACTGAGCCACCCAGGTGCCCCTAATTGTTGCTTTAGAATGGGGGTTTGGGGGGGCACCTGGGTGGCTCAGTGGGTTAAACCTCTGCCTTCGGCTCAGGTTATGATCCCAGGGTCCTGGGATGGAGCTCCACATCAGGCTCTCTGCTCAGAAGGAAGCCTGCTTCCTCCTCTCTCTGCCTGCTTCTCTGCCTACTTGTGATCTCTGTCTGTTAAAAAATAAATAAATAAAATCTTTATAAAAAAAAAAAGAAGAATGGGGTTTGTGAAGGCTGCACGTTTAAGTAAGGTGGAGAGATAATTTGCATTCTTAAAGGGGTTTCTCCATAACAATGGGGACAGTCGTATTTCTTCCACAAGTAGAGGACTTTGTCAGGGACACCTAGGTGGCTCAGTCTGTTGAGCTTCTGACTCTCAGCTTCAGATCAAGTTTTGATACAGGGGTCTTGGGATAGAGCCCCAGTGGACTCTATGCTTAGCAGAAAGACTGCTTGTCTTTCTTCCCTCCACCCCCCCCCCCCGCCCTTACTCTCTCCCTCTCAAATATATAAATAAATATCCTTTAAAAAATAGGACCTTGCTATCATGCAACATTTAAATTGTTAAATCTTGTGGGAATTTTACTACTACTCCTCTAAACTTCCAATTCTCTGAATTTTTATGAATAATTCTAGCATATGCTTTAAAGACAAAAATTGATAAAAATATATTTTAGTTAGCCACACAAACCTTTTTTGATTAAAGCTTGGTTTTGTCACTGTCCAGAATGGATTATTGAAAATTACATGCCCTAAATTATTTCCACTTACTCTTTAACCTTCCATCCATAAGCCTTTTAATGCTTTGAATCTAATCTCTAACATAACACCATGTCTGAGTGTAAGTTCTGGAGAATCCTGGCTCATTCCACCTATTAGCTGAAAGATCTTGAATAAGTAATATAATATCAGTTTCCTAATTTACAAAATTGAAAAAATAAGATTATAATCCAGAATTGCTGTGAAAATGAGTAAGATATATTTACATGTAAAGAGCTTATCATGTTTGAAAGACAGTTTTGTGAAACTATAGCTATTCCAAAGGATTTTAGCATCTATTATATAATTTGATAAACTAGTATGTTAGAGCTGCTAATGTTACCAGGTGACATATGTATGATATGTATTTTTCGATTAAAGCAGTACCTTCTAATTTACAATAACAAGATCATTTTTAAGTATTTTTAGAAGTGTCAGAAATTATGAATACCACAGATGTGCAGTTTTGGAGAGGGCAAGCTTTTAGTATATTCAAGAGAAGAAATACTTGTGAGTTTGGACCATGCTTACATAAATCATACATTTAGTTGATTTAGTTTACAGCCTAGAATCAATTTTGAAATCATTCCAGTTGATTCATTCTGTTAGCTACACTAATATTTTTTGACATAACAATTTCAGGCATGCAGTTTACTTTTTGTAAAAATTGCAGAATGCACCACAGTCAGTCTAATTAACATCACTATAAAGAATTAAATATTGTCATCAGAACTTTTAAGATTTAGTCTTTTAGCAACTTTTAAATATGCAATACTGTTTTAACTACAGTCATCGTGCTGTATGTGACATCTCTATAACTTATAACTGGAAGTTTGTTCCCTTTTACCCATTTCCCCCACTTTCTCCTTCCTATGTCTGGCAACCACCTATCTGTTTCCCATGAGCTTTTTTTTTTTTCATTCCACATATAAGTGAGATCAGATGGTATTTGTCCTTCTTGTTTATTTCACTTAGCGTAATACCCATGAGTTACATCCCATGTTGTTGCACATGCCAATATTTCATTTCATGGCTTTCATTTTTTATTAATATTCTGTTGTATGTATGCCACATTTTCTTTATCCACTACCATTGATGAACATTTAGGTTGCTTCCATATCTTGGCTATTATAAATAATGCTGTGATGATCGTGGGGTGCATAGATCTTTTCAAGTCACTGTTTTAGTTTTCTTTGAATAAATATCAGAAGTTGAATTGCTAGTTCTAGTAACTTTTTAAGGAATCTTCATACTGTTTTCCATAGTGGCTTTTCCAGTTTATATTCTCACAAACAGTACACAAGTGTTCTTTTCGCTAAATCTTTGTCAGCACTTGTCTTTTTGATAATAGCCATTCTAATAGGTATGACAGGATTTCTCATTGTGATGTGCATTTCCCTGATTAGTCATGTAGAACATTTTTTCATCCATATATTTTTGGAAAAACATCTATTTAGATCTCCTGCCCATCTTCTAATTTCTTTTGTTTGTTTTGTTTTGTTTTTTTTTTAGTTATTGAACTATACTACTTTATATGATTTACAAATATTTCATTCAGTCAGTTGCCTTTTCATTTTGGTGATGTTCTGTGCTGCACAGAAGTTTTTCAGTTCAATGTAGTCATGCTTAATCTTTGCCTTTTGGTCCTTGCTTTTGGAATCCTATCCAAAAAATTATCACTAAGACTGATAGCAAGGTGTTTATTGTCTGTTCCCCACCCCCCACCCCTAGGAGTTTTAGGGTTTTAAGTTTTACATTTGACTATGATCCATTTTTTAAAAATTTGATTCATTTTGAGTTAATTTTTCTGTATGGTATACGATATTGGTCAAGTTTCATTCTTCATGTGCCTGTTCAGTTGTCCTGACACGATTTTTTGAAGAAACTTCTTTTCCCATTGTATATTCCTGGCTTTTCTGTCATAAATTGGCTATATGGAAGGGTATACTTTGAGGCTGTCTATTCTGTTCCATTGATCTGTCTGCTTTGATGTCAGTGCTGTTCTATTTTGATTTTCATAGATTGGTACAGTTTGAAATCAGAGTGTGATGTCTTGAGCTTTAAGATTTCTTCAGCTGTTCAGGACCTTTTGTGGTTCCATGCACAATTTAGGACAGGTGGTTCTATTTCTGTGAAAAATGCCTTTGGAATTCTCATAGAGATTACATTGGATCTGTGGATTGCTTTGGGAAGAATGGACAGGGCAACACTATTTTTCCAACCTGTGAACATGGAATATCTACTTATTTGTGTCATCTTCAATTTCTTTCATTAATGTCTTAGTTTTCAGGGGACAGGTCTTTCACCTCCTTGCTTCAATTTTTTTTGAAGCAATTGTAAATGGGATTGATTTACTATAATTCACTAGTATCTAGAAACAACAAATTTTTATGTATTGTGTATCTAGCAACCTTAGTGGATATGATTATTCTATGTTTGTTTGGTTTTTGGTTGTTTGTTTTTTCTTGCTTTAAGGCTTTCTGTATATAGTACGTCATCTGAAAATAGCAAGTTATTTCCAATTTGGATTCTTTTTTTTTTTTTTTTTTGCTCAGTTGTTCTAGCTAAAGCTTCCAATACTTGGTTGAATAAAAGTAGTGAGAGTGGGCATCCTCGTCTTTTCCTAACTTTAGAGGAAATCTTTTACTTTTTACCATTAAGTATAATTTTAGTTGTGGGTTTTTCATATGACTATTATAGGGAATTACATTTTCTTCATACCTACTTTAAAAGTTCTTATCAAAAATGAATGTCCCATTAACTTGAAGCATTTTCTGTCCAAATTTAGTTGAATGACTGATTAAACTTGAACTGGTATGAGAACAAAACTTGTACTGGGCAAAATTAAAGATGTAAGGAAGAAGCACTATGAACTCAATTCCATTGAAATGCACAGAGAACTAAGGGAGGGGGCAAACTTTGTGCAGTGGCAGTATCATAGCCAATGAGGTTTATTAGAAGCGTGATTGCTGCTAATTGAGAACTAAGAGCGGAGTAGGGTTATAGGAATCTTAAGCTGTTTGTGTTTGCTAATTGACCTTACCTATAGAAAAAGTAAATGTTTATTTTCCTAACAGGAGCCAGTTTTACAACACGGAGAAGGTCCAACCTATATTAAGCTCCTACCTTCATATAGAGATTGGGTACATAAAGGTGCCATATTGATCATTACAAAGAGATGTCTCCCAGGTCTGTGAAAAAGACAGTCCTGGGTTGTAAAAGTAATTAAATGATTTAAAAAAAAAAAAAGTGCATCTCAAAGTGGGCAGAGAGAGAACTTAGACATTTCCTAAAGTGCATGCTCTAAGAGATGAAGGTAAGGGACCTCTTTGATTAGGCCATCTGGATTCTGTAAGTGCCAGGGTGAGAGGGAAGCAAGTGGTTCCTAGGCACAAAGTTTAGTCTAGCTAACAGAAACACTGTCTGTCTTGGTGACTAGAATTATCTTGAAATTACAGAGAGGGGAGGTGGAGAGGGAGAAATCTGGTTTTAACTGTGTAGTGACAAGCTCTTTCCAGCACATAGTTGATATTGAAACATAGGTTGCATCATAACTTACATTGGTCTGTTGTTTATCATGTTGTATTTCTGAATGGTACCAAGAAACATGTCATAATTTGTGTCAAGATGATAGACTGAACACATCTGTATTATCCTTTTACTCCTCTCATTGGAAACTCTGCAATATAAAAGACATACTGGCACATATTTGTTGAACCAATCCCTTCCTCCTCCCCCAAACTCCCAAACCTACAATAGAGCACTATAATATAAGAAAGTACAAATTATGGATATACAAGGTTTTTTTTTTAAATCAAGAACCAGATGGTTCTAGGTTAAAGAAATAAGATTAGAAACTACCAACACAAAATGTGCAGGTGAGGGTTTTTATTGAAGCAGCTAGAGTTCAAGGTCTCCATGTTCAGAGGGAAAACATGAGTGGGAATAAGGCTAGGGTGGGGGCAAATGATTAATGAAGAGGATAATGGAGAATCTGTGTTTCATGCCATCTGGTGGTCAGCATTAGTATCAAAAACCATTGAGAAGCAATATTTGACTCCATGTTAGCATTTTTTTGTTGGTATTATATTCTTTTTTTTTTTTTTTAAAGATTTTATTTATTTACTTGAGAGAGAGACAGTAAGAGAGAGCATGAATGAGGAGAAGGTCAGAGAGAGAAGCAGACTCCCCATGGAGCTGGGAGTCCGATGCGGGACTCGATCCCGGGACTCCAGGATCATGACCTGAGCCGAAGGCAGTCGTCCAACCAACTGAGCCACCCAGGCGTCCCTTTTGTTGGTATTATAGAAGGAACAGTAAATCAAGTGAACTTCCAGGAAAGACAAGAATGACAAAGACAAGCAGTATAGTTCTCTTCATTATGCTATAGCCACGTGTTTAATTATCTAACTCACCAGAAAAGCTACTGTCCTAGAGAACTAGCACTCACTGAGAGATGAAGAAGGCATAAAAATATGAAAAAAAGAAAACAACCAAGAATTACTACATATTTTCCAAGTCAAAAGGGGTACTATTTTCAACAGAAAGAATTATTACCTATAATTAGAATTAAGGTGGTGAACATGAAATTAAGTGTGTCATATCAAATATTACTAAAAAAATGTATAGGGGTAGGAAACCAGAGAAAGATCATAAGTGAAAGGCATAATTAAAGATATTTGAGGGGTTAAAGCCTCTGCCTTCAGCTCAGGTCATGATCTCAGGGTCCTAGGATCAAGCCCCGCATCGGGCTCTCTGCTCAGCAGGAAGCCTGCTTTCTCCTCTCTCTTTGCCTGCCTCTCTGCCTACTTGTGATCTCTCTCTCGGTCAAATAAATAAATAAAAATTAAAAAAAAAAAGATATTTGAAATGTAAAGTGCACTGTTTAAAAAAAAACGAGTGTCTTAATGTTTTCAGTTGATGAGCAAATTAATGAAATAGAGGATTCTTTCAGATCCTATAGTACAGGAGACAGACAAAAAGATGTACTGAATTGGACAAATGTGAATAGAGAGGATTTTTTTTTTTTAGAAGTTATGTCCTTTTAAAGAAATTCAGAAGGAGGAAGAAAGAATGAAGTAAAGGAGATAAATAATAAAGGGGGAAAGCCATAGCGGAAGAAAGTCCTAAAACTTCATGTGGTAATTCCCAAGAGAATTTGAGAATAAATGAAAAAGTGAAATCTAGACAGTGTATGATAACCTTTTACAGAAATAGAGAAAGAGAAAATCCTAAAAGTTTGCAGGAGAAAGTGCCAAAATAACTCCAAAAAAGTAAAATGAAACCACATTTCTCATGTTTAACACAGGTTGAGAGATAGTTGGAAAAATGACTTGGAAAATTAATCTTCCACATTAATTGAAAATTTGTGAGTCACTTGTATTTAATACTATGAAATTTAAGAAGGAGAAAAGGTAAACAAAAGAAAAGTTCATTACTAAACTCTGATGAAATCAAGCATCTGACATTGAGGAGTCTGCAAGGAAGACTGACATGAAATGAGTGTGATACAAAAAAAATTTCAGAAAAGAATTTCTTCAATTCTTACATCATGTTGAGAAATTGAGAAAGGTATATAGATAAATGTGTTGAATTCAAACCATTGAGTTTTGGTGACCTTGGTTTAAAAAAAAAAAATCACTGAAGTAGTAGGAACTTAATACAAATTTATGTAGGTTAAAAGCTACTGAGGTGAAATGGAAGAATCTTAGAGTTCTTTGGAAAAAATTAATGTAGAGATCAAATACAGTGTGAATTTCTGAAAGAAATAGGTACTTAAAGAAAAAGTAGGTCATGGTTATATACTTATGGAATTGTGTAAAAAGGATAAGTGAGATATTCAAATCTTTGTAAAAGAATTATAGGAATTTACTTTGTTTTGAGAAGGGACAGTATTCATTGTCAGAGATGGTAGTGAAATAGGTCCAATAATAGATTTATTGGCAGATTAATGGGCAGAAAGTAAATGTTCCACTCTGAATTCTATTTTCTTAATGATAAATGAGCATAAATCATCTAAAAAGTGCATCTGTAAGGAGTTTTAAGGAGTACAAAGATAATTTTAAATAGCCCATGTGAGGATAGGAAAGTAAATATACCAATGTTAAGTAGCTAGATGGGAATGATCACCCATTTAAAGTGAAAGTGTGTGAATGTCTCCACCAACCTTTAATTGTTTGGGTGTATAGATGAAAATCATAGAGTTTTTATTCAGCCTTAGACTTTTACCTTTATGAATGGAGTAGACAGTCTTCTTAACAAGTCTAAGGAGAACCTGGAGATCACTGATTGACTGACAATGAGGTGTAGTCACAGGAGATTGTTGTACAACAACAATTGTACAATTGTACAACAAAAATCTTCTAAAAATGACCCTGGCACAATATGATCTCAGAATTGCTTTAGTAGGAAAACTTGAGTAAGCTTCTTGTTGAGTTAAAAAGATTTGATCAATATAGTATGATTGGGACAAGAAAAGTGTCCCTTTTAGTAAATCGACAGGAACTCTGAGGTTTTGTACAAAATGGGAAGTTATTATAGGCAGGACAAAAGAATGGAGTAAAGAAGTCATTAGCAAAAGAAATGACTCCCCCACCCCAGGTCTGGTCATCTTTTTAAGGGAAGGGAAAGGCAAGGGTCATATTATGCAGATTACCTTATTTTATTCAGAATACCAGACTCTGATACTGATCAGGAAATTTCAGATGGACTTTTTTTTTTTTAAGATTTTTATTTATTTATTTGACAGACAGAGATCACAAGCAGGCAGAGAGGCAGAGAGAGAGAAGGAGAGGAAGCAGACCCCTGCTGAGCAGAGAGCCCGATGTGGGGCTCAATCCCAGGACCCTGGGATCATGATCTGAGCCAAAAGCAGAGGCTTAACCCACTGAGCTACCCAGGCACCCTTCAGATGGACTTTTAAAGTTACTATTTCTGGCAGAGATTGAAATTGCAATTAAGTCTTGGTTTACTGTCATGGGGCAAATGGCTCCACTTTGGGTTTGTTTCTTTTCCAGCCTCTGTGACTATTTCTTCCTCCAATTGCTAAAATGTAGCCAGACTTTATTTTCCATTTCTTAATTCAGAGGCTTTTTCAAGGTAAAAAGCGAAAGCAGCCTGTCTGAGTTCATTTAGGCTGCTATAATTAAATACACAGAGTAGTTTATAAACAAACTTGGAAGTTCCAGATCAGGGTACTATGATAGCCAGGTGAGGATTTTCTTCAGGATGGTAGACCTTTCCGTGTTTCCTTATATGGTGAGAGAGACAAGGGAGCTCTCTTGGGCCTTTTTATAAGGGCATCAATCTCATTCTTGACAGTGGATCCCTCATGACCTAGTCACCTCCCAAAGATCCCACCTCCGAAAACCATCACAGTGGGCAACATAGGAATCTGGGAGGGACATAAATATTGTGACCAGAGCACAGCCTAGTGTTAATTTCTTTCCCTGTCTTTTCTAAAATTGCAAACAATGAGATAGATGATGATGAGGTCCCTAAGTTGGATGAGAGAAATGGTAGCAAGGGGAGGATAAGCCCTTTTGGAGACAAGGAAAATTAATATGTTGAGTGACAAAGTTGAGTTTAATATGAGCCCTCAAAAATAGGGAGGGTTAAGAAAATCTTCTATCCCTGTTTTCTAAGAAATGGTTTACTGTACAGAACTACCTTCCCCATATGATTTAAATAAGAATCATGGATGTCCCCTTTCCAAAATGCCGTTCTTTCCTCATAATAGATGAACTGCCTGTCTTCACAGATCAATGGCAACAACAAAAAAATGCTTGTCAACCAAACCTTGGCTAAGGTTCTTTTCTCCACCCCGCCCCCCATGACCTGAGCCAGCCAATCCCATCTGAGAATAGGCTGGCCTCAGTGCAAAACATTCTCTGATCACTGGACCATACTTTCATTCCACTTCTCCACATTCAGTGCTTTGTAGCTTTGTTTACTCTTTGTAGAAGAGAATCCCAATTTTGCCAGATATTTGAGAACTGGCAGATGTTATGGTCAGAGCATTCTTCCTCTTGGAGCAGTCCTTTTCTTTCCTCAAAAATCCTTTTTGAATAAAGTTCCTCTTTACTAAATCTGGAGTGGGTTTTTGTGTTTTTGTTGTTGTTGTTTGTTTGTTTGTTTGTTTACTAAATTACAGATGCTGTGCTACAATTAAGGAGAAAGCATTAATAGAGTAATATTTTCACAGTTTCCACAATCATAGCTTCAAATAAAAGCAGACCTTAAGGGATCTTATAGACTAACATGTGCTATCATTAGGTAAACTAAACTATGCAGACTGAAGATCTGAGGATGGGTTGTGATTGATATTTCTATAATCTAGGCACAGTGGGAAATTCAGATTTGGAATATCTGTGGCTTTTCAGGTGAAGACTTCATTAAACTACTAAATTTGTAGTGTGTAGTCATCAGCATATACAGGGTTTTCTCATTTGTTTCCTCTTTATTCCCATATGAATATCCCCTAAATGCAACCATATTAGCATATCTTGATACAGGTTTGTGTGGGTCTGTTTGTTTTTAAATTATATTAACTTACTTGACAGATTTGATTTCAATCTCATTCTAATTCTCTTTTTATACACTTTTTAAACCCTATTAGCTTTTCTGTATATCCATTTAATCCACAGCTTGTAAATGTTACATTGTATTCTTATGAATCAAGTGCATTTCATTTAGCTCTTTCCCCAGACATGACACAGAAATTGCCTTCCTCCCGCTCTATATTAAGTACAGTGTTAAAGCAAACATACCTATACGTAAATTTGTGTCCATGTTAGTGACAAAAATTCTCTGGTACCTAAGACCAAGAACAGAATCACTGCTTAATTGGACAACTCTATTTTAGTTGTTTGCTAAATGAGACTGATTAATTTGCAGAATAGCTGAAAATTTTTTTCTTGCTACAAGTACATAGGAAGGAGTTTCTTATAGAATCTTTTCTAATCCATGGTATCATATTATTTTATCATTACATGGGATTTGTGTTTTTAGGATTGCTGGTGACTTTAATCATCATTTTCTATTATACCTATTAGTGTTGAGGAGGAAAGATTTTTCTTCACAAATCAAGATTATTATAGCTGGTCTAAGTTAAAGTGATATGATACAAATGAACAGGAGAAAAAACAAGCTTAATTATATACAGATATTCAGTAATTTGAGACCCAAACCCAAGGAATTCATCTCTTATACGTCTGAGACAGTCTGAGGAATTGACCAGGCAAAGAACTTATGGTTGGGTGTTTTAGTAAGGAATTTTAAACTAAATTTGGGCTGAGGTTGTAAATTAGTAAAAGTAACAAGGTGTATTTATATAGCCTTCTTTAGCCTGGGATTGCTGGTCTCTGCTGTAAGAATATCTCTCTAGCTCCTGGTTCAGGGAGGATATCTTTCACATAAGAGATTTCCTGCTTCAAGGGGCACAAAGGAGGGTCAGAGTGTCCTTGAACTGGGTATTTAAGTAACTTTAATAACAAAATAATATGCCATTGTGGCACATTTTGGACCTCTGCCCAGGACCTTTGGTAGCTAATGTAATTTTTTTTTTTTCCCCTGAAAACAGTTTTCATTCTGGTTCTCCATTTTTGTTTTTGTTTTTTTTTTTTGTAGATTTCTTTTGTATACCCTAAACGTCAATATCTTGTCTTTGAAGTGTGACAAATAGATTGATTTATGATATGGTCTAATCATCTTTTGTTTAATATAAGTCCTGAATTTTGAGATCAAATTTAACAAAACCCCACATCTTTTATACATTTTAGGAGAGGTTCACTCTGCAAAGATATCTTTCAATTTTGCATGTTAGGTTACAATTATGTTCTTCTGTATTGGTCTTTAATTTATTTCAAGGTCACTTATATGTAGCAGAAAGTAGGATCTTTATTTTTGGCCATGTAGTGAGCTGTATTTTCCCAGATCTAATTGACATTTCTTATTAGTTTTTATAAGTTACCATTTATGTATTCTTTTAGCTCTCTATTTTGCTATAGGAACTTACCTTTTCTAAACCAAGACATTTATTTTTTTCAAGCTGTGGGTTTAGAATGCCACAGTATTTGATGGATTCACATCTCCTGTCCTTGCTGCCTTTTTGAAAATTCATACAACTTTTCTTTGGTTTTGAAATAATTTCTGAAATCTCTGCAGTAAAGTAGGATTCTAAGTAGTAATGTGGCTTAATTTACAAATTCTTTGAGAGTTGACAAAAGAACATAGTAAATTGGAACCAGTATTTTAGAGTTTTCCTTTTATTCAGATCTACTTTTAGTTTGTAATAGAGTATTAAAAGTTGTCCCCTTCAATTTCTGCTAGATTCCTTTTTCCTAAGAAAACATTTGCAGAATAGATTATTATACTATGTCTCTAAAATGTAAACCTTTCCATACCATGGTTCATAGATTGTTTTTATCATTACTAGTTTATCTTATTTTAAAATTTAAAAATCCTTATGGTTTCTTTTATGCTATAAAATAACAGTGCTCCTTAGAGTACATTTAGAATCAGAGAAATAAAAGAACAAGTTGTATCCCCAGAAAACCATCTTTAATATATGAATATTAAATGTTTTTTCTGTTTATATTTTCCAGCAATTAAGCAGGTGTATTCCGTTTTATTCCTGTCAAATTGCACAAGTTAAAAACTTTTCAAATAAAAAACCTTAAATTTTAAGCTTTCTGTTATATCTGAACTATAAAAAATATTTTAAACATTTTTTTTTTGAAAGTTCTTGCTAGCATGGTAGGAAGGGCTGAGGGAAAGGGATAGAATCCTTAAGCAAACTCCCTGCTGAGCATGGAGCCCAGTGGCAGGTCTTGATCCCAAGACCCTAAGATCATGACCTCATCTGTAATCAAGAGTCAGATGCTTAACTGACTGAGCCACCCAGGTGGCCCAAAAAATATTTGTTAAAATTTCGCAAATGAATAGATACATGAATTTCTATAGTCTTATGAAATAAACTATTCTCAGGAACAAGAGCAACAATATTAGGTTGAAAGGAAATACTTAAACGTACAAAGTCACCTGAGGCTAAATTTATGTTTTTTGGAGATTGTCAGAAAGCTTATTTTTCTTTATATCTCAAAAGTACTGAGTTCAAACCAGTGTGAATCCTCTCAAATGGATAAGAGATTATCTGATTATGTTATTTGCAGTAGATCAAATAGCTTGAAGACAGTTTATTTTTATGATCTTAGTGAGGAAATTATATTTACTCAAGAATATATAACAAAATTCATAAGAGAATTACAAAAGATTTTGTCACAAAAATCACTTAATTTAAAACTCAGTGTTCAAAAATTTAAATTTATTTTCTGTTAATGTGATAGAAACTTTATGGAGTTGCCATTTTTATTTGTGACTAGTTTTTAATACATAAAAATACACATTGATATTAAAATCTTACATACTTCCAATAACCTGAAGGGAGTTGTAAATTAAATAGGAACCTTTTAGGTTTGACACACATTGTGATACTAACTTGTGATTCTAAGAATCAATAATGTCAAATTAACAACTTTCATTAATTTGTAATTTTAGTCTAGGAGAATTAATAAAGTCTTAAAGTATTTTGTTCTTTTCCAGCTCATTTTCTCATTTCCAAGCCACAGGAAAAAAAATCTTCAGGAGAATATATGACTAGTAGAAATTTTAGGTATTTAGTAATTATGTATTAATAAACATTTTATCATTTAAGTTACTTATCTAAGACCTAGCATGTCATGAGTTGAATTGCTTCTCCACCCCCCCATTTTTTCATATGTTGAAGTCTTAATTCCTAGTACATCATAATGAGATCTTTATTTAAAAATAAGGTCATTGTAGATCACAGTAAGTTAAAATGAGGTCATGCTGGAGTCCAGTGTGGCCCTTAATACAGTATGACTGGTGTTTTTGTAAAAAGAAGACATTTGGAATAAACACAGGGAGAACACCAGGTGAAGATTGGAGTTGAAGTGCCATAAACCAAGGGATTACCAGTAGCTGGGGTGGGAAGGGGGTGGACCATAACTGATCCTTCTTTAGTGCCTTCATTAGGAAGGATGGCCCTGATGACATTTTGATTCTGAACTTCGTATCAACAGAACTTAAACTTCTGTTTAAGCCATCCAGTCTTTCCGACTTTGTTACCTGAGCTTTAGCAAACTATTACAGATTTTGGTACTACAAACTTCTATAGAAGTACTCCTCTTAACAGTTACCTGAAAGTGTGGAAGTAGTTTTGGAATTGGATAATGGTGCACAATTAGTGAGTTCTCAAATGATAAACACATTATTGGAAACTGGAAGAAAAGTGATCTTTGTTATAAAGTGGCAGAGAACTTCAGTGAATTTTGTTTTTCTATGGAAAAATAGAACTTTTAAAAGTGATGAACCAGTTTCTCACTGATTACAGTAAAATATGATGGAAGAGAAATAGATTAATGAATTATAAAGCAAAAAGGAACCAGAAATTGAAGACAGACAGTTCTCAGCCCAATTCATATTGCAAAAACACAGGAAAGCATTCTCTGGAGAGAACACTGAGGGTGTAACTGGACAACTATTTGCTATAGAGATCAAGCATTTGATGTGTGGATCCAGCCAAACAGATAGCAAAAACACTGTCAATTTGGAAGAAAGAGATCAGTGACAGGTTGAAATGATGGAAGGCTGTTGGGCTTCTGTGATTTTAGAGCCATAAAGTGGGTGCAGAAACTTTATGCATCTGAATGTGTTGTTCCTTGTGAAAAGGGAAGAATGACCCCAGGGGTTGGGTTGGGGACTGGCTCTTCTTTGTTTACCAAAGGCAGGGAGGGCTTCCTTACTGATCAGGGCTGGTAGAACAGAAAACTAATGCATTGTAACAATGAATGAAATCTCCATGTCTTATCCTTTTTAAGAAACTCCATCTACAAGGGACTTATTATTTAAAATACCCAGTGCTATTGTATAAGATGTAAGTTAAGAGGAAACATTTTTGTCTCTATTAGGAAACTATTTCCTCTGTCAGCAGATGGCAAATGTCTTTTTAAAAGCCCAGTGCTAGAATTCTATTAGAGAACACTAGGAGAAAAGAGCAAATCTTGATGACTCAAATTTACAAAACCAAAAAAATGTATTATGAACAAACGCAATGTAGAGCTAGAAATGTTTTCTATCAATATTTTCTAAGGTTGGGTTAAAAAATGAAGATTTTAAGCATCCAGTGGACCTATTTAGGGGCAGAACATTTCTGCTGAAGACTCAGGAATGTTTCCCTTAGGAAACCTCAGGTTTTCACAGTGGTATGTTTTGAGGTATATGTGTAAGAAATACATACTAAAATCAAAATGCCACAGAACTTTCAAACTAAATCCAAAAACCCTTCATTTTAATGAGCTATTTAAAGCTAATTCGGTCCAAAGTAGAAATCCAGAATACATGGCCCAGGTGACCACTTAAATGTAAAAATTAATATATAAAATGTCTGACATCATTGAATGTCAATTTATTTTATTGTGTTAATTTTAATTAAAGAGGGTCCATGAGAGGGAATTAAAAATCCTTCAATGGCATAGAACCTGGAATAAATTATTGAAAAGTGTTGAGGAATTCCTCACAACTCAGGGCTTAATTTCCAGAGCATCAGGAATTTCTCTAGCTATATAATAGGATGTGGCTGAATGAATTAGTGCTTTTGTGTCATTTTGTAAGGATTATGCATCAGCACAGTTTAACTAGAGTGAAGCTTTTCATCTTTCTTTGAAGGATGTTCATGAAATTTAAAGGGAGCATCATTCCACAAATATAGCTTTAAATAGCTTTGTCTATATAACCTACACACTTAATCACAGAAAGTTAACTCTTCAACGTCAACAGGCATTACCACTTATGCCAAATATTTTGCAGGCCAAGATTTCTGTAAGGTGCAACACAATTTAGTTAATTTAGCAAAGGCCTTGGAAGCTTTTATTCACTCTGCCTCTGTTGTGAGGGTTCTAATTAAATGTGTGTTATCTCACTGGTTTAACTGTGATGAATTCCAGCTTCAAAATTAATCTTTTGTCTTGGTTTCATTCTTCTGTTTAAATTGTATTTTTACTTTCCAGTTAGAGGAGCTTCATTCTAATTAAGGCACTGGCCTAAATGAAACACCTAGTCTTCAATAAACATAAGAAATACACATGTATTGGAAAAATAATTGTACAGGGAAATTATTTTCTTAAATATTTGTTTAATTGCTTGCATAAATAACCCTTGACAGCCTAGTTGATGTGGTAAACAGAAGCAGAAGAAAAGTTATTAAATTTCATGACTATTTGGAGCCTGATGACAAGTCCTTGAAACAGGCAGAGTGATATTCCTCTAGGGACTCAACTCCCTCTATCCTAATACTTTGCTAAGGGCAAAGGGCAATCCTAGCCTGAATGCCTCCCCCATCCCAACCAAGATCTTATAAGTCTACTTTAACATATCAAAATTCCTTTGGAAACTTCCTTTATTTCTAATAAAGATGCTGGCCATCATCTCCAGGCATCTGGCCCATTGATATATATCTGAAGGGTCTGATGACTGAGAGTTTATTGGACGGTAATAAATGACCTTTTCCCAAAAGCAGTTAGCCCCTTAAGGTTCTGGAAACCCTGCTCCCAAAATTCTTTAGAGACTTATGCTATCCTTGACCCCCTCCCAACTTGCATGTATATAATGGACCACTCCTCACAACCCTGGGGCAGTAACGACTCTTCCTGCCCATGGGTCCTGTCCTCTTGCTTTAATAAACCACCATTTTGCACCAAAGATGTCTCAAGAATTCTTTCTTGGTCATCAGCTCTGGGCTCTACTCCACTGACTCTTGTTCATATTCTAAAACTTCATCATAGTGGTAGAAAATAGTCATGATATATTTGCATAGTTGTTAATAGGATTAACCTAGGATTAACATTTTTAACTTAGTAACAACTAGGTACCAAAAATATGTCCTAAATATTTGTAAAGGATTTCAGACTTCTATGGAGATAATAAAAATATTTCAGCAAATTTCTAGATTAAAGATTCTCTATACATCATGATTGTCACTATCATAAGGACTTACAACTTTTTGGTATTGTGATTGAAGCACCTTTTTTCCTTGCCCAAGGAAAAAAGCACTTTGAACTAGCACTTACACCATTCAAAATCATTCTGATTTTGAGAGTCTTTTGGAAATGATGGAAGTTTGCCCTGGCTAAAGCCTTAAAATGTCCAACTCCTGAACGTTTCAGAACTAAGCTAATTATTTCATTGCTCCATCCTTCAGTAACAAATATAGTCTTTAAAAAAATAAAAGATTTTATTTATTTATTTGACAGAGAGAGAGATCACAAGTAGGCAGAGAGGCAGACAGAGGATGGGGGGAAGCAGGCTCCCTGCTGAGCAGTGAGCCCAATGTGGGGCTCGATCCCAGGACCCTGAGATCATGACCTGAGCCGAAGGCAGAGGCGTAATCCACTGAGCCACCCAGGCACCCAGTCAAATATAGTCTTTTATTTGAAATATCCATGATCTGTTTTCACATGGTTTTGGAATTTTTAGCTAGTATTGAAGGGGTCCAGGATTACCATATTTACACTGAGACATTTGACCACTTGATGAATGAAATATTGGCAAACTAGTTTTTAGTGATAGCATTTTAGTTAAATTATTCACTATGTTAGCAGCTACATTTTGCTATATTAATGACAATTAATTCACATGAGGTTTGGTTACAATTTTCTGCAAAGATCTAAATAGTAAATATTTTAAGACTCTAAGTCTCTTTAGCACTGGTTGTCTCTGCTGCTCTGTAGGAGTGGTCATGGACAATACATAAACAAATGAGTGTGGCTGAGTTCCAATATGACCTTATCTACAAAAACAGACATTAGCCAGAATTGGGTTTCTGGGCCTAGCTGATGCCTAGTTTTAAAATATTATATAAATGTATAGATAGATATATAGAGATATAGAGATATATAAATATGTATATAAATAATATAAATATGTATATAAATATATAAAATATATAGAAATAAATGTGTGTATATATATTTATATTTATGTTTATATATATTTGTATTTCCCATTGTCACATCTCCTGCTTTTATTTTATTTAAGTAAGTCTAACACTGAGGTAATATTTTATCCTATTTCCCTACTCTTACCACTATCCTCATTGTCCTCCAGGCACAAAAATCTTAGTTGTCTTCTTGTTTCTCCTTTTATTTCATCAACTACATATTTTTGTAAGTTAGTTTTTTCAAATCTTATGCCTCTATACTTCTCTATGATGCCACTGTAAGGTAGCATTTTCTGCTCTTGCCTTGAGCATCTTAAGAAACATCCTAAATCAATTTCTCCATGATTTTTTTTCTTATGCATATTCATTCAAAAGAATATTAGACATTAGTACAACTCCAAATTACAAGTCCATTTTTCTGTCAAACCCAATCCAGCCAGATTTTTTCTGTCTATTCTATCAGATTGCTTATTCTGGTCGACGCTACCCACTGAGTTGATAAATCTAGTGGCCAGTTTTTGGTTCTGATTATGCTCAATCATTTAATGTTCGAAGAAGTGTTCATTCCTTCCTTCCCGAAACACCTGTTTTTGGCTTTTAGTACCTTATATAAATGTCCTTGGTGTTTATCTCCAAAGTCACTAGTTGCAGGTTTTGTTGTCTTTGCCCTCACTTCTGTGCTCTCTTAATGTGGGAATTTCCTAGAGCAGAGACTTTCCTTATTCAGTGTAAGCCTGCACTTTTTATTATTTATTTATTTTTTAAAAATTTTATTTATTTATTTATTTATTTGACAGAAATCACAAGTAGGCAGAGAGGCAAGAGGGGGTGGGTGGGAAGCAGGCTCCCTGCTGAGCAGAGAGCTGGGTTCGGGGCTCAATCCCAGGACCCTGAGATCATGACCTGAGCCAAAGGCAGAGGCTTAACACACTGAATCACCCAGATGCCCAAACCTGCACATTTTAATTATGCTGCCTGATGATTTTGACTTTTTATGGTATGGGCGATTTAAATATTCTCAAAGGTATTGGAGGTTAATTTTTGTTAAAAGGGGGTTTTATGAAAGTTAATATGGTTACATATTTAATAGGGATTTCAGCATTATGATATAGGAAAGATGCTTTTGCAATAGATAAGCAAGAAAAGCTTTTTTTTTCCCCCCCAAAGTAGTTATTTAAATACAAGAAATGCTAGGGTTTTAAAATCCTCATGGTCTTTCTTCGAAGTCTCATCTATTCCATTACATAATGTTGTCAGTTAATTCTATTTTTTTGATATAAGGGGCAATGACACAAACCAGTGTATGTTACCATGAAAACTTCAAAAATTTTAACAAATGTTAACAAGCTCATATAGCACTTAAACCTTTAAATCTTGGGTGCCTGGGTGGCTCAGTGGGTTAAAGCCTCTGCTTTCAGCTCAGGTCATGATCCCGGTCAGGGTCCTGGGTTCAAGCCCCACATCAGGCTCTCTGCTTCAGCAGGGAGCCTGCTTCCTCCTCTCTCTCTCTCTGCCTGCATCTCTCCTACTTGTGATCTCTGTCAAATAAATAAATAAAATCTTTAAAAAAAATAAAAAATAAACCTTTGAATCTTAAAATGGTTGACATTTTAAAGCTATATCTCCAATGCAGTTTTTCCTGTTAATCATGCAGTCACTTATGCAAATATGAGGTCTTATTTAAATCAAATAAACTTCTTTGAAAATTGTGAATTTTTTCCAAGGAAAAATTAAGATGTGATTTCATAAGTTCTAGTTTATTTGAAAGAAAATTGTGGCATTGTTCTGTAGTCAAATAGTTTGAAGGTAAGCACATTTTTAATGGTGTGGTAGATCCTTTCCAATGATGAATGTCATTCTTCCCACATACACTGTATCTATTTTCTACCCTTGTATACAGAAGACCTTGCACTGAGTCCTGTAAAATGTGGCAAAAATGAAACCATCTCAAATATAGTGCTTATACATTAAGATCTGGTAGAATCCATTTATTCTCTTGGAGTACTGAAGAGAGATCCAGTATCTTATGCTCAAGAGACCATTGCCTCATCCACATCTAGCACTGAGGTGCCAGGCATTTGTTGGAAACTTTTTTTTTTTTTTTTTTAAGTTTTTGGACCCTTCTTGATCTTCTAGGGGACCACAGACCAACGTGAGATCTTAAACCTTCATGTATAGGGTGGGAAATTTGGGGAAATAAGTGAAATCTTGTGATTCAAATGGTTTTGGCATTTGAATTTACAGTAGCCAAAATGAAGTATTAAGTGATTATTGAATCAGAGAATGAGGAAGCTCTGCATCTTTATATATTGAATCTGAATCTTTATATATTAAATCCAGTCTCAATAATTGGCTAAAAAGAAAAAAATATCCTAGTCTAATTCAAAAGGGATAATCTCTATTTCTAGCATTTACAGCATAAACTATATACAAAAGTCCTCTGGTAAACTCTGATAGTCTCTTTGCCTTTATTTAAAAAATTTAAGACTTCATTTTCTAATCTAGGAGAAGGAAATCTGAGAGCCAGTGAGTGTTTTACAGCTGATATTTTTTCTACTTTTTTCTTCCTTTTCCATATTCTTTTCCACTGAGCTGGGGACAGACACCTGTGTCTACTTTAGGGTATGAACGTTGAAGAAATATGTGTAATTCTGTGAAATATTCAGAGTATTTGTGACATGATGATGATAATTATTATTTTCATGAAAATGCTCGGGCATTAAACTTGCATATAATAATCTCTCTTTTAGTGCCTTACACTTCATCTAATTGTAGGGCTTTTGATCAACTGGTCTCTGGCAATGAAAATTATCTTCTACATAATAGACACAAAATCCAAACTTTCTGTGTGTCTGCTTTTGTCTCCTTTCCCACATTCTACTTCATGTACTTTATAGGGGTCTTTTGTTGGGGAAGGGGGTACTGAGTTAAAAATGTATACTCAAAGAGCCCTTTAAATTTGTTTGACTCACTAAAGCAAAAGACACTCCTATCACTGGGGAAATCACAAGGGTTACAGCAGCTTTCCTAGGAACCAGGGGCAGAATCATTTTACATTATCTTACATCCTATCTTAAACTGAACCTAGTAAGTGCTAAGATAGGAATATTTAGACTTTGCCTCTTTTTTTTTCTTTTTAATATTTTATTTTTAGAGTATGCTATGGGGTTTGGGTAGAGGGAGAGGGAGAGGGACAAGCAGATTCTCTGCTGAGCATGGAGTCCAATGTGGGCTCCATCTCATGACCCTGAGAGCATGACCTGAGCCAAAACCAAGAGTTGGACACAGCTGACTGGGCCACACAGGTGCCCCTAGATTTTGCCATTTTTATCTATAGTTATAATGTATTTGGCTGTCAACACTAAGATGGGCTTGGTTCAATGGACTGCATTGCTATGCCCATATTCTGTTGGAAGACATTGAAGCATTGCTATGCCCATATTCTGTTGGAAGACATTGAATATTGGGCAGGACCCCTGCATGATGCTACTAATGATGACATTAGAACAAGTGAGCACTGGAGGTCAATGCTTTCTTTAGACCTGGTACAGGCCCTGAATATCCCAAATTTTAGTTATTTTAAGGAATTTTTAGAGCGTTAACCTTAGTGGAGCAAAATGGGGTTAAAGGTGAGGGAAACAGGGCACCTTGGTGGCTCAGTGGGTTAAGCCTCTGCCTTCAGCTCAGGTCATGATCCCAGGGTCCTGGGATTGAGTCCCACATCGGGCTCTCTGCTCTGCAGGGAGCCTGTTTCCTCCTCTCTCTCTCTCTGCCTACCTCTCTGCCTGCTTGTGATCTCTGTCTGTATAATAAATAAAATCTTAAAAAAAAAAAAAGTGAGGGAAAATGAACCAAGGGAGACATCCAGGCTACCAGATGAGGTTCGGAGGGGCTGTAGGTTAAGATTCCAGGTACTAATAATAAGAAATATTTTTTTAATTAGTGGTATAGAAAGATATTTGTACAAAAGTCTTAAGAGGAAAAACATGTTTTCTGGTAATTATAGCTTAATATGGTAATATATAAGCTCCTAAATAGTTGATCCTGAAGAGAAATGGAAGATTACTTAATGCTTAGCATGAGAGTGATTTTATAACTCATTTGTCTTTAAATATAGCAAACTGAATATAAAGGTTTTATTGAATCTGCTTTGGGTCTGCTAGGTCAGTGGTTTATTCAAATATATTTAATACACAAGAAAAATAAGAAAGCCCCTAACGTAGATGCTTTGGAATTTTAAAAATACAGTACTCTAAGACCATTACCCTCCAAGGCCTTACAATCAAAGCAAGGTGATGAGAATTGCATGGCCCAAGTTAATTAGGGATAATCTATTGATGGGAGTGATCAGAGATTGCTATGTGAAGCTGGTGACAGAAGAAGTAAGGATATGCTAAACATCTTAATTTTAACTTATATGTTAGAACTTCATTGTTGGGCACATTATAGGCAATATCTTCACAGAATTTTGATCTTCTGTCTAAAATATTAAGGCAGTATTTGAATACATTTATATAACTTGTATATTTAGTTTCTGCCACTTCTCATTCATATAAGTGGTTTGGATCTGTAAGCATCTTTCATTTCTACAAACTAGATTTATAGGAAACAATTTTGACTCCTCAGTTTTCTTTAGCCACTGAACATAATGTGAAATTAAGTCCTATAACTTATTCCTTATAAAGCTTTGCTATCTGTTTCATTCTTGCCATTCTGACTGCTAAAACCTTAAAGTGTTAATAATAAAAGGATGCTAAGGTCTAGCATCCTTTTATTATATGGCCCCTACCAAAAGTTTCAATCTTTGCTTTTATTAGTACCTTTCCTCTAATGTCTGTGCTCCAACTATAAGCCCAAGAGGATGACTTTTCATAAAGCAAGAGTGTTGAGCTCCCAAAAGGAGAATATAGATGTTAAACCAAATGAGTAGAATATTGTTGTTCTTAAGCAACTGAAAATAGTAAAGAGTCTTGTATTAAAAATCAAAGACTGTTGAATTTTAACTTACAATATGAAGAGTGAGGGATGTGTAATTTGAGCTGCTGATTTTATTTGAAAGGATCTTAAAACAAATTTGAGGTTCAAAACTTGACTGGCTAATCCAGACACAAACTTGTAAAAAATATTCCAACTCAACCTCAGCGATCTTGACAAAATTTACTTTTTCCTATAATGGAGGAACAGATCATACAAAGGGCTGTTTTGCAAGAATGCTTTGTTCCTGTAGTTTGATTTATTTCTGGCTTTCTTCCTGTGAAGAATGTTGAAGATAGACAAAACAGCTTAATCCTGGTTTTGCCAATGTAAAACTCCATGAAATTGCCGAGGCAGTTAATATCTCAGAACTAGTTTCTAGTTCATGGTAATTCTGACAGATTTGTCAAGAAATGTAAAGAAATGCTATTATTATTTGCCTGGCATACTTCTTGGCTCATATATTATGAAATCCTAGATTTTGGCTTTCTATGAAATTTATAAAAACCTACAAAAAACACACACTTTATTCTTCCAGTCCTAAAATAAAGAATTAATTTTTAAAACCTAAAAACTATGCTGATATATTCTGGATGAAACAATTTTAGGGCCTTATATTGAGGGCGTAGGATGTGATTGCGGGTGAACTCAGGAAACGGCCCAGTTCCCTTCTTTACTCTTGTCTTGGCTGATAACAGTCTACTTCATTGTCAGTAGTTTATGGTGCAATTTTTTATGTTTTCAGAAAGTATGTGTTTATTTTGAAAATGTAAAATGATTTCTATCTCCCTACAAAAAACACAGACACATTTCTCGTGGGAAAATTCAGTGGTGTTCAGTTAAGCATTATGAATAGAAAAGAGGTAACTGGAGTGAGAAGATTCAGGTTGAGTATGAAGATATCTTACTATGATGCTCAGTCTGAATATTCTTAAAATGCTCTTCTAAATTTTGGAAATAGTACTATGAAAAGGGGTGTGTGTGTGTGTGTGTGTATATATATTTATATATATATATATATATATATATATATATATATTTTTTTTTTTTTGGCTTAAACATTTGAAATCAGTGTGGAGGTAGAGAATACATATCCCAAAAGTGACTGACAAATAAATAGCAGCTCGTTGTTAAAAAGACAATTAAACCTTTGATCTAAACAATTACCTAAATGAATCTGTGCCAGACCTTATCTACACACACCTCCTTTTTTGTTTTGTACAACAGCTGCTCATGCTTTGGGTTATAGGCAGAAGAAGAATCAACCTCTGTGAAATGATTAATTCCTTAGCAATCCATGCTTTTCTTTTTACCTGGTTGCCCGTTTGTTAGGAATAATTTTTCCATATATTTAGAATCCAGGACAAGGAATCACCCTCAGAACCTCCACATTCAGTGGGCAAGCCAAATATTCACAGTTAGGTAGTTTGTATTGATAATGCATAATTCTTTACAGATGTTTTCAGGCAGTTTTTCAGTTTTCCATAATCACACTATTGCAACTTAGTGTTTCTAGTGGAGTGGATTGCTTAATATATTAATGTAAATTCATACTACAATATAATGTCAGAAATATTTAAAATGCATGGTGGATACTTAGTACTTCTTTTGACCATCAACTGAGATCCTCAGAAGACCTTTCCCAATCTTTGCTGAGAAGATGATTGATTAGAGAGCCATACTGAAAGGACATCAGATATCCTAGTATGGTTTTTTTTAGTGCACATAACAGAGCTTTAATAGGTCAGAGAAATTATATGACAGAGGAAAGAAGTAATTATAAGAGCCCCTACTTCCTTCCTTCACTGTAAAATGAAGATTATATATGTATATATAATCTTCATTCCATATATATATATGGAATGGAAGGAATAGAAGGTCAGAGAAAATGAATATAATTTCATTTCAGTTGGTGAAAGAAGGAGCTGCATGTCTCCTATCTATACATTTACACAATTTTCATGGTGGAGAAAAATAGCATGGCTATCCATAATGCCTTTTCTTTGGTTACTGCTGTTACACTTTAACCAAACAAGATTTGTCTGCTTTTCTATGTAGTTAACTTCTGGTGCTGAAAATATTTCCCTAGAGTCAGTAATAGTATGTAAAGTTATCTGAATATCTGTGGTGAAAGTGCTTCATGGAGGAGTTCAGTATGAGTTTCAGTTATCTCAGCTGCAATATTAGAAAACTGGTCTACAAATTAAAAATAGAGCTTCCCTATGACCCTGCAATTGTACTACTGGGTATTTACCCCTAAGATACCGATGTAGTGAAAAGAAGGGCCATCTGTACCCCAATGTTTATAGCAGTAATGGCCACAGTTGCCAAACTGTGGAAAGAACCAAGATGCCCTTCAATGGAAGAATAGAAAAGGAATATGTGGTCCATATACACTATGGAGTATTATGCCTCCATCAGAAAAGATGAATACCCAACTTTTGTGTCAACATGGATGGGACTGGAAGAGATTATGCTGAGTGAAATAAGTCAAGCAGAGAGAGTCAATTATCATATGGTTTCACTTATTTGTGGAGCATAACAAATAACACTGAGGACATGGGGAGATGGAGAGGAGAAGGGAGTTGGGGGAAACTGGAGGGGGAGATGAACCATGAGAGACTATGGACTCTGAAAAACAATCTGAGGGTTTTGAAGGGGTGGAGGGGTGGGAGGTTGGGGGAGCCAGGTGGTGGTATTATGGAGGGCACGCATTGCATGGAGCACATGGTGTGGTGCAAAAACAATGAATTCTGTTACGCTGAAAAGAAATTAAAAACAAACAAAAAAAGATATATAAACTAAAGTAAAATATCTAAGATCTTAAAATTAGAATGAAGAAGTTGTTTTCTAGTTCTGATTTTTTGTAATTTGAAATAATGACAAACCCAGTAAAAACAAGCAATGTTAGTATCCAGATTTGGATCTCTAATTGCCATTTTCTCTTCAATTCAACCAACACTATGTGGAGATATATTTACTCTTTGGGAAGTAAAAAATGGGAAAAAAAAGAAAAGTGGTCTACATACTTGGTCTTCTGTTTGTCATTTAGCTAAGATCAGATGTTGTAACATATTTGAAATCACTAGGAAAAATTATCAAAAACTTAATTTGTAGTCCCACTAGTTTATTTTTGCTTTTGTTGCTTGTGCTTTTAGTGTCCTTTCCAAAAAAACTGATTCCAAGATCATGTGAAGGAGTTTTTCCCCCCTTTCCCCCGCCAGGAGTTTGATGGTTCAAAATTTTTGTGAGTGGTATAAAATTGAGGTCAGATTTCATTTTTTTTTTTGCATGTAAATATCCAGTTTTCCCAGTACCATTTATTGAAAAGAAACAAAACAAAATACTGCCCTTTTCCCTTTGAATATTCTTGGCTTCCTTGTCAAATGTTAGTTGGCTCTACAGGTGTAGTCTATTTCTGGTCTCTTAATTCTGTTTCATTAGTGTACATGTTTTTTTTTTTTTTTTTTTTATGTAGGTACTATACTGTTCTGGTATAGTTTGAGATCAAGATGTGATACCTGCTGCTGCCACCCCCCCACCACCACCAATTACTTTGGCTGTTCATGGTCTTTTGAGTTCCATACAAATTCTAAGAATGTTTTTTTTCTATTTCTGTGAAAATAAAAATACCACTAGAATTTTAATAGTTTGTGTTAAATCTATAGATATCATTGGATAGTACAGATATCTTTTTTTTTTATTCTTGTAATCTATATAATTTTTATTTTTTATAAACATATATTTTTATCCCCAGGGGTACAGATATCTTAACAATATTTTTTCTAATCCATGGACATATAGTATCTTCCCATTTGTGTCTTTAATTCTTTAATATCATTGTTTTCAGTATATACATCTTTTGTCTCCTTGGTTAAAGTTAAGTATTGTTTTTTATGCTATTGTACATCAAACTGAAAAGCTGTATGGTAAAAGAAACAAAGAGTAGCCTATGGAATGAGACACAGTATCTATAAACCATATCAGATAGATTAATTTATAACATGTATAGGGAACTTCTACAACTCAGAAAAAAAAAATCCAGTGAAAATGGGTAGAGGATCTGAATAGACCTTTTTTCCAAAGAAGATATACAAACAGGTACATGAAAGACGTTCAACATTAGTAATCACCAGGGGAAGATAAATGAAAATCACCTTCCATCTCTTAGAATGGCCCTTATCAAAAAGCCAGGATATGGAGAAAACAGAATCCTACTACAGCAGTAGTGGGAATGTAAACTAGCACAGCCATTATGGAAAAAAAGTATGGAAGTTGGTCAAGAAATTAAAAATAGAACTACCGTATGATTCAATAATTCCTCTTTTGGGTATGTATCTGAAATCAATGAAATTGCTCTCTTGAAGAAATACCTGCATCCCCATGTTTCCTGTAGCATTACTTGGAATAGTGAAGATACGTGAATACAAAAAATGTTCACAGATGGATAAATGGATAAAGACAATGCGACCTGTATATATACATTGGAGTATTATTCAGTCATAAAGAAGTAAATCTTGCCATTTGCAGCATGGATGAAATTTGAGGGTAGTATGTAAAGTGCAAAAAGGCAAACACTATATGATTCCCACAGAAATGTGGAATCTTAAGCCAAAAAACAAAAAAGCAAATAAACAAACAGCAACAACAACAACAAAAGCAAGCCCAAATCCTAGAAACAGTACAGTGGTGGTTACCAGCGGGACTGGAGGAATTGGGAGATGTGAGTCAAAGTGTCTAAACTTCCAGTCATTGAATGAATAATTTTTGGAGATCTAATTTATAGCATGATTACTTATATTAAAGATACTGTATTATGTGCTTGAAAGTTGCAGAGACTAAATTCTAAATGTTCTCAGCACATAGGCAAATAATAATTTTGTGATTGATGGGATGTGATGGATGGGTTAACTTTATTGTGATAATCATTTCATAACATATGTATCAGATTATGTATTGTACACTTTAAACTTAATGTTTAAGTCAATCTTAGTAAAGCTGGAAAATGCGTATATAATTAGATATCATTGTTACTGAACATGTTGGGACACAATTCTGAAATAACCACGTTTGTCTCCATTGGGGTCAATTCCTTAATTCACTTTGCTATGCAATGACATTATAGAAGTGCTAAGAGATTGCAATATGTGTTTATTTTGCCAGAATAAAGATTCATGACAGTATTCCCAACTTGAAGACAGTGATGAGAAAAACTTAAAAAATTGAAAATGGAATATATAGAATCTAAAAGCAAAAGAACCTCTAGATTGACAGAACAAATTGGTAGGTCCCAGGTAGGAGTTGGTGGTAGTGGTGAAATGGGTGCAGGGGTTCAAGAAGTATAAATGTCAGGTATAAATCATGAGAATGTAAAACACAGTATGGGGAATATAATCAATAATAACTTTATAGAGTAACAGATGGTAACAATTTATTGTCATTTTACAATGCATACAAATGTTGAATCACACTGTTGTATACCTGAAACTGATCTATCAGTTACACATCAAAAAAAGTAATATTTCATCATAGAAGAGCTTCACACACAAAACAATGAAGCTGTAATCAAATTTTCTGAGTTAGCCAAACAGTAAAAGCCATTTTATGTTTGTGAATTAATTAAAATACATGTGATCACGGCAGTTGAAATCTGTTAAAAAAAGAAAACAAAACAAAACAAAAACACTACCAGATTTTTTAGAAAGTTGCATTGAAGAGTTTAGGCCATTGAAAGCAATATTCATAGTTAAAAGCAATTTTTTAAAAAAGATTTTATTATTTATTTATTTGACAGAGATCACAAGTAGGCAGGCAGAGAGGCAGGCAGAGAGAGGCGGAGGGGGGTGGGTGGGAGCAGGATCTCTGCTGAGCAGGGCTCAATCCCAGGACCCTGAGATCATGACCTGAGCCGAAGGCAGAGTCTTAACCCACTGAGCCACCCAGACACCCCCAAAAGCAATTTTTTTAATGTAGATAAAAATTTTTAATTTTTAAAAAATTTTTTATCATTTTTTAATCTTCAGGTTTTTATTTCAATTTTAGTTAACATTCAGAATAATATATTTAGCTCCACTCACATCTGTGCAAATGGCAAGATTTCCTTCTTTTCGATGGCTGAGTAATATTCTATTGTATATACACCACATCTTTAACCAGTCCTCAGTTGATGGTCACTTGGGTTGTTTCCATCCTTTGGCCATTGTAGAGAAAGCTGCTGTAAACATTGGGATGCATGTGTCATTTTGAATTAGTGTTTTTGGATTTCTTGGGTAAATGCCTTGCAGGGCAATTGTTGGATCATAGGAAGACAGATATTTTTATTTTCTTTGATTCTTGCAAGGTTGACAAATATTACAAATGCGCCCATGTTTTTATCAGGTGAGCTGGTAAGTAGAAAATGAAGAATTAAACTCTCTAAAAGGTCTGTGTAGAATAACTGTAAGAGACAAACTGTCGAAGTGAGAAAATGTTCAGTACAACCTGAAGAAAAATCTAAGATTTGTTAGAACTGAGAGTGGGGGAAAGCGTTTTAAGCAGAAGAATTAGTTTGAAAATTTTACAAAGCTAATGAAAACACAAGGTTTCTAAAACCTTCAGCAATTGTGTTACTCATTGTCATGTATTGTGCAGAAAACATTGTATCACGTAAAATTCAACCATATCATTGAATTTCATTTCTCTTGTGGATTTAACTATTTTGAGTTCTGTCATATTTAATCAGAAATACAAGTGGAGTTAACCTGACTTTCCCTTTCACACTGCAGTCTGATTGGTTAGCTGTGGCAATGTTTTACCGGAAATTTTTGAGCTCAGGACAACACTGACCTTTTTCTGAATGAGAAGAACCATTCTCAGTCACTCTTAGAAAATACTGAATGGCTTTGGAAGTTAGTTTTTTATACCATTTCTCAAAGAATTCAACCAAAAAATAAAAGATAAAATAATAGTCAGGTGTGAAACTTAACACTGCAGTAAAATAATTTTGATGACTGTTAGCTTACTTGAATCTCATTTAATAATTAAGCTTCTATATTCACTTCCCATGCTGCCAAAAGTTAAAACAAAAAGTATTATCGCCATTCCAAAAGATTTTCAGTGAATATGTTTTCTGAAATTCCTAGAGAAAATTTCCATATTTACAATCTATTTAACTGTAATTGAAGAGCTTTGTGTAGCCTTT
Source organism: Mustela nivalis (assembly GCF_964662115.1). NCBI lineage: Eukaryota > Metazoa > Chordata > Mammalia > Carnivora > Mustelidae > Mustela > Mustela nivalis. Next base: position 68,456,037 of record NC_139034.1, read on the forward strand.
AATTGTGACTGTGTAATGTGAGGACATTCTAAGAGGCAAATATCAAAATAATAGACTTCTATAAATGTCTTCTAATCAATAAAGCTTAATTAAATTATATGCTTATGGATTAATATCAGTAACAATTTCTCTCTGTGTAAAGGTACTCTCAAAGATAAAATACATAAAATATCAATATTAACTTACAAAACTTTGCAATTAGTTTTGTGTCTGAAATTTGGTATTTCCCATAATCAAGCAAAATGCTTTTTCTCCAAAATACCAAATAATTTTCTCAGTATGCCTGTACCATTGATGTTCTCGTGTTTTCATAAAATGTAATGTAAATATTATATAAAAAAACTCATTCTTTTATATAAATATTTAATATCCAGTTTTTGGCTTTTGGCCTATAAAGTCTAAAGTACTATCTGACCATTCACAGAAACTTAGTCTAATTATTCTGACATTTACCCTGTATTATAATAGTATCACTGGGGAAATAATCCCCAATATCACTGGTGATATCACTGGTGAGTGATAAATGAAAGACAGGGTCTCCTTCCTTCATTGCTCTGGGGAGCATTTTAACAAATGCTTAGAACACCCTGAATGTTTTTAGGCACAGAGCTCAGGCTTGAAACTCTTCTGCTTGCTACTTTAATAGGTAAGAACATTTGCCTAAATAGAGCCAGATGTTTTCTTTCTGAAACTTCTCTGGCCAGGCACAGTTATAAGTTGCTGCAAGGCTTTTTATTTTTATTTTTTTACTATGCACATCCACTCATGTGAGTACCTGGAAACTCGGGAAGTCTTTGTTGCTCAGTGCTTGGATGGTGGGAGATTTTAACTTGGCAGAAGAAGAAAGACCTATTTCAGCAGTAAGTGTTCAAACCAATAGTTTATGGCTTTGTTGTTGGAACTTAACTTTTTAGAGACTGAAAGAAGGATAAGATTTGGAAGATTGGACGAGTATGATTCAAATGTTCTTCTTCTTTTTTTTTTTAAGATTTTATTTATTTATTTGACAGACAGAGATCACAACTAGGTAGAGAGGCAGGCAGAGAGAGAGAGAGAGAGGAAGAAGCAGGCTCCCTGCTGAGCAGAGAGCCCGATGTGGGACTCGATCCCAGGACCCCGGGATCATGACCTGAGCCGAAGAGAGAGGGTTAACCCATTGAGCCACCCAGGCGTCCCTGATTCAAATGTTCTTAAACGTGGTTTATTTTGTTCATAATATCAGTTTTATCACAACAAAACTGTGCTTCTGGTATTTGTAGGTGATTTCTGAGGGGATCAAGAAGACATCTTGGGTAAGTGGCAAGGATCCTGGTACTAAATTTATGTTCTCATGAAGTTATTGAAATTATCAAAGCTCTTTTCAGAAATTTAAAAATTATCAAGGAGGTTGAAAATAATATGTGAATTCTTCTTTTTTACCATTATGAAAATAAATTCCTACTTTCTATTCTATCTCTAACTCAATCTCAGGAGCAGAGAAATGATACTATTTCTTCAACTTCATCAGTAATCTGTTTTAGAGCCAAATGATATGTGTACACATCTTCCCATATTTTTAGTAGTTTCTCTCATGCATGCAAACACTGAAATTAGACTGTTTTGGTTTGTTTGCCATGATATATTTTCTACCAGTATACATTC